>NC_142591.1:24071917-24379072 GCF_965207765.1 Zootoca vivipara
GTCAACACACACATTATATATTGTGAAGGAATGAAAGAGATGCGCTGGGAATAATAGGATGTCTGCCCATTGAGTTGGTTCATAAACTCCTTTTTCAAACATTACAAGTAAGCATAAAACAAGGAAGTGCAATTCGCTTGAACTTCCTATTTTAGCATTTGCCGGAATATCCAAGCAACTGAAGCATGTCATGTCGACCTATATTTTAAAAGCGTCTCCATGTTAACCAACAGGCAAAATAGGCTCAAGGTCAGGAAGGCTTATGTCACAGTTAATGAGTCAGTTTCCAAGGTGCTACAAGACTCTTGGTTGTTCCAACCAAAAGCTACAATGTCTACCCCAAATGGTATGGACTATTTAATTTTGTAATGTGAAAAAATGATACTGTATATTGCTTTCGGACTCCATGTTCACAGTGTGGGGCTCTGCTTGCTCTATGTAATGGGACAGGGGGCTTTTTTAAAAAAACCTGAGGACCACATTCCTTCCTGAGCAGAAGTACATAAGAAGACCCTGCTGGATCAGGCCACTGGCCTGTCTAGCCCAGCATCCTCTTCTGACATTGGCCAACCAAGTGCCCACAAGTGGAAACGGAGTGCAAAAGTCATCTCCCTCCCTGTGATTCCTCAGCAACTGGTATTCCACACCGTGATCAACTCCCGCCCAGAAACCAATGTCCCCACTGTGGAAGGACGTGTGGATCCAGAATTGGCCTCCACAGTCACTTACGGACTCAATGTTAAAACTGTGTTTATGGAAGACAATCTTACTCGGCTACGAGTGATCGCCAAAGAAGAAAGGTATTCAACCGACCTTTCCAACAGTGGAGGCAGAAAATAGCCATGAGGGTTAATAGCCCCTGATAGCTTTATCCTCCATGAATTTGTCTAGTTGTTGGATGGCCACCACTGCCTCTTGTGGAAGCAAATTCCATTGCACTTTCCAGGAACTGCATACACACACCTCTCCATCCAGTGAAGCAAGAAGCATTGTCACAGCTGAATGACACATTCAAGGCCCGTAAAAGCACTTGAGGAGAGAGCAGAGCAGGGCCAGCGAGGGGGTGGCATGATGGGTGGCATAGGCTTTGAAGATGCTCGAACTCAGGACGAAAGGGAGAAATGTGCTAAGAGGAAGGCACATTTGGCAAACCCTCACCATGATCAACTTCCGCCCGGAAAGCTATGTCCCCACTGTGGAAGGACGTGTGGATCCAGAATTGGCCTCCACAGTCACTTATGAACTCACTGTTAAAACTACATTCATGGAAGACAATCTTACTCGGCCAAGAGTGAGCGCCAAAGAAGAAGAAATAAGAGGGGAGAAAGTTTGGCCTGGGAATGTTGAGGCATAGTTTGTGGAAGAGTCCTGAGCATAGCTGCCAAGTTATCCCTTTTTTTAAGGGATTTTCCATTATGCTGAATAGGCTTCCTCGCGAGAAAAGGGAAAACTTGGCAGCTATGGTCCTGAGGACCAGAGAGAGAAGCCTGAGTGGCTGCCTTGGCATCCATCCTAATACTCCCCACCTTTGCTCTAGCTCACAATGATATTTATTATTAGACTTTTAAGTACCTAGAGTATTGGGGAGTACTTCTTCTCTGCCTATGCACTGACGTAATCAGAAGTGAGTCTCTATGTTTCATATTTAGAAGTACAACTTGTACGTATGAAAGATGGGGCCTTATCTGTGATGGTTCCTCATCTGTGGAATGCCCTCCGGAGGGAGTTATTCCTGGATCTGGTGCTATGCTTTCATTTTTATTTTATTTCTCCACCCAATTAAACCCTCTTAATTTGCCCAGCTGGTTGGTTAGTTTAATTTTATTGCTGGTTTGTTTTATAAAGTGTTTGTCATTTTAAATTTCCTTTATTTACTATCCTGACATTCATCTTAGGGTGAAGGGCAGTTTGTTGAGAACTAAAAACAAATAAGTACTGAGATCAGAATCCCAGGTTTTTTAGACAATTTATATTACTCTATTAGAAGCAAATCTTTCTTTTGTAGAGCTTACCCTACAGATAACTGCTAAATTAATATATGCTTCCGTGTTCACCGTGACCTATTTCTGGCCTAGTACTTTGCCTATCTAGGCAAAATAATTCACTTGGCATTTTGGAAAGCTCGTTTTAAAATGATAGCCCTTAAAAAAATGAACTTCTTGAGGAGATCAGAAGGATTCTATTGCTTTGTGGAAATGGGCATGGAAACAGTCTGAAGCGAGGGGGAACCTGCCCCAATGGCCAAAGCCCTTGCCCTCACCTCATCTAGTCTGACACATGGCCACCAAAAGTTCAAGGAGGAGCTATAGCTCCATGGAGGAGCTCATGGTTTGCATGGGAATGGGGCCCTTTATATGTCCAGCTGTCCTTTGTCAACAACAAATGGTCACTGTTTCTTGTATATGCTATATGGTAATTTATGGACCTAATAGGTATCTAAAGCCATTTGTACATGTTGCCATGCAATCAGTGCAGGCAGAATGTAGGCACCCTATATATAGAAATGAGCAAACCAGTGATATTTTAGGGAGCAAGCTAGCAGGCGGGGCCCATGGCTTACATCCTAGGAGCCTACACAACACAAAACACTGTTGCTGTATGTAGGTTTTATTTTATTTGTTTTTTATCTTATATTTTGGAAATATACATGCAGTTTCTCCCCCTTTAATTTCTTTTGGGGGGCACAAGAGAGTGGGGCCCTAAGCTGTAGCTTGTTTAGCTTATACATAAATTTGTCACTGACTAGTAATCACGGCCCCCTGTCAGAAACCCTTTAGAGCCACTGCTACACAATACTGAGCTACATCAGAGGTGGGGAACCATTTTCATTTCAAGGGCTGCAGTCGCAAATGGAGAAGAAGAGAAGAAGAAGAAGAAGAGTTTGGATTTGATATCCCGCTTTATCACTACCCGAAGTAGTCTCAAAGCAGCTAACATTCTCCTTTCCCTTCCTCCCCCACAACAAACACTCTGTGAGGTTGGTGGGGCTGAGAGACTTCAGAGAAGTGTGACTAGCCCAAGGTCACCCAGCAGCTGCATGTGGAGGAGCGGAGATGCGAACCCGGTTCCCCAGATTACGAGTCTACCGCTCTCAACCACTACACCACACTGGCTCTCGACATGTCACCGACATGTCAGTCGGTGATGGGCAGGGACAAAGGGAAAAGTGAGGGGGTCCAATGAAGCAATGGGTGCAACTCTTACCTTTGTACACTACAGTACAGAGGGCCAAACAGAGAGATCTGGAGGGGCCATATTAAGCCAACATCTTGAATCCCATAACTGCTACACGCGTCTTCCTGCCTGTTCTCCTGTGGAAGGCATGTGACCCACAGTGGGTCTTGCTTCCGTATGCAGGCTTGGATAGTAGCACTAGCGGATCACTTTGAGTGATTAGTGAATGAACCCCAATATTCAAACACAGAGACCCTTGTGTACTTATTACATCACAGATGAATGCCTGGCGGCAGACACAGAAACTTACACATTGCTTAAGGCTTTTCTCTGCCTTCTATCTGTCACAATCATTTATTCTACAGCAGCTTCTGAAGCAGGATTTCCATATATATTTTCATTATATAGCCTGAGACAGAGCAGCCTTGGGGGGCGGGCATAGAGGGCATTGGGAGAGGAGGTTTAACTCTTTCTCTCCCCGCCACAGTAATTAAAGTCCAAAATGTAATTTTATTCCCTTTCATTGAAGATAGATGGTTTCAGAAACCTCATTTGCTGCTCGTTAGATAAAAGCACATTCCCGTATGTAATGATAAAATATTAATTTCCTAGTCCATTACCTAGCTGATCTTATAATTCCTACTTCGTTATTGAGAAAATCTTTCAAATCCAAGAGAATTTCATAGCATAGCCAACCACTCAACATCATCACAACTGATGGTAAAATATATTCTCTTTTATTTTTCCTAAAGAAGCTCAAGAGCACAGGAATTAGGTACTCAGCAGCTAGTGCTGATATTTCGAAACACTATGATACTATGATAGTTCGAAACACTATGAGTTTGTACTGAATTGTACTAATTGTTTGATGAATTTTGTTTTATGCTTTACTTATATGCTATTTCTTGGTGGCTGCTCCCAGACTTTGGAACTCCCTCCCTAAAGAAGTTAGACTGGCTCCCTCCTTGTTGTTCTTTTGCCAGCAGGTGAAAACTTTATTGTTCCAACTTGCCTTTTGGAAACTGACAGCTTTTAATGAAATGATTGGTGCCATGTTGTTTTTTGTTGTAATTATTTCTATGGTTATAAATAGTTTTAATTATATCCATGTTTAATTTTTTAAAATTGTTTCCCCTCACCCCTATGTTTTTAGCTATGTTTAATTGTTTCCCTCACTCCTATGTTCTTATTTTTATCTATAAACCACCTTGAGTCCCCGTCAGGGAAAAAGGTGGGGTATAAATAAATATAATAAGAACACTGTGTTTTTTATTGTTACAATGATTTCAGTGCTTATTAATGTTTGATGCTATGGTTATTGTGAGCCACTATGAGCTTGCCATTTGTTGTTTAAAAAGAGGAATACAAATATTAAATCCAATCAAAATTTTAAAAAGCACAATATGATCAATGACCTTTTTTTTTGAAAAAAGAATTTTTGGTATTTTCTGGAGGCAACAATGAAAATCCTATGAGGTATTCTATTTTTTTTAAAATGTCTTTATTGATTAAAAAGAATTACAAAGAATAAGCAAACATAAAACACACAAATACAAACACAAAACACACAAATACAAACACAAAACACACAAATACACACACTGATTCAAATACAGATACACATTGTTTGTTTCAGTTTCTATTATTTACACTATTTCTATTTTCCGTTGACCTCCAATTATGCTTGCTGTTCCTTTTCTGTTGATTAAGTAATGTCACATGATATTTTTTCCCATATTACCTTTTTCTCTTTTCTATATGAGGTATTCTAAATATGAAAGAGCCATACTGCCCTACAGAAAAGCAAATTTTCTCCCCAGGCCTCCTGAAGCAAAGGTGCTGCATTTTACTTCCATTCCATTCATTGATGTGTACCTAAACAACGACATTCACATCCATTGGTTAATGCAGCACGCCTCCCTTTCCCAGAGCGTCTGTAACAGCTGCATTGCTGAGGAGGGCAAGAATGTCAACCAGCTCTACAGGTTTTCTGCCTTTGGGCGGCTTGCTAACAGCTGACTCATGCCAGCTCCTGATAGAATGACATCAGTTGGTGCTTGTTTCATGAAAGGAGGGTGCAGTGACCACATGGAACCATTTCCAGAGATTAAAGAGCCACAGCGGAGCCGAGTGACGACTCTGTTGACAATCTAATCAGAGAAGGGAAGGACTGGGCAGCATCTTCCAGCTTGTATTACTTCGTCTCTTACACAGGGGTGGTTCATACACGTATAACTTGCACATTTTATTTATTTTCTTTAGCCAAATGTATATACTGCTTACTGAAAAAAAACAGGGCTGTATTCAAAGTAGCACAAAGGAGATTGTTCCAGCAGGCAGATTTCTGCATGCCTGTCAGAACACTGTCCCCGATCCAACATGCTGTTCTGATTCTCCCAATCCTAAAGAGCAAATTTGAGGAGGAGAGAGGAGAGTCCCATTGCACTAGTGGGAATTGCTGTGTTTGCTTCCACTAGTGCAACAATTTAGTTGGCTGCAGCTCAATATCTTTCAAATGGTGAATAATAATAATACTGTATTATAATAATAATTTATTATTTATACCCCGCCCATCTGGCTGGGTTTCCCCAGCGTCCTTCCACAGTGGGGACATTGGTTTCCAGGCGGGAGTTGATCACGGTGTGGATTTGCCAAGCGTGCCTTCCTCTTAGCACATTTCTCCCTTGTGTCCTGAGTTTGAGTGTCTTCAAAGCCCATGACACCTTTGGTAAAGGATGTTCTCCAATTTGAGCGCTCGCAGGCAAGTGTTTCCCAATTGTTGGTGTTTATACTACATTTAATTTTAAAAAATTGCCTTAAGTTAAGACAGTCTTTAAACCTGTTTTGTTGACCACCAGCATTACGCTTTCTATTTTTAAGTTCGGAATAGAGTACTGTAGTTGCTTTGGAAGATGATCATCAGGCATCCGCACAACATGACCAGTCCAATGAGGTTGATGTTGAAGAATCATTGCTTCAACATTAGTGATCTTTGCTTCTTTCAGTACACTGGTATTATTTCACCTGTCTTCCCAAGTGATGTGTAAAAAATTTCAGAGACACCATTGATGGAATCTTTCAAAGAGTTTGAGGCGGCGTTTATAAACGGTCCATGTTTCACAAGCATACAGTAATGTTGGGTAGTACAATATTGGTGGGCCAATATTGACCTACAGGCTGCGGGCTTCCTCACACATTTTCAGCTAGCTATTATTTTATTTCCAAGTTTTACGTACTGCATGTTTATAAATCTTAGAAAAATAAATTATGGCTGTCTGTGAATTTCTGCAGATCATGGTGTTGCAATGGGATCGGTTGAAAGTGGACATCAGTATGCCCATTCCTTGATGTTCATCTTTTTATTATAGTTTGCTTAGCAACAGCTGTACCTCAAAAGCAGAATGGAACCTGTACATGTATGTACCTTGAAGCATGGAAACTCCCTCCGCCTGCCCCCTGGCATGGTGAATACCAGTTTCCTCCACAGTTGCTCTGCTCCTACACAAATCCGTTCAAATATGAAGCAGCAGCTGACAGGCAGAACAAGGAGTAGCCAGAAGGCTGGTAACAAGGACTTCTGGTCTGTCGAGTTTAAAGTGGCCTTCCCAGTACAGCTCAAGGCTAGACATCAAGAAAAGCGAACAGAGTGTTCAGAGCTCTGGCCAGAAGACGAGGAAGAATAGCAGTAGCAGAGGAAGTTGCTAGACTTTGCTTCCTCTAAATCTGCCCTTCTCAGGCATGGTGGAAACCAAATTCTGAAACCATGGTTTCTGCAGAGGAGCAATCTGAGATATGTCTGCTCAGTATGTGTGTATATAAAGGATTGCAAGCTTTAAACTCTCTATTCAAATGTGGTTCTGAGATGTATTTAATGACACAGTGGAATCTTTTGCTCTTTTATGTCACTTCACATTATGCAATGGTTTCAATAATTTTGTATTGTGACCTAAGGTGGTATAAAATGCAATAAATATGTAACAAGCATGCTGCTATTTATTTAAGCAAGTCTTTTTGTCGCTCTTCTGGATTATAGATAACAAAAGTCAAAGCAGCACACTAAAACAACATTATAAACTAGACAATCAATATTTGTGCAATTTTTTTTTTTAAAAAAAAAAACCTCATTGAATACAAAACAAAAGGCAGCAGATAGTACAGCCAACAACTTTCAGGGTGTTTGAAATATGGCAAGCCTACATTACTGTTGTGTACATACTATACAATAGCAGTGGGAGTTGTAGCAGCAGATGCTGTGGAAGAAGACACACATGTTTTCATCCTTTGAAACTGTGCTGAATGAACCTACAAGCATTTTCAACTTCAGTGACTGTGGTATTTCTATTAGTAACCCAGGAAGCTGGGTATTTAAAGGAGTGCTTTCTCCCACACAGACCTGCATGTGTGTTAAGATCTATGGGGGAGGCACTCCTATTGGTGCTGCAGTGGCCTAATGCTCATGAAGTGGCAGCCCATGGGAGGGTCGTCTCAGGATGTGGCATCCCTACGGAAGCTTCTTTCTGCTGCATCAGCGGAAGTATAGTGTCTAGACTCTAGATTAAGGAAAGTAATAAAAAGGTAAAGGGACCCCTGACCATTAGGTCCAGTCGTGACCGACTCTGGGGTTGCGCGCTCATCTCGCATTATTGGCCGAGGGAGCCGGCGTATAGCTGCCAGGTCATGTGGCCAGCATGACAAAGCCGCTTCTGGCAAACCAGAGCAGCACATGGAAACGCCGTTTACCTTCCCGCTGTAGCGGTTCCTATTTATCTACTTGCATTTTGACGTGCTTTCGAACTGCTAGGTTGGCAGGAGCTGGGACCAAGCAACGGGAGCTCACCCCGTCACAGGGATTTGAACCGCCGACCTTCTGATCAGCAAGCCCTAGGCTCAGTGGTTTAACCACAGCGCCACCTGGGTCCGAAGGGAAGTAATAGTACCACTCTATTCTGCCTTAGTCAGACCACAACTGGAATACTGTGTCCAAATCTGGGCACCACAATTTATGATGGATGTTGACAAGCTGGAACATGTGCAGAGGAGGGCAACCAAGATGATCAAGGGTCTGGAAACTAAGCCTTATGAGGAGTGTTTGAAGGAGCTGGGTATGTTTAGCCTAGAAAAGAGGAGACTTTGATGAGATGGGATAGCCATCTTCAAATATCTTAAGGGCTGTCACATGGAGGAGGGAGCATGCTTGTTTTCTCCTGCTCTGGAGTGTAGGACTCGAACCAATGGCTTCAAGTTGCAAGAAAGGAGTTTCCAACTAAACATTCGGAAAAACTTTCTGACGGTAAGAGCTGTTCAGCAGTGGAACAGAATCCCACGAGAGGTGGTGGACTCTCCTTCCTTGGAGGTTTTTTAACAGATGTTGGATGGCAATCTGTCACAAATGCTTTAGCTGAGATTCCTGCCTTGGACTAGATGAGCCTTGGGGTCCCTTCCAACTCTATGATTCTAGGACCTCTTGTTTGCTCAGGCATTCACTGAGCATTAACGCTGGAACGTGTTGTGATTTACTGTTTTACTAGGTGTTGATATTGGCAAAAATATCTTTTATTTTAGGTGTTACATTTTAAAATTGTTATGTCTCCCTCGCCACCACAGGATTGTCTGTATAACATTTAAGAGCAGGTAACAAATATTTATATAGAATTAAATTAAATGCTGGTTGTATTTAGATATATAAAACTAGCCATCATTTATAGCATGCTATGAGTTGCTTTTTGTGGTTGTGGGGGGTGCACTTATGATCTGGCAGAAGAACAGAGAAAGTTGCACCCGTCTCCTGTGTTCTGATTGAGAGAAGTTTCCTGCAGAAGCACCCTATGAGTAAGATTCCTGAGAATGATCCCATTGTTTCCAACTGCATCTGTGGTGGGAATCAGAAAGAACAGCCAGACATGTCACTCTGCACTTTCATATGCTGTTTTAGACCTCACATATTTAATTACGGAGAAGATTCCTTTGCAGATATATAAGCTTATGTATGCATTTCAGCCTAAAGCTTTCTTTAAGCAGGGTAATGACTCCCTATTGAGAGACATTCTCATGCAACGGCTGGTTCTCCTTGGAAAGAAAATGGAAGTTCAGACTGCTGATTGCACAAGAGGAAATTGAATCCTGGCACTTGCTACTTGTACAGGTATCACCATCCTCTTGCTTGCTTGCTGAACAACTGAACCATGATGCATGGAACCTGCCGGTTTTCTGAAGCATTACTTGCCTCTTCAGTGAAGATGCCCAGCTCCATCTCAAGTTCCTTCATGAAATTATGGTTTTCCTTTCTTCAAAAACACATGCAAATTTCCAAACTTCTTCCCCATAGTACATAAACTAAACTAAAAAGAAAACCTAATGTTATTGTACCTCGGTCAAAATGTATTACTTGGATTCTTGCAGCAAACCTAGGCTCTTGCATATTAAGCTGTGGTGGTTTGGCCTCTCTGAATTGCTATCCTGTGTTCCTGCACTAATAATTTCTAGTCTTACTGGTTAAACCACAGAGCCTAGGGCTTGCCGATCAGAAGATCGGCGGTTCAAATCCCCGCGACGGGGTGAGCTTCCGTTGCTCGGTCCCAGCTCCTGCCAACCTAGCAGTTCGAAAGCATGCCAAAGTGCAAGTAGATAAATAGGTATCGCTACAGCGGGAAGGTAAACGGCTTTTCCGTGTGCTGCTCTGTTTCGCCAGAAGCGGCTTTGTCATGCTGGCCACATGACCTGGAAGCTGTACGCCGGCTCCCTCGGCCAATAACGCAAGATGAGCGCGCAACCCCAGAGTCGGTCACGACTGGACCTAATGGTCAGGGGTCCCTTTACCTTTACCTTGTTGTTGTTGTTTAGTCGTTTAGTCGTGTCCGACTCTTCGTGACCCCATGGATCATAGCACGCCAGGCACTCCTGTCTTGCACTGCCTCCCGCAGTTTGGTCAAACTCATGTTCGTAGCTTCGAGAACACTGTCCAACCATCTTGTCCTCTGTCGTCCCCTTCTCCTAGTGCCCTCAATCTGTCCCAACATCAGGGTCTTTTCCAAGGATTCTTCTCTTCTCATGAGGTGGCCAAAGTATTGGAGCCTCAGCTTCACGATCTGTCCTTCCAGTGAGCACTCAGGGCTGATTTCCTGAAGAATGGATAGGTTTGATCTTCTTGTAGTCCATGGGACTCTCAAGAGTCTCCTCCAGCACCATAATTCAAAAGCATCAATTCTTCGGCGATCAGCCTTCTTTATGGTCCAGCTCTCACTTCCATACATCACTACTGGGAAAACCATAGCTTTAACTATACGGATCTTTGTCGGCAAGGTGATATCTCTGCTTTTTACCTTTACTTTTACCTTTACCTTACTCCTCCCCTATTTAAATTTTCATCAGTGCTATAATCTTCACCAGAACAGGGAGAAATGTTCCAAACTTTACACTCCTCAGCTTTCCTCCCACAACCAGTTTTAAAACAGTTCAGCCATTATTATTATTATTTTGTTTTCAGCCCCAATGGTCTGCTTCCACCCTGGTTCGAGTGAAGCCCATCCCTTTTGTGCTCAATGGAGTTATTGCATAGCAAATGAATGGAATGTCAGCTGCCCCAAGTAAAAATGAAGGCCTTGCATCATATTTCTGGAAGCCAATAGTTCATTGGTTATTATTGTTAATTTCTTAATTTTAAAGTGCCTTTGGGTGTACTATTTTTACCTCCAAACATCCTATTTTCAAGTCTCTCATGATATTTTAATGTGATAACCTGATGATTTCCTGACCTTCCCTTTAAAAAAAGAAAAGAGCATGTTTTATTTACCCTTTTCCAGTCTTCTGAGACCTTGCTCGTCCCCCCTGTCTTCTAAATGATAAATATATTGGTGGTTCTGAGATTTCCTTTACCATTTCCCTTAGCACCCCAGGGGGTACTCCATCAGAGCCTGCTGACTTAACTTCAGCCACATGTAGATAGATGTACCAAGCATTTTCTGAAGTGCTCTTTCAATATTCTCACCTGCATCTCTCCTCCTGACTCATGTGAATTTTGCTGATCTGGTAACAGTTCTCTTTGGGGGGGGGGAGGTGAAAGGAGGAGCGACATAAGCCTTAAACCAAACAAATCTGCCGTGGTTGCATCTTTCATTAACTATTTGCCTTCCTTAAATGTTCTTACTTAATCCCTTAAATTGCTTCTGTTCCTTTTTTCTTCCGGATTTGCTACAACAAACCTCGAGCTTCAAATACCTTCTTAATAACCTCTCATTTTCATCTGTATCTACATTTCCCATCTTTAATATCAGGCTCATTGAATAGCCTTGTGTAGCCACTTTTTAAGAGTGCTTTTAAGCTTAACAATTAGAAAAACACAAATGGGAAATAAATTGCATTATGTAACCCCTGTAAGTACGTATTTCTCCCTCACATGGGTGCAATCACATGTAGGCAATGAAAACCCAAATAGGGTTCTCATGATCTTAAATAGTAAAATCAGGAAGAGGATGCGGCATTTATTTAGAGGCAACAAACCCATTCACACAAAGTTCAGCTTTCAGATTATTAATGCAATCAATGAAGAGAGCAAGTGCTTAAAAGCATCTCAGTGTGACACTACCCCCTCCGTATGTTCTAGAATACTTCTACAAAATGTATTTTAAGTTGGGGGTGGCCCACAGAGCAACATCAGAGGCAGCAGCTTCTGTAAGCAAGCGAGAAACAAGAATATTGCACAAAATTTATTTTTCCTCGTTTTCAGTTATGCCTGAAATGAGGGACTAGATTGAACATCTCTAGCATAGCTGGGTGTACTAGACCCTCCAAGTCATAGCTGCCAAGTCTCCCGTTTTTCACGGGAAACCCCCGGATTTTAACCCGTTTTCCGCTGTTATCCCGAATAGAAAAAAATTCCGGAAATCCCCCGGATTTCCTACCTGCCAATGAGGCTCCATTTCGGGTGCCGCTCTGCCCATGTCAGGGCAGTGGAAATCAGGCAGAGCGGCACTGGAAGTCGCTTCCGGTGCCTCGCCACTGCTGATCCCGCATTTTTCAGCGGGAGACTTGGCAGCTATGCTCCAAGTGTCCCTCTTTTCCAGGGACAGTCCCAGGTTTACAGAAGCCATCCTGGTTTCTGATTTGATTCTGGAATGTCCCGCTTTTCCTTAGGACATCCCTGTTTTCATCAGATAAATGTTGGAGGGTATGGAGTTATGTGACCCTTGAGCCAAGAAGATAAGTAACTATACAACCTTTAGAAGACATCTGCAGGCAGCCCTGTATAGCAAAGATTTTTTAAGAGGAGGAGGAGGAGGAGGAGGAGAAGGAGAAGGAGAAGGAGAAGGAGAAGGAGAAGGAGAAGGAGAAGGAGAAGGAGAAGGAGAAGGAGGAGAAGGAGAAGGACTATTGTTGTTGATTGAATAATACATCCCTATTTTCATTGGAGAAATGTTGGACGGTATGGTATACTTGTGGTACAGGGACAGGTCACACATCTTTCCATGGTACAGATGAATGAGCCCTCCCTCATTTCAGGCATTACTGGAGGTACCCAAAAACAGAACAGGCGAGGCAATCACACTTAATATTTACGGAAACAGCTTTAGATGCAACCAGTTCTACAAATAATAAGCCTAAACACTTCATGTGGTCTGCTTCTGAGATTCTCTAGCAATGTCTTGAATTGGGGCTCACTAATCTCCCCATGAAGAGCTGTGCGAGCTCTTGAAAAACCAATCCAGCTGTCATAAGGAAAGTCATCGCATTCCAATATTCACAACTCTTTCCTGTCTGGCTGAATGGCAGGTGTCATATACTGGCAAGAATTACATTCTTCTGGAAATGTACTACTGTAAGAAAATGATGTAACAGCAAAACAGTCAAAAAAATGGTCTTAGCGGGCATACACTATGGGCTAGGCAAAGTCTAGGTTCCCTTCATTAATTCTTTGACTGGTGATTTTGTGCTTGTGGAAGATTTCACATCTGTCTTTATAGAACATGATGAATGTTCTGGAGTACCTTTCTTGTTAAAGTCTCCCTTATGCTTCAGAACATCATCAATGAGTAGCGAAAGATTAAGATTAATGGGAAGATTGGCACTCTCAAGATTCGGATTCATGTTCAGGCCTTTTTATTTCTAATTCTCTGCTATGTTAGACCATTTTTCTTTCTGTCCCTCTGCTTTAATGCCCCATTACTAAAGTGGGGATAATAATTCTCTCCCCTTCCTTTTATTCTGGCTGTTAGCGAACTTATAAAGCTGCTGTTGTCACAGTCCCGGTTACAGGCGGTCAGAGTCCCGGCTTGGTACGTTGGGACTGGGGTAGAGTTTGGAAGCAGGAATCAGAGGGTCCAGGGATCTGGAAGCCAAGGGTCCAAGAGTCAAGAAACCAGGAGTCAGGAAGCCGAAGCACAGCTAGGTGGGTAGCGTGTTGTTGTGGCAAAGAGCCAGAGAGAAATGCTGGTCTTATATACCCCTCCCCACCCTTGCCACCAGGTGCTACAAGTCTTCTGTCAAGCCTCACCTGTGCGGCCACACCTTGCCCTTCCAGGCCAACTCAGGAAGGCCCCAGTCCTGCGAGGCCCTACCAGTCACAGGGCCTGGCTCCTGCACGCACTCCTGGCAGTTGTAAAGGAGGTAAAAAAGGTAAAGGACCCCTGGACGGTTAAGTCCAGTCAAAGGCGACTGTGGGGTTGCGGCGCTCATCTCACTTTCAGGCCGAGGGAGCCGGTGTTTGTTCCACAGACAGCTTTCCAGTCATGTGGCCAGCATGACTAAATCACTTCTGGTGCAACAGAACACTGTGACGGAAACCAGAGTGCACGGAAATGCCGTTTACCTTCCCACCACAGCGGTACCTATTTATCTACTTGCACTTTGACATGCTTTCGAACTGCTAGGTTGGCAGGAGCTGGGACCCAACAACGGGAGCTCACCCCATTGCGGGGATTCGAACCGCCGACCTTCTGATCGACAAGCCCAAGAGGCTCAGTGGTTTAGACCACAGGGTCACCCGCATCCCTAAAGCTGTCATATACCAAGTCAGACTTTTGCTCCATCTGAACAACTGTTCTATCTACTCTCCCTTGAGGGAGCATTCAATGTTGATGGGCAGAAGCCTTTCCCAACCTTGCTATCTGAAATGATTTAACCCAAGGATAAGGCTGTCAATGGTTTTTAGCCACAATCGCAATGGTTCAGCTCCACTTTTGGAGATAGTATGCCTCTCCCTGTGAGTTGCTGGGAATCAGAAGTGGGGAGAGTAATGTTGCGCTCAGACCCTGCTTGTGGGCTTGCCATAAGGATATGTTTCACCACTACCGTATGATTACAGGGTCCTTGAGTAGATGGGCCTTTGGACGGATCCAGCAGGGCTTTTCTTAGATTCTTGAGAATCTTGACTAAGAATGTCAAGGATTGAACTTGGAGCATTCTGTATGCAAAACTTATGCTCTATCACAGAGATATAACAAGGACTGAGATATTGGGGGGGGGACTCTTAATCTCACTGTAAACAAGTGGTACAGTAACAATAAAGTATTTCTATTTCTATCATAGCTGCCAAGTTTTCCCTTTTCTCACGAGGAAGCCTATTCAGCATAAGGGAATTTCCCTTAAAAAAAGGGAGAACTTGGCAGCTACGATTTCTATTATCTGGGTTCTGAAAGCAAGCAGGGCGAAAGATGAAAAGGAGCAGCAGGGAAATGAGAGCTACCTCACAAATCGATTCCTAACTGACTGGAGGGATCAGATTTCATATTTGACTTCCTTTAGTAATGTTTCCTTTTGAAATGTTAAGGATTTTATTTTCCCACTAAAGATATATATATATACATATTTGCTGAGTTAAATGTGCATTCTGTAGTTGAGCTCCTTTCTAATGTTTATCCTGAAATCTTTAAGATAACCTTTAAGTTTTCTGTTAAACTAAAATACTTTTTTACTTTCTTCAATAATGTTTTATTCTGTATTGTTTTATTTGGTGTGTTGTTAAACCAATTTTGAGATTTTTTTCCTTTAAAATATAAAGCAGTATAAATTATAATAATAAAGCACATGACTTCACGCAAAAAATCCTGTGGACTATGGCATGTTAAGGGTTCTGAGAACTGTAGCACTGTGAGAGGCAAGCTATAGTTCCCAGGATTCTTTGAAGGAAGCCATGGCTGTGAACGTGGCATAATTTCCCTTTAAATGTATGTTGGGGATGTGATCATTCTGCATTTCTCTCTGCCACAGACTCTCCCAGCTCACTAAGCCCTGTTCCCTCTTCAGCTTCTGACACCTTCTCTTCCCAGTCTCCTCCCTTGGACTACTCATTGCTGTCCCATCACCACTCCTGGGCTCTGAGCCTTCTTCTCTTGATCCCTTCCCCACCTGGTTCCTTCCACCGTTCCTCTGTGTTCAACCAGTTCATGACAGCACATTTGATATTCCTTTCTTTGCACTTTAAACATATAGTGCCTCCATATATTTCAGTTGCTTCCTTGTGTTTTGTGTCAAGTTTAAACAGCTACTTTTACCCCTTTAGGCTGCAGTCCTATCTCCCTCTTGCCTGGAAGTGATCCCCATGGAGCTCCGTGGGACTTGCTTCTCTGAGTAGACCTAGGATTGCACTGCCTGTTCTTATACTGTAGATCTCCATTGTTTTCTTTCTGTTCTTCTCCTCGACCTCTCCATTCATCAAATACCAATCTCCCTATTAATCCTCTATTCCCTTGTAGCTATTTCTCATCTCTGTGCCTTCGCTCTCTCTCTCTCTCAAGTGTGGAACTCTTCCCGTCTGATTATTTGGCTGGCCTCCCATTTATCTCACTTTAGGAAATTATTAAAAACTCATATTTTCTCTCTTGCATTTCCCTCTTGATGTTCTATTTCCTTTTAATTTTAATTCCCAGGTTATTATCTTTCCTTTTTTTACTCTGTCTGAGCTTTCAGACTTTTCTTCTTTCCCTCTCCCTCCAAGCTATCAGAGGGTCTTCTTGCCGTTCCCCTCAAATTCTTTTCTCCTCTTGAAGCCCATCCAGACTTGCCCACAAAATCCACATTTTCCTTACAGTGGATGCTCGGGTTGCGAACGTGATCAGTGCGGGAGGCACATTCGCAACCCATAGAATTGTAGACTTGGAAGGGACCACGAGGGTCATCTAGTCCAACCCCCTGCAATGCAGGAATCTTTTGCCCAATGTGGGGCTCAAACCCACAACCCTGAGATTAAGAGTCTCGTGCTCTACCATCTGAGCTACCCCAGGTCACAGCGTTCGCAACCCACAGCGCCACATCTGCGCATGTGCGGGTTGCGATTTAGCGCTTCTGCGCATGCACAAGCGCAGAAATCCAGAAGTAACCCGTTCCGGGACTTCCGGGTTCGACGTGGTGCGCAACCCGAAAATGTGCAACCTGAAATATCTGTAACCCAAAGTATGACTGTAATTGATTTGTCCCCTGACTGTCCATACCTGAGTAGCTTGTAATCGGATGTGATTTTAACCTGCAGTGTGTTTGTAAGTAATAATGATAATATTATTATCCTAAAAGGGGGACCTGCAGCAAAATATTGGAGTGCTTCCATTTAGGATTCCAGGAGCACTTTCAGACTTGTTCCTATTTAGGCAAGATTCAGTCACATAACAGAAAGCTCAGGCTGCACAGTTATAATGGATTGGGAGCTGTTCTGCAATAAACCTGCTTCCCCAAAAGATTGGATTTTTTTGTGATAAGGAAAATGATGAGAAAATGCACTGGCAAGTGTGGGGTGACACTTGCTTTGATTCAACATCAGCTGACTTCCCTGCAAACAAATCAAAACGAATGCTCGTTAAATAGCCAGCTTCATCTCATCTCCCTGCAAGCTGGATGAATGTTCATTAAGCAGGTTGAATGGCAGCACCCCCAGAACAGTTCGTGCAGCTTCCTCTCTCCAGTTTTCCATTTTTGCCCAACAGTTTTCCACCAGTCTGTGCCCAGTGGGCATGCTTAAAAACTGTTGTAAACCAGTAAACCTTGGGCTTCCCCCAAGCCTGCAGCTATATATCCGTCTTGTGCATGAATGGTGCTGTTTTGGCTACATAAGGACTGCCACTTGGGAAAACTGAGATCACTATTAGTACAGGCAATCTTTGCAGAAAGGGTGCAAGTATATCTATTTATATATTGCATTTATTCACTGTCTTTCTGCCAAGGCAGTTTACAGTTCTCATTGACTTCTGAAATAAGAGGACAAAATGATGATACTTTCATAGAAGAATGGAGGCTATTGGTAGACTACCTATGGAATTATCATTCTTATATGAAATCATGAGCAGGATTTGAGAAGAATGTAGAAAATGGATTTGGGGGGGCTTAGAAAATAAATATGGATGTGTTTTAATGAAGCTATTAAGGGGGAATTTTTAAAAAGCAAGGAAGGAGGCACAGGAAGCCAAGAAGAAAAATATGTAACAAAAAACCTTGATATATATATGATTTGAGATGTGTAATAATTTGGAAGATTTAATAAAAAAAATATTTTTAAAAAAGTTCTCATTGACAATATTGACAGGGTTGAATCCCTCTGTCCATCTGCCAGCATATCACCCAGCAGAATTCCCTTATAGCTTTTGATTTCATTTCCCCTTAACTACTGGGTTCCTGGGCTAAACATTTGAACTGCCAGTGAACTCATAAACTCATTTTTTCCAGACTAGCTTGTTTAGAACAGCCTCCTGGTCAGAATAACAGCTTCAAAAATAGAAACCAACCAAGCATTGTTGAACAACCGAACAGTACACAATATGGCTGAACAGTTACATTCCTCCACAAGGCCACATCAGCATGTTTCTGTGTTTTCGAACGATCAGATCCTTTTCCTTTCGAGGTAGTGAGTGACACACTGGTCAGTGAAAATGTAACCCAATGACAAAGAGAAATTTCGGAACTTTGAGTTTGCCTTTGTGCTCAATTTTCTGGGTCACTGGTTTAAGTGGAAGGTTCTGCTCCTACTGTCCTGCTGTTTGGCCACCATTCTTCCTCTACTTCTCTACACACAGGCAGGCTAATAGTTTAGACAAGCTAAATGGGACATTGGGGAACAATGTGCAAATTCCAGAACAGACATGCATCGCTCTAAAACTTGGTGATAATTTCAGATTTGTATACGTTGTTACAATAATGTATTTCTGTATGTCTGGTTAAAAACAACAGCTATTGACTACGTTGATGGATGTACATATTAATCCTTCTGTTTATTCTTCTTTGTAAGTTGCTCCAGGTACTTATTGTAGAAGAACAGGATATAAATACTCATCATCATCATCATCAACAACAAAATTAGACTGTGTGCACACCATACCTTTGAGACACATGATGCGCCCCAAAGAATTCTGGGATGTGTACTTCGTTAAAGATGCTGGGAATTGTAGCTCTGTGAGGGGTAAACAACAGTTCCTGGGATTCTTTAGGGTGAGTTGTGTGCTTTAAATGTACAGTGTGTACAGTGCAAGGAATAGCCAGGCTGCATGGCGGACTCATTAGACAGCAATTTGCCCCACTGAATGCATTGAAAAGTAACTAAATTGTGTGTGTGTGGACAGACAATTGTATAGTTGTCAAAGACATTAGGCTGGATCCAAACTAAGGCTGTGTATACACTATGACTATACACTATATATAAAAATGTAAAGGGGGCTTGTGTGTTGGTCTCCACCTCTCACCAAAACAGCTTGACCAATGCCAATGAAATTTGGACACAATGTCACATGCGAATAAGTGAGTGTCCACATACCATTTGTCCTACACAGATGACACCCCAGCACAAGGTAAAACCCCGTTTTGTGGACTTCAAAACTCAGACAGCAGACACTGCCAGGCATGCTGGGAAATAGAACCCAGAAGCTGCGTCTCCAAGGGGGAGACAGAGTGCATCCTGGGAAATAGAAGGCCGAACCTGCGTCTCAGCAACCAATATGCTATAACCGCCAGAACGGCCATTCCTCCACAAAGGGCCACGCCGGGATCCTGACCCTAGCCATCCACGTCCCAAAATACACCAGCTCAGGCTTGCAGGGAACGGAGCTGGGGACTTGCCTGCATTGCAGGTGGGGGCAGGGCAGGGACGGGGTAGCTCAGGTTTGCAGGGAACGGAACTGGGGACCCACAGCAACGCGTGGCAAGGCCAGCTAGTAAAGGTATAAAGGTATGGTTAACGAAACTTCTTTTCCCTCAAAGAATTCTGGGCACTGTAGTTTTCTCTTCACAGAATTGCAACACCCCGCAATCCTTAACAAACTACAGTGCCCAGAATTCTCTGAAGGAAAGAATGTGACTCGAATGTGCTTTAAAGGTATAGTGTGTACACAGCCGAAATTAGGCTGCAATCCCAATCTCAGAACAAAACCTACTGGATCCTGTGGGACTTACTCCCAGGTACGAGAGGTCAGGATTGCAGCCTTAATCACGCTTGGTTCACATTACCATCACTGTAAAAAGTTAGTCAAAACTAGTTTAAGTCTTATTTACTTCAATGGGAAATTGGTGTAATTAACTCAGTATGGATACAACCCACAGACACAGGGATGCAGTGACATGACAGCAGAGACTCAATGGAACGGGACCAATCCGGATCTTTAAAAAATGCCTGCTTCCAGCCATATCCCCTTTATTTCAGGTGCCAGTGGTGTGTCCTATGGAGATGCTGGTTAGCCCTGAGAAGCAGGCAGCTTAACAAACTGTAGGATTAAAAATGCAAGTGCACATCATTCTTTTATAAGTTTATGTTTTTCATCATTGTGGTTTTATTGGGAACTAATTTGAGGGGCAAACGCTGTCCAAAGAATAAGAGGCACCACGTGAGAGGCTCATGATTTCTGCCCAAACATTTTTTTCCCCTCACGGGCAAGCTAAAGGAGGAAAATATGTTCTTTTCTGAACCCTGTGCAATTTAGGCCTCAAACACCCACTCCAAATTGATTGTCATATATTATCTTTGTGAATGTGAATGCATAATGCTACAACCTTCCACAAACACATCTGCAATAGCGAATCATCTTCACTACCAACAGCCACAAAATACATAATTTGTGGAGGTTGTTGGTTATATTCCAAACCCCAGCTGGTGTTCATTTCCCCCTTATTTGTGTGGTGCAGTTTTCTGGAGTTGTTAATCCCCGTGTGGAAAAACAACAACCCTGAATGAGAACATCTTAAATGCAAATAGCATTGATCGTTGTTGTTTTTTAATTTGCATTCTGGATTCTAAGCACCATTAGCTCATACTGCAATCAGGTCTTCACTGCCTCTGCAAGCATGATAGCTAGAAACTGATTTCTTTATTTTAACGTAAAAGCTGAGAGCGTTGGAATACTAAGGACCCTTTCATGCTTGACACCATGATGTGTTGACAAATGCCCATGTTTCCGTATAAGTAGCAAAACAGGCACAGGTATGCCTTATCAGATGTGATGATGTGTATGTCCCCCCCCCCACATGAAATCCATGTAGGGAATTTCATGAGGTTAGGCATAGCTCTAAAAAGTGCCCCAAACCCACATCAATGTGCTTTGGAATGGGGCTGCTAAAGGATTTTCGTTTCAGAGAATTCCAGTGAGAACTGGCCTAGGCTGTGTACAGGCTAATCCTCCTGTAGCAGAAAAGTGTATTTCTTCCTCAATCTGGAATAATTCATAGTTGTCCTCAACATGCTTCTTTTAGTCTAGATCAGGCATCCCCAAACTGCGGCCCTCCAGATGTTTTGGCCTACAACTCCCCTGATCCCTAGCTAACAGGACCAGTGGTCGGAGAAGATGGGAATTGTAGTCCAAAACATCTGGAGGGCTGAAGTTTGGGGATGCCTGGTCTAGATCAATTATATATCCTATTGTCCACAAGAGAAGGTGTAATTATTTGATACACAGTTTAAAACACTCCCCTTGGTTAGGTTATCAACATCTTTTCCTCCTTGTACATGTCCCAGGTGAATGAAGAAGGAAGTGGTGTTTGTGATCATAGTATGCTCACACCAACAACATCTTTGGGAGAGTTGTGGATACATGCTCAGAACCCATTGCTGGGATTGCCTATCTCTTTTTTGAAATGGACACAATGAAGGATAATGCAGAATCAATTTGCAATGAGCTTTTGTTTTCAGAAAGGAATCAGTTTCTCATGAAGCACCTTTCCGGGCCCAAAATATATGTGACAGATGTAGATTGTGTGTGGACTATGTAGAAAATATGTAACCCCCATTGTTTCTGGGGGGGGGGAATTGTGTAAACAGCTTTAATCTGCACCTTCCAGGCTAATGTGTAGATTGGAACATAATTATCCCTCAAATTTTACACTTCTCCAAATCTTGCAATACAGTTCTTAGCAAATAAAAACAAAAACAAAAAAGTTAAACTGTGTATATTTTGGATAAAAAATTGTTTGAAAATGCATACATTGAGACAAAATAAGAATTTAACCCTAATCCGCAGAGTCTTTGCAGTTGCGTAACAGCACAGCATTTTGGCTAATCTACTTTATTTACATATAAACACACATGGAGCACTGCAACATGGCTCCCTCTCTCTGTAGCATCAGGCAGCAAAGAGACAGAACAAATGACAATAATCCCATTTCACGGAACATAGTAACACAAACATCCTGTCTCCATCACTTCCCACTCTGTGGAATGAAAAACATACACCATCATGTGATAGACAACAATCCCATAACTGCAGACACGGGGAATGAATCTCCAACAATCACCACCCCTGCAATTCTAAAACAACTTCACTTCCTTTGTCCCAGCTAATGACCCATCTTTAGAGGGTCATTGCCAGGCTGGATCCTGGCTTGCATTCTAACATGCCAAATCCAGTATTGGTCACCTAGGAATTAGAATGGGAGACCAGGAACCCCACAAACTCATAACCAGGGTTTTCTTTCAGCCAGAACTGAGTTCTGGCTTCACTCAGGTGACTAACATTACCATTCTAAGAGAACAAGGGAGGTGTTCATGGTGAGTTCCAGCACCTCTTTTTCTAGAAAAATAGCACTGCTCATAACAATATCTTCACCTTGATGTTTTAAGTTTGTCAAACCAGGCAGGAAAGAGTCAGTTTAAAGGTAAGCGAGTTTTAGTATTAAATCTTGTGTAAATGGTTAATATAAAGGGCTTGTTGGAATCATAAGAAAATGTCATCATTTGCCATCACCCTAGAATAGATCTTTTCCAACTGAACAGGAAAATTTGCTCATCCATAAATAGCTCACTGAGTACAACACGACAGGAAGCCACATCTCCATTGTTTTTCATGCTCAAAATTGTATAGTTTGGTAGTCCTAAAAAAACCCCAACCACCTCATATTTCTTGGTGATCTCAGCTTTCTTGAAATCAACATTTTAATATTAGTTTTCTCCAACATAGTTAATTAAACATTATTGTATCTTCTAGCCTCCCTACCGAAACCTAAATCTTTTTTAACAAGGTGAGGGAAAGTATCAAGAAAAAGATTGCTCTTCCGTTGCAACTGTGGAGCAAGCTTTGGAGCTAGGGGCGGGGGAACCAATCTTCTCCCTCATGGGGTCCTCTCAATGCTGATGGGTGACTTAGTAAGAGGGCTGGAAAGCTAGTCTAGTGGTGGCTGTTGACGAATAAAACCAATGGAGTTTGCAGAGATGAGGGAGGACCAGCCTTCTCTTGCTAAGAAAGCTTTTGTAGCTTTAAAAGACTGGTTGTATCAGAAGGTCCATAAATTAATGGGATGCCAGTAACAACAACAACAACAAACATTAAATCTTCCCTAAACAGGGTTGCCTTCAGATGTCTTCTAAAAGTCAGATACAGTGGTTCCTCCGGTTTGCGGACGGGATCTGTTCTGGAGGTCCCACCGGATCCCGAGGTTTTCGCAGCTGGAAAGACCGCTTCTGCACACGCACACGCAGTATAAACCCGGAAATATACTTCTGGGTTTGCCACTTACATATCCCAAAGTTTACGTAACCAGAGGGATACGTAAGCGGAGGTATGACTGTAGTTGTTTATTTCTTTAATCAGGGCGTTCCACAGGGCGGGCACCACTACCGAGAAGGCCCTCTGCCTGGTTCCCTGTAGCTTCACTTTTCACAGTGAGGGAACTGCCAGAAGGCCCTCGGAGATGGACCTCAGTGTCAGGGTTGGACGATGGGGGTGGAAATGACAAAGCCCTGGACCACACAGACCAGTCCTTCCCAAGTAACATCTTGTTACTCTATTCCAGACCATTTTCAAAGGCAGCCTGGTATCTAACACATTGTAGTGATCAAAAGGAGAAATTACCAGAACATGGATCACTGTAGCAAGGCAATCTCTATTCAGACAGAGATTGGGGAATCAGCCTAAACCATCCGAGTACCTTCTCCACATCTTCAGAGCTCAATATCTGAAAATCATCCAATATAACTAGACCAGTTAACACTTGTTTGTGCCAGCCATACCAGCTGGGAAATCCCCCAGAGCCTTCCAGAATTCTTCAGAATTCATTAGCCTCTAGTGGCAGACCATTTCAATAGGCCACTTGTGTAAATGGCTGCTGAAAGTCTAAATCTCCATAGGAAGTGATTCAACCATGACAAGGCATAGATGTTCAGTCTCCCACTTTCAGATCACCTTGGTCCTGCCCAGTTGGGCTGATGACATGTTGGGATAGCTCCCTGGTTATCAGGGAAGCCCCCAAGGCCCCGAGTTGCCCCAGGTTCATTGGCCATGGCATGAATTCTGCAATCCCTCAGAACAATCATCCTCAGCACCAAATCAGAGACCATCTCTACCAGCTCAGAAAGATGCTCCACCCTGTCACAGAATCTCCAATTTGTCACAGTTGACTAATACTCAAAACTGGCACTCAAATGGACAAGAAGCCTAAAGAGGGAGAATTCCTGAATACCACATTTAACCCACATTCCCTGATCCTTCAATTTATGTTGGTGTTGCATTAAGTACCTGGCAGAGCATTGATGGAAGAGGCTAACTCCTCGCAGGTCTCCACCCAGGTCTTGGTAAAGCAGACCAGTTCAGCTCCCTCGTCTTCTGTCAAAGCATGGATGATCTGAGATTTGAGTTAATAATTTTCTTCAGAATTTTAGACTGATACTATGCACAGAAATCGGCTAACTAAAAGATAGGAGGCTGTGAAGATGGAATGATAATGAAAACAGCCTGGGACCCAAGGGCATGGCATTTGCTACATAGCCAGTGCTCTTATTACATAAATATATTACATAAACACATGTATAATACATGAGCATTGCATGACTTTGAGACAGGATGATGTCACCTCGAAGAATGATGAGAATCTCAGGTATTCCACAAAGCAGAGCAAGTGTGGCTTTGCGATGTTAACATTGCATTACTTTTGGCATGATTTAGTCTGCTCTCAAGGCCATTAAATTATGCAAAGCTGCTGTGGAAAGTGAAAGATGTCAAGCCATTTGAATCACGACGAAATTTTGAGGAATGTTGGTGTCAGGGGCAGCAGAAGAGGAAAAATGAGAATGGGGGGAGGAATCCATTCAGAGAGGGCAACTATTAGCAGTTCCCTTTTTAAAAGGGACATTTTAAATATTTGTGCAGTGCTATGCATGATACTGGACATGCAAAACATGACTTGCTGTGCTGCGATTTTAAGAAATGAAACCCAGATGAAATATGGACAGTTTTCCACATGTCAAAACATACCGTTTGGATAAAGACTGAAACCCTTCTCATCAAGGTTGCTGAACCCATCGAAACAGGCTATCGCAGAGCAAGCTGGGGATAATGAATGAATATAAATAGCTTCGTTTGCCAAAGGAGATTGCCTCTTCAAAGACAGTGAGGCCAAGCACTGTAGCAAAACAGACCTCACAGGTTTCTAGGACTCTCTCCTCACAAGGAAATTGACCCTTCTCAGACTTCTTAGCGCCTTGGGAAGTGGGGAGCATGTAACGTAGTATTTTAATGAATTTGGACTGTGGAAACAATGGCGTTTGTCATATTTTTGCGCACTCCCCTCTGCTGGCGAGACGTCATGGGGAAAGCAGAAAAGCAATATTGTATTGGTTTTCAGATATAACAGGTCTAAAGAAACAACAATAACATTATTAACAACTCAGCCCACTCCCCCAAAGCACAGGGAGTGTTAAAAGAATATACAAGCATCTTCAAGGTGATCCTAAGAAGACAAAAACTAATAAAAATAAACCTAAGCTATAGGTGTTGTGACTCAAGCAATGGGGAAGAGGACCTGAGGCAATGTGAGGCAGGTCCCATTGGCAGGATACCTAAGATAATTATTGTAGCCCAAGTTAGGGAAAGAGATATGATATGCCGGCGGAGGAGAGAAAGAGAAACATGAAACATGCCTATTCAGTCTTCAAGCAATGGTGTCTTTAGTTTGAGTTTGTGAAAGGGCAAGGAGTTTGTGCAGCTCATCATGGCAACCACCTGTTATGCATGAGAAATATACTTTTCTCCTAGGTGTGTTATTAAGGGGAACACACCATGTGTTGTTCATTTCTGCTAAAAGCCCCATGTCAGCACACCATTCTCTCTCCACAAAAGATGCAGTCGTACTCTCCACTAGTGGGATGTATTTGCAGACATGAAATTGTTGGTCTGGAGCCAGACAATGAATGTTGCCAAGGAAATACCGTATTTTCAGGGGTATCTGCCTGTTAAGTTAGATTTGCACTGCCCACTCAACACAAAACAACAGAGAAGCCAACACAGGGTACAAAATGAAGTCTCCAGACAGAGGAGGAAGGATTATACCCGAGAAAGGTAACGTGTGTGTGTGGTGTTATGAACATTGGTGCAATTTTTGAGTTGATGCCTGCAGAGCTGGTGTCACCATGTCACTCAGTTGAGAGCTGCGGAGGTTAAAAGGACAAGCTATAAGGCAGGAAGTCTCTGGTTAAAATATTGCCTCAGCTGTGGAATTGTTAGATGGTCTCTCCCTCCTTCTCTAGCTATATTCTCTCTCTCTGGCTAAACCCTTCTCCTCACCATATGCAATATGCAATGCTATAATACAGGCATGTCCAAAGTCCGTTTCGGGGGGCCTAATTCGGCCCACTGGTCGGTTTAACCCGGCCCCTGTGGCAGTTTATTTCCTGGGGGTAAAATCCTTTTTTAAAAAAACAAAAAACCTCAACAACTTCAAACTTCAATCCTAAAAAAAAGGTCAACAAATTTGGTCGGTCCTTATGCATGTTCACTTCATCAAATCTGGCCCTCTTCGGAAAAAGTTTGGACACCCCTGCTATAGTAGGACTGAGATAATGTATGTGATCCATTTTTCCCTTTCCTTATTTGTAGAAACTCAGATCCACTCACCCCCACATAATAACCCTATTAGTAGGTTGGGCTGAGAGAGAGTAAACAGTTTCATGACTGACCTGGGCACAGGTCTCATCTTGAACAATTAGAATGATGATGTGGATGAGGATGGCAGAAAATGCGTGTTATTTTATTTTCAGGCGCCGGAGGAGAAAATGAGTGGACGTCAGCAGTGGCTTGAAATATTATTAAATAAGGGCAGTGCGTGTCTAAGGTATTATAACAAAGCAAAAGCAATGGGTTGTGTCCAAGTAAGTCCTACTCAGAGTAGACCCCTTGGAATTAACAGAACCAAGTCAGCCATGTCCTTTATATGATAATGATTGAATGTCCCTAAACTGAAATAATAAAAGTGGTCAAAAAGAATGTGGAGTGTGGAATTCTTTTTGAAGTGTTAGGAAGACAATGTCGAAACCTGCTGCTTCTTCCTTACAGATTCCACATCAATCTCTTCTTTATCTCTCCAAATAGAGAAAATGCAAGGTGGTGTGATTTCATTTCAGTTTTTTTCCAGCTTTCTGCATTCATATTTGTGAAGGAGGGAAGGGGTACCCTTCTAACCTCAGAAAGGAGAAACAGATGCTGAAATAAATAAATATAAGTGAGAAGAGCTACATTTTGTCCAACTTAGACACTGCCACCCATTTGTGAGGCAGTACTGCTATTAACACATGCCTTAGCTACATCAAGATTGGATTGCTGCAGTGTGTTCTGCACATGCTATTCTGAAGAGTCTTGAGAACCTGTAGTTGGTCCAGAATTGGACACGCGTTTGTGAGAACCTATGACATCTGTCCTCCAACGCTTGTCCTGATTGCTAATTGGCTTCTGGACACAATTCAAAGTGTTCGTAATTAGCTTTAAAGCCCTGCATGGTTTTGGTCCAGTAAACAAGAGGGAAACTGTACCAACCTTCCCAGAAGTAGAGGTGCTTCTCTGATTCCCATCTGGGGTAGAAGCATAGCTGATAGCAACAAGAGTCTTTTCAGTGGCTGCAACATTGAGTTGCTCCAGACAACCTAGTTATTGAGCTGTCATTCTGCTTTGCTTGCACAAAGCTTACACAAAGGTTAGACTATGTCTGGTCTTCACTGAGCATTTGTTCTGATTTGCTTACAGGGAGGTTATACAACGATGAGCATTCATCCTGTGTTGTTTGCAGGGTGTTTATACATCTTTCCATTCATCTTTTGTTCAGCCCACACTTGTCAATGCATTTCCCCTTCACTTTCCAAACTGCAAAAAAATCAATTTCTCTTTTTCAAAGTGGATTTCTTATGCTAGGGCAGCAGAGCATTTTTAATCCACTTTTAATTACGCAGACCTAAACTTACTGGTAGGCACTTGAATCACTCCCATCCCAGAAAATATTTGACAGTCTGGAGGCGTCCATTGTGGAAGCCTTTTGCTGTTTGACAAAGACTTTTTTATTTTGACAGACGTGCCTGTTAAGTATAAACAGCTCAATCCTAACTATATCTATTTAGAAGTTAGTCCTATTAAATGGGGCTTACTGCCAGATAAATGAGTTAGGATTGCATCTTAATGTTTTATTGAAAGGCTGTGTTGCACTTTTTTTTTAAAATGTATTGTTTTACAATGATGCTGCCTTTCAAGTGTCGCAACCTGTCATGAGTTGTGTTCAGGCACTAGAAAAGCAGGAAGGACAATTCTATGTAAGCGAATAAATACACACCTTTTTGTTTCCTGGCTCAAGTTGCCATCAAATGGTTCTGTTTCCATCATAGAGACCAAAGTATAGGGCCCTCTTTCTTTCATAAAGCAATGCAAGACAGGAAACAAGGCAGAGCTCCTTCGATGCAAAGACTTTTGGCCACACACTCACAGCACCCGTTAAATCTGTTCTGGGTTTCCCTCTCAACCCTCTAGAGCAGAGTTTGGAAGCATGTGGTAGAGGAGGTAGAGGAGAGAAACAGGTACACAGGTACACAGGTAGAGGAGAGAAAGTGAAAGTTGTATTGCGCAAATTGAAATTCCTGAGCAAACAGAACTATTTCACCGGATACCATCCCTAACAAAGGCGGTTTTAGGGTAGCAGGCCTAGTGGGGTTGCACTGGGTGCCTCACTGCAGAGGGTGCAAAAACAATGATGTAGAATGGAAGGAGAGAGGCTGGTGGCACCGAATTTTTGCGTCGCACAGGGCGCTGCTGAATTTGATATCCCAAATTTCAACACTGCCCTTAGGGCTTGTGAACTTGACAGGTATAGGCCTCAGGTTCTGTTTCCCCTTCTCCCTCCAGCCCTTCCAAAAGCAAAAAGGTGTCGAGAGAAGATGGAATACAACTGCGGTGGTATTCTTAAAGGTAATGTAGTGTAATGGATCAAGTGTATAGCATCTAGATCTAGGGAAGTAATAGTACCACTGTATTCTGCTCTGGTCAGACCTCACCTGGAGTACTGTGTCCAGTTCTGGGCACCACAGTTCAAGGAGGATACTGACAAGCTGGAATGTGTCCAGAAGAGGGCAACCAAAATGGTCAAAGGCCTGGAAACGATGCCTTATGAGGAACGACTTAGGGAGCTAGGTATGTTTAGCCTGGAGAAGAGAAGGTTAAGGGGTGATATGATAGCCATGTTCAAATATATGAAAGGATGTCATATGGAGGAGGGAGAAAGATTGTTTTCTGCTGCTCCAGAGAAGCGGACACGGAGCAATGGATTCAAACTTCAAGAAAGAAGATTCCACCTAAACATTAGGAAGAACTTCCTGACAGTAAGAGCTGTTCAACAGTGGAATTTGCTGCCAAGAAGTGTGGTGGAGTCTCCTTCTTTGGAGGTCTTTAAGCAGAGGCTTGACAGGCATATGTCAAGAATGCTTTGATGGTGTTTCCTGCTTGGTAGGGGGTTGGACTGGATGGCCCTTGTGGTCTCTTCCAACTCTATGATTCTATGATTACGAGTCTACCGCTCTTAACCACTACACCACACTGGCTCTCAGTTGTGATCCTCCCAATGTTACTAAACTGCAACTCCCACCATCCCTGACTGGCGATGATGGGTGCTGGGAGTGCACAAACATCTGGAAAGCCACAACCCCAACCCCCATCCCTGCACTGCAGCAACTCTCATGCCACAAAGGCAACATCAAAAGGAGCCTGCAGGCATGTTGTGGGGTGGGGTGGGGAGGCTTGTCCATAGTCGAGCGTTCTTTAGCTGTTAATCCACCTTTCCCCCATTCTAATTAGACCAGAGTTGAGTTTGTATATGAGGAGCAATTTGGGCCTTTTCCTTTCATAGCAATAGGCGTTCCCTTTTGTCTTTGTCCCTCCTTTTTAATTTGTTGATTCTGTTGTGTCAATTAAGCACAAACAGGGCATGCACACAGATAGCTGCTCATGAACCTAAAATCGTCGTCATCATCATCATCATGCCCCCAAAGTCAGGCAAAGTGTCGTTGAGGGTAAGTTGACATGAACTACATCAATTAAGGGGTAATGTAAAGAGCTGCAGACGTATAGTAAATTCCCATACAGACAAAGCCTAAAAGAAGAGAGCTGTGCAGAGACCAGAGGAAGAAAAATGAATACTGTATAAGGGAGTCATTGGAGCACCCCACCTTGGCTCCCAATCTATCTTCAGCCTGGAGATAGAAGCAAAGCAGGGGCCAGTAGGCCTGATCTTTATTGCTGCAACAAGACTTCCTACTACCACAACACCAAGATGAAGCAGCCAGAAGCCCCAAACAATGGTTACATCAGTATTTTTAAAGTTTCCCAAAATTCCCCATAATACATCTCAGGATGCATCATCAAGACATCATAGATATGTCACAGAAAAGGTGTGGTCTCAATATAGTCTTTCACACTTACTTCCAATGACTCCCTTACAGTACAATGAAGAGGTGCCTTCTTTGTCATCCTTTGAGCCTCCTGGGAAACTCACCAAACCTGCTGTTGCCTGGAACTGGGTGTATGCACTGTGGATGACTGGATGCTGATGGAAGTGTGTAGCCTGAGAAGGATCTATCAACCTTGGTGCCTGCTCAGGAAAGTAGAGTGAAAGACTAGAGTGATGGCATCAAGTTTCAGGAACCCTCTTCATTTGTGGGGTGTATATAGTTCTTTCTTTCTATCTATCTTTCTCTCTCTGTCTCTCTCTTTCTTTCATTCTTTCCTTATTTCTTTTATACATCTTTGCCCCTCACTTTCCCTCCTTTTTTCTGCACCAATTTATTTCTTTATAATTGATTCCCCCCAATAAAATATTTTTTAAATAAAATAAAATTGTGGGGTGTTCTATGAGCTTGTTTGGGGCCTAAGCGAGACGCAGGAGGCTGAGAGCTGTTGAATGGGGAGGTGTGTCAGTGGGAGAAGGAATTGATATCAGGATATTGTTTCTTAATAATTTGTCTTAGTGTATTTTTGTAGCATTGGTTGTAATTGTTTTAGTTTTCTGTACACCACTTAGAGGCAGTTTTATATATTAAGCAGTATAAAAACAGTTTAAATAAATAAATCTAACAAACAAACAAACAAACCAATCCCATGTATATTACCTTGAGATTCTCAGAGAGGTATGATACAAATAACCAAAATGTGAATATACTATCCTTTACCAAAGCTCTTCTTCTGTATGAGACTTCATACAAGCAGCTGACTCTGTGGCCAGAACACTGCTTGTCTCACTCTAGTTAGAGCTGTGCCCCTAGTTTCAATGTGTGCATATGGAGGGGCGCAGAGTGAAATAAGAGAAATCAGTTTTCAAGCGAGCATTTTGTGGCACTGAAATCATAGAAAGATCCCTTCCCCACCCTCCCAAAATTCCTCGACCTTAGCAAATATACACAATCTAACAGAGATACTTCTACCGGTAGGCAGTCAGGGAATCTCAAAATAGCTTGAGGAAATCAATCACACTGGAGTCATAATTTAGCTGTAAAAGAAAATCACATCGCACATGCAGTACCAGGCAAGCTGCTTTGGAAAGACAACACAATATTAGAGATGCCTGCTCCCAAGGAGAAGCTGCCAGCCGATGGATTGTCATTTTAATTTATGGCTGCAATAGCGCAGGCAGCCGGCATGGATTCTATATGATTCAATAACATTCGATTATTTCTGGGAGCTGAACAGCAAACTGCCACCAGTGGCCCCAGTGCTAAGTGCATCTAAATATGGCAATCATTCCTTTTCTTCTTGAAAGAAATGATGATTTCAAATGTCATCTCTTTAGGCGGTACTTAACAATATCCTTGTCACTGTGCAGTCACAGTAAACCACAGTTATTAATTTGGGATTCTATGACATTTGAAAGCAGATAATATTGAAGCTCGGATATAAAACGGGCTCCCTTATGTATTCCTGGGAACTGATCTCCTAGTTTTATCAATTGCTTTATGTTTAAGTTAGATTGGGGGGGGGGACTTTCTATTCCCACGCATAATTCCTCTCAGGACCTTCACACAACGATTGGAAAGCCGTGTATAAAACTTACTTCCAAAATAAAATAAGAGGAGAGCTTTGTACCTCGGTCAGGTACCTCTCTCTCTTCAGAGAGAGCTATTTAATTACTCATTTAAAATTGTTTCAGAAGTCAAGGCAAGTTTTACTTTTCCTGCCTTGTTGGGAAAGGCAAGTCCCTCTTCAGGCAATTGCTCAGATTAGTTCAAACTGAGCAAAGGAAGGGCTGCCATCTCTTGTTGCTGTTCCAGGTATACTGATTACAGAACTACCATCATATTATGAAGGATTCTAAATTACTACATCTGGAATTGCATGTTGACGACAACCAGGAGTGAAATACATTGCAGGAAGGCACTGTGGAAGATCTGAGGGTTCCACATCCTTTATCCCTCACATAGGAGGCAGCTAAAGAATAGAAAAGGGAGAACCATAGAATCATAGAGTCATCTAGCCCAACCCTCTGAAAATGCAGGGATCTTTTGTCCAATGTGGGGCTCAAACCCACAACCCTAAATTAAGAGTCTCATGCTGTACCGACTGAGCTGTCCCAGCAGTTTGTGTACAGTGGTAATGGGAGGGACAATGCATATCCCCCTTCATTTTCCCCAGTCCCCCCTACTTACTCCTCGCACAGCACTGCAAAATGTCCCCTTCCATTGCCCTCTATCTTAATTACTCTTCCTCTCCAGCTTTCATCCCCCTGTTAGCAGAGCCCTTAATCTCTCTCTCCTTCTCTCTTACACACACACACACACACACACACACACACACACACACACACCCCTGGATCTCTGCCTCCCATATTCCCTCTCAGTCCCCCAACTCATTTCCACCTGCCCCTTCCTTTCCTCTTCTCCCTGTCAGCAAAGAACTAAAACTGTCACACACAGGCCCTTCATTCCACCACCAATGCCTTCCCTTAACCCTCATCCAAAGTCATTTATTACAAACACAAGTAGTGCACTCCTTTCCCTGTCTTTGCCTTTAGAACCTTGTGAAACAGCATGATGACGAACTAATGCAAATATAATATAGAGAGAAATGAGCACTCACACTTTACATTGTGGGTGCCTTTCGCGGGATCGCGCACGGTGCTAAAGTTCCCAGGGAACTTAATGGCAAACAGGGGCTGGCCTGCCTCTCAGTGTTATTATACTCATGCCTCGGTTTAAGTACGTTTCGGTTTGAGTACTTTCAGTTTAAGTACTCTGTGGACCCATCTGGAACGGATTAATCCACTTTCCATTTCTTTCAATGGGAGAATTCGCTTCAGGTTAAGTACGCTTCAGGTTAAGTACAGACTTCCGGAACCAATTACAGTCATACCTCGGGTTAAGTACGCTTCAGGTTGAGTACTCCGCGGACCCGTCTGGAATGGATTAATCCACTTTCCATTACTTTTAATGGGAAAGTTTGCTTCAGGTTAAGTACAGACTTCCGGAACCAATTGTGTACTTAAACCGAGGTACCACTGTATTTGGAGTTCCATTGCTGGGAGGTGGGGCCAGTCCCATTTATATATAGGGGGTGGAGCCGACAGTAGCCAGGCAGTCAGCTCAGGAGATTCTTGTTTGCAGGTTAACTTTTTCTTCCTTTTTAGTGGGCACTGCTGCGGTCTTTGACTGGTTGCTGTTGAAGGACCAGGAAGTAATTTTCCTGCATTGGCAGGTTTTGTCTTCCCTGTGGCAATTTGTCACAACTTTGGCAGTTTATGGCCTTGGGTGCAATCCTTTAGCCTTTCCCCCCCCCCCTATAATGGGGGGTGTGGGGCATGAAGTGTTGGCTCACCTCCCTGTGGCGTCAATTCCAGGGTCCCCTCTTAAAAGGGGTTATATAATGGGTGTCACTGGCCATACACCGAAAGGTTGTCAGTGAACTACCCTGCATGCGGGGATATAGGCTGGGCTGCCTGCGTACACTTGCGTCTCGCAGAGCACCCCCATATTCCATTTACCCTGATGAGCCCCAGTTCCCCCCGGCTGGGGGGCTGGGAGGGGTACACGCCCAAGGCCTAAGCCAAGGTCTTCCTACATTTGGAAGTTTAATAAAGTTGTGGCCTGATTTTAATTCCACAACACATCAGAGTCTTTATTCCTTTCTTGTGATCCCTGGGGGCTGGGGCTGTCGCCGCCTGGTCACGCAATGTCAGTGTATGGATTCTCAGTGGTGGGGATATGGGGGGAGGACAGACGGACCTACTACTGAGACAAACTGGGATCTGTACCTGCTGTTACTGATGGCTTATGATAGTCTGTTGAGGAAATACAAAGGTGGTGTTTGTCAATTGATTTTCTTTTTTAATATAGTGCCTTTTGCCCCAGGATACAGATTATAAGGGGACCCAGGTGGCGCTGTGGGCTAAACCACTGAGCCTAGGGCTTGCTGATCAGAAGGTCAGCGGTTCGAATCCCTGTGACGGGGTGAGCTCCCATTGCTTGGTCCCAGCTCCTGCCAACCTAGCAGTTCAAAAGCACATCAAAATGCAAGTAGATAAATAGGAACCGCTATAGCGGGAAGGTAAACAGCGTTTCCAGGTGCTGCTCTGGTTTGCCAGAAGCGGCTTTGTCATGTGGCCACATGACCTGGAAGCTATACGCCGGCTCCCTCGGCCAATAATGCGAGATGAGCGCGCAACCCCAGAGTCGGTCACGACTGGACCTAATGGTCAGGGGTCCCTTTACCTTTACCTTTACCCTTTGCCTTTACCTTTTACAGATTATAAGATTGGGTGTTTGCACTATATTACAGCTCCAAATGTACCTGTGAGGGCAAGGCGACAAAGATACTCCTTGCTCTCCTCTGAATTCCATATGAATTAATTGAAAATGGCATCACTCTCTCAAGGACGTATCTTGACTGCAATAGGAGCACTGGAAATGAGCGAACGAGTGAGAATACAAACATATGACAGACCGCTCCGCCTATGTCCTTCTTCCCATCGATGAGATTCTGTTACCCTTTTTGCCCTTGAAGGTTCCTATGGGCATGATTCAGTTGTTTATTTTGGCTAAACCCTGGGTGCTTTTTCAGAGACTATGCTAAGAATAAAATGAATATATCAGCTGTTAATCTGAGAGAAGACACAAGGGTGAGTTGCAAAGCTTCCATCAGAAAATAACGGAGAGAGCCAAACTGATGAAAATATAGCAAAGTTCATGAGTTAGTATCATGAGGGATAACAGGATTTTGGCCAGACAAATTTAATGCATGATCTTAATGAATTACAGAAAAGTAGCTGTGTTAGCTGGGGATGGGAATAGAGCATCTTAAAGGCTACAGCACACTCAGTTCACTTCTATCCAGATATTTGTCTCTTGCAGATATCTGTCTCTTCCCTGCCTTATGACTAACAAATTGACTAACCAATTTATTCAAGCATAAGCTGTCACAGCCAAGAGCCTATTTGATCTGATGAAATGGTTTTAACAGATGCAGACTCTGGGCATTGTTTCCTCTCCGCTTTCAACCAAATACCTTTCCCATTTTCTAAGAGAACATAGGAATACAGGAACATTGCCATTTGCCTAATACGCAAAGAGCTCCATCAGGACACTTACAGTGAGCAGCTGGAGGAGGGTGCCAGCCTTGGGGGCTTCCAGAAGGAGACCCCCCCCAGCAGGCTCTGGAAGTGCCTCTTCAGTTCCCACAGGAAAAGAGAGAAGAGAGGTTGAGTGCTAGGTTAAATCTTGCAAGGGTGTGAGAAGAAGAAAGAGCTGTGCAAAGGGAAGTCAAAGCAAAGGACATGCCTCTTTGTCCTCCTCCTTTTCTGCACCCCCAAGAACAGCCTCCATTGTCCTATGCAGGATAGCACTGACCATATCATAGCTGAAATGGGGTCTCATGAAGCCGGAGAGAGAAAGCAAAGGGGTTAGACGCTGCCTCCTCCCTTGCCCCCTTCTCCCTCCTGCCTGCTCTTGTCCACCCGAAGCTCCCCCTGGAGTTCTGTCCCCCATCCACCCCAAAGACCCCACTCACCTCAGCTGGAGGAGGGCCACCAAGGCCAGGGCCAGGCTCAAGGGGCGATCCCTGAAGTGCTCCAAGTGGCGAAAGATGTGCTGGAAGAGAGCAGAGGAGGAAAGTCAGCTCCTTCCAGGGGTCTCCGGAGGACAGCTCCAACCCTAAACACCAGGCTTGTCTTCTTAGGGCAGCCCGCAGCCCTGCTCTTCCTGGAGAGGGAGGAGACCCCTAGGAGGGTCCTCCAAGCATCAAGCTGTCCCAGAAGAGGAGCAGAACATGAGGAAGGTGGTGGAGACTTCCTTGGAGCCAGAAAGACCCTCAGGAAGGGGGAGAAGGCCGATGTTGTAGGGCAGCTGGAGAGAAGCAAAATGGAGCCAGGCAGAGGTGTAGTGGTTGGAGGGCTGGACTAGGAGGACCTGGGAGAGCAGGGTTCGAATCCCCACTCAGCCATGAAGCTCCCTGGTGGACCTTGGGACAGCCTAGCCTACTTTGCAGGGCTGCTGTGAAGATAACAATTGGTGGCAGGGAGAAGCATGAAGGCCACGTTGAGCTCCTGCAAGGAAAGTGGGCTAGAAATGTCCTAGTAAACATAAATGATGAGAGGGGAGAGAAAAGGGGAAGGCAGGGCAAGAGTGTGAAGGAGTTGAGCTCTCTGGAGAAGACTGGCTGGGTCAATTTCCAGAGAGCCAAGGCTGTGCAGGGAACCCCAGGACTCACATCCCGCCCCCAAGAGGCCAAAAGAAAGCAAAGGAATGCTACTTACAGTCTGCACATTTTGTTCAGGAAAAATTCCCACCCTCCTCTCTAAACTAGCTAACTATCTAAAATGCCCACCCAAGCCTAACTCTGACCCCAACCCCAACCCAAATCCCAAGCCTAAACCTAATCCCCGCCCTAACCCTACACTTATCCCTAACTACTCCTCTATGCACAAAATAAATATATACAAAATGTGCACAAGATAAAGAAGCAAAATAAAATAAAGAACAAAAATAAAATAAAAAAGTAAAATAAAAGTGTTAAAATAAAAAGTAAAATTATAAATAAAATAAAAATAAATCAAATCAAATAAAAGTAATAAAGCACATAACAATAACAATCAAAAGAACACCTCTCCTTATCGTCTCCAACCACCACCAAGCCCTCTCTCTAATACTCAACTCGCCTCACTACTAACCCACAATGGCCACCTGCAAGTTGGTGGCTTTTAAGGGAGAAGCAAGAGATGTCACAGAGGGGGGCAGCTCCTTGTCACCGTGGCAACCCCCCCCCCACACACACACTCCTGGACCTGGCCCCTGCTGAGAGGTGATGCTCCACTGTCAGGACTTGGAGGCACCTGCTGTTCCGTCTGCAGCTGAGCTGTATCTTTTCTTGGCACACTCACGCCAGCATTTCACATCCTTCTTCCTGCAGCCCCATTTCCAAAGGGAGACCATCCCCACAGCCTTCCAGGTTGGGGGGGGGCTGGGAATGCCCCCCATCCGAAACCCTGGGGAGCTGCTGCCAGTCAGTGCAGGCTAGTTAAAGAAGGATATTGAGCAGCAGGAAGGTGAGCAGAGGAGGGCAACCAAGATGATGAAGGGTCTGGAAACCAAGCCTGATGAGGAACAGTTGAGGCAGTTGGAAACCAAGCCTGATGAGGAACGTTTGAGGCAGTTGGAAACCAAGCCTCATGAGGAATGGTTAAGGCAGCTGGGTATGTTTAGCCTGGAGAAGAGGAGACTGAGAGGAGAGAGGAGAGCCATCTTCCAATATCTGAGGGCTGCAAGAGGGAGCAAGCTTGTTTTCTGTTGCTCCAGAGTCAAGCTTTCTTAGTTCAATGTTATTCCAGCGTGCACACGAGGCCTGCCCCTGCCCAGATTTTGACTGCCAATGGGCCTCCACAGGGTTTAATCCAGCACTGCCCCGTGAATGGCCCAGTATACCTGAAGGAGCATCTCCACCCCTATCGTTCAGCTCCACCCCCACCCACTGAGGTCCAGCTCCGAGGGCCTTCTGGTGGTTCCCTCACTACGAGAAGTGAGGTTACAGGGAACCAGGCAGAGGGCCTTCTCGGTGGTGGCACCCGCCCTGTGGAACGCGCCCTCCCATCAGATGTCAAGGAAATAAACAATTATCTGACTTTTAGAAGACATCGGAAGAGGCGTAGAAAGGGAGTGTGGTGGGAGCGGACCACCCCGGGTGTCATCATTGAGGGAGGTAACAAAATGGCAAAAATATGTGTTTTTCAAATAATTTTTTTTAAAAAAATTCCAAGGTAAGGGATGCCATGTCATGCCACTCCTGCCTGGGAGTGTCATCAAAGATCTGAAATTTGAACTGTAAAAATGAAAGAGGATGAATGTATTGTAAAATTTATGGAAATTGTTGAATATTGATGAGGTAAATGGTGTTGGGGGGGTGAACAGAAAATCAATAAAAATTATGTAGAAAGAAAGAAAGAAAGAAAGAAAGAAAGAAAGAAAGAAAGAAAGAAAGAAAGAAAGAAAACTGCAATTGGTGTGTCCCTGCCCCCCAAATGAGTCCTGATCCCTTGGCTGCTATTTAGCAAAGGGAAATAAATAAGCACACAATTGCTAAGTATGTGCTTAGCATAACATGTTGGTTTGGCTCAAAAAGATCCCAGTACTTAGCCAGCAAGGACTCTTCAAAATTTGATCCTACAAATGCTACAGGGCTAGACATAAAAAATACTCCCAAACGGAGGGTTCAAAACAACAACAACTACAACACACCCTAGCAGACTGTAAAGAAGAAGATCCAAGAAGGGCAAGGGAGAACTGAGAAAAAGAAGTAAAAGACAACAATTCCACAGACTGATTTGGGTGTGTGCACAAGGCTTCTTTCTTTTAGCATGTTTTCCTTTGATCCAGAGTAGTCAGTCAAACAACACCCAAGGCAAGTCTAGCAGGAACAAGGTGGAGTCATTTTTGCAGCTAGGTCTTCCAGGCAAAGCAAAACCCTATATTGATACAACCCAGTCCAGTTTTTCCTAGTGCTTTGGCACCTGAATGCCAGCCAGACGTCCTGACAATTCTTGTTTCAAGTGGTGGCTGAATAGACTCATCGTCAGTATTTCCCAGTTATCTACATTTTTACAAGCTCTTTTCACGCAACTCAAAAAGGAGATGTATGAAGTGCAACATAAAAAAGAAGAAAAGCCCAAATAAACAAGGCATATTTTAGTAAAGCGAATGCAAATCCACTTCATATAAAATATACTATTGCATTTCCATATATATTAAAGAACTAGGGGCTGCCACCCCTGCTTGATCTTCTCACCAACCCACCAGCTCCACCCCACACCTTTGCCACCCCCTCCTTCTCCACATCTCTTCCTAAACCCCCACCCTCTCCCCTCACAGCTCACCCAGACACCTCTTCCTTCAGTGGAGGAGTGGGTGCATGAGAGAGCAGTTTGCCTATGAAATGTTTCCCATCCTCCTTGTGATGCTGCTGCGGTGATGTTTAACAGAGGAGGGCACGTCAGAGAGCAGTTTGCCCAACTGTTCTCTGAAGCACTTTCCATCCTCCTTTAAATGGCACTCCTTCCTTGCTCACCTGTCTGCTGTTCTGTCACCACACTGCTTTTGGCGTGAACTACAGAGCGACGCTTACAAAATTAGAGTAGAGAGAGACAAATCACGATGAGAGAGGCTGTATCTCCAAGTGGCTTCTTCTGAGACAGGGGAGGTGCTTACTCCCGAGTGTGTACACAAACAGCCGTAAAATGCATTCACTGCCTTTCTCAGATGCATTCCCCCCCCAGTGTACACACTGAATATGTTGTCTCCATATTGTTAGTTTAGCATTCTTTGAGTGTCTTGAAAGTACCTTTCAGCAGAACAGTTATAAGTCGTTCTAGATTTTGCCATGGATGTTGAAGCACCTCTTGCCTTGTGTGGAAACTGAAAGTGCCTTCTCTGGGGAACGCCTTCTTGGGAAGGGTCTTCTGATGTTATTGGGCTGTACATGTGTAGCCACTGCCCACCCCCTTGGAGATTCACTTGACAGATGCTGGAGGTATCTGGTGTTCCAGACTACCTCGAAGATAACCACACGTATATCAGTATACTGATACTCCAAGCATCACCTGAGCTCTGCAAGTGCAGCTTTCTCCCAATTGAAGTGCAGAGTGTTTGAAGACTGGGACATTCACAGGGAAACCAAAATGCTTGTTTACAAAGCTATTGTACTACTGACCTTACTGTATGCTTGTGAAACATGGACCACTTATAAATGTCATCTCCAACTCCTTGAAAGATTCCGTCAACGGTGTCTCCGAAAAATTTTACACATCACTTGGGAAGACAGGTGAACTAATGCCAGTGTACTGGAAGAAGCAAAGGTCACCAGTGTCGAAGCAATGATTCTTCAACATCAACTTCGTTGGACTGGTCATGTTGTTCGGATGCCTGATTATTGTTTTCCAAAGCAACTACTCTATTCTGAACTTAAAAATGGAAAGTATAATGCTGGTGGTCAACAAAAGAGGTTTAAAGACTGTCTCAATGCAAATCTAAAAAATGTAGTACAAACACCGACAACTGGGAAACACTTGCCTGTGAGTGCTCCAATTGGAGAACAGCCTTTACCAAAGCTGTCATGGGTTTTGAAGACGCTCAAACTTAGGATGAAAGGGAGGAACATGCTAAGAGGAAGGCACGCTTGGCAAATCCACACCGTGATCAACTCCAGCCCGGAAACCTATGCCCCCACTGTGGAAGAAGGACGTGTGGCTCCAGAATTGATCTCCACAGTTACTTACGAACTCAAAACTGTGTTCATGGAAGACAATCTTACTCAGCTACGAGTGATCGCCAAAGAAGAAGTCTTCAGTCTTTGGAGAGTCACATAGGTTTCACTAATGTTTTGCTCTCTAAAAGGATGGGCAAAAACAGTTCTTTAAAAGGGCAGGTAGAATCTCTTTCTCCTCTGTACATGAACACAACTGGAAAGGGGCCAGTTTCCACCATAGTATTTATTATTATTATTTAAGCAATACTTCCAGTTTATCAAAATCCAGAAGCTTGGATCAACTTACTGCTGTAATCACTATAAACATTTTCCACCAAGAACCATATTACCTGACTGCTTATGGTTGGCAATTTGACAGATATGAGCTGCCCCCACTTTCTCCTTTGCCCTTAACAAAACATGCGGTAGTTGATGTTGCCTTTTAAGAAATCACAATGATTTAATCGGTATAATTAATTAATTAATTAATTAATTAATTGGTATTACAGGGAGCAGATAGATCAGAAGCCTAAAGATCAGAACCCTTTCCTCATTCAATAAACCAAACTTTGTGATATTCCCCGCCTGCCTGGTGTCAGGGCAGGGAAACTCTGAAGCATAACACAGCATGAATGCCTTGCAATAAAACAGGCACCACAGTCATTAGCCATGCACAGCACCAGAACAGGCAGCCTCTGAGCATACTCAGAATGCCCTGCCCAAAGAAAAGAGATACGTAGCCATGAAGTTGCCTGCATGGTAGAAGGGAAGGAAGCCTATGGATCATCAAAGAGGTTCATTCAGTGTTAGTTATACTCAGGGTAAAGCAATTGAAAGAAATAGATATGACTAACTTGAGTATTAATTTCAATGAGTATCTTGTGGGCAGATGTTTGCTGAGGGCAACCCAGAGTGTTGTCCCTACTCCCTACTCCCACCCCTGTAAAAAGAAATGTAGTAATGAAATTGCCAGCATGGTACAAGAGAAGGCAGCCTCAGGGCCGAAACTGAATTAAATATAACTGTGTCTGTGTAGCCTCTGCTATCAGACTTCTGGTATCTCAATAAACTCACAGGGTTTTATCTTTAAAGGGAGTGTGGTGGGCATTAAAAGCGGGGAGCAAATAAATTAATGTGCCCTATCCACAGAGGACAAGCCCTCCGCATGTACTGATGGCAATGATTTAACAGCCATGCATGCAGGTATGGACACTTACAAAGCGACATTTACAAAAGCACTTTTATAAAACCCAAAACCACAGCACTTCAAAAGCTGAAGTGTGTACAGAGCCTCTGTCAATTCTGTGAGATGACTCAGATGCTTTGATATCATCCAACAAAAATATGCTTGTGAACGGGCTAGTTGAGTTGAGAGGAACTGTTTCGTGATGGGTCCTGTTTGAAGGGCAGGTTCCTGATGATGTTACTGAGGCACTATTCTTCTCCTTGCCCTTTAAGGCTTTCAGAAAAACCGCCTGCTTTCACATGATCCTCGTGGAACATAGGAAGCTGTCTTACACCAAGCCAGACCATCGGTCCATCAAACTCAGTTGTCTACCCTATTTCGCAATGGATCTCCAGGGTTTCAGACAGGAGAACATTCCCAACTCTACCTTGAAATGCTAAGGATTGAACCTGGGACCTTTTGAATACAAAGCAGATACTCAACCACTGAGCTAAGGCCCTTCCCAATCCTGGTTGCCCACTGAGATCTTCAGAGAGGGTCTTCTCCAGGCCCTATTGAATTGTGGCTGGTGAGTCTGCTGATCAGGGCCTTTTCATTTGTGGCTCCCAGATTCTAGAAGTACCCATTCCCACTTGAGAGGCCCATCTACCACCAACCCTTCTGAACCTTTAGGAGAATGGTGAAGACCATTTTGTATCATTGAGGCCTTAATGTCGGCTAATCTGCTCCCTCCAGTCAGCAGGTTTTCGTTTGGCTCTGTGGTTTATTGTATTTTTGGTTGGTATCATTGCTGCTCAGATGGCTAATTACATTCATTTAATGGAATTGTCAATCATTAATTTGAATATAAACAAATACAGTCCAAATCTGAGTTCGCTTTACTCTGCAGTAGAAAGTACTTCAAAATCAATGCCTTTAATAACCTGGGTCCTCTGGGATCCAGTGAATTCTTGGATAAGATTTAAAGTTCTTGATCAGGGTCATACCATGCCTATCAAGTGATACAAGAAACAAGGATGTCCTACTTTTTGCAAAGACACTTCTGTTTCCCTAATTCAGAGGTACATGGGCAAGAGAGGCTGGGTTTTGCTCTCTCATAGGTCTTCATCTGAAAATGATGACAGGATAGAATTGAAAAAAGGAAGACAGGGTTATGATGTTTTTCATATTGATGGAAACTTGTCTTAGGGTGACAGTCCTGATATCCAGATTTCTTTTTGAGCCACTTTTTATTGTTAGATCTAGCTGCCACCACCTAATTAAATCAGGAGATAGCACTCGATTCAAGAATACGCTTAAAATACACTCTGTAGTCAAACACCAATTAAAATGTATGGTGAGGTGTAGACAGCGTCTAGAAATCTAGGCAAAGCAAATGTCTCAGAAAGAGGATTTCATAGCTTTTATTCTTTGAACCTGAAATGAAATAGTCACAGGTTTAAAAATACATGGAAAACCTAAGCTCTGTGCAACACATAAATATGTCTAGTAGTTGGGGCTGCACATACAAAGCCCCAGTCAGTTACTTGTGGTAGACCCAATCAGCTGTTCCGTGTGGAAGGGAAGGGATAAATCATGGGTAGGCAAACGAAGGCCTGGGGGCCATATCTGGCCCAATCACCTTCTAAATCCGGCCTGCGGACGGTCCAGGAATCAGCGTGTTTTTACATGAGTAGAATGTGTCCTTTTATTTAAATGCATCTCTGGGTTATTTGTGGGGCATAGGAATTTGTTCATATTTCCCCCCTCCAAAATATAGTCCGGCCCAAAAGGTCTGAGGGACAGTGGAACGGCCCCCTTGTGAAAAAGGTTGCTGACCCCTAGGGTAAATCAACCCCCCCACCCCCGCTTGCTCCTCATCCTAAACAGATAGGTGATCCAAAAAAAAATTCCTTCAGTAGCACCTTAAAGACCAACTAAGTTTTTATTTTGGTATGAGCTTTCGTGTGCATGCACACTTCATCAGATACCATCATTGTTACTGCGAGCATATAACTGGGGCTAGATGCGCTTAGCCCTGGGAAGGAGATCAGGTGTGGACTTGCTCATTCAACACTAATTTGTGCATGCATTCTCCTTATAAACTGCATCTGTATCCATACGCTCCTAGTCAGATTGGGGCAACGGTGACTGCGCAAACTATTATTATGTCAAATGACATCATAATGGTGTTGCGCTGTGAAATTACATATACACACTGGCACTCAAAGCAACTAGCCTTTGCCAGTTCTGCCTCACATGTAAGTTCCAACAGGGAACTCGCTTTATAAATATTAATTCATAATCAAAGCAGAATTCACTTGTGCTAAGAAAGACTCTGACAAATGGGAAAGGTTCAGAGGAGATGAGCAAATATGTCAGGATTAAGATTGCAAAATAGAAGAAGAGAAACAAAAGGATGTACATTTGCTTTTCTTGAGCGGGGTGGGGGAAGAGAACAGAAACATACTCCCTACCCCTTTCTCTAGTTCAAAGAAGCTTTATGCTAGAGCTTGGTGCTCTAAGGGAGATGTTGCTTCAGCAGTGAAGCAGCTCAGAGTGGTATCTTATACAGGAGCTGCTGGCTCCAACTTTTCCTGGCTTCCAGCACAGGCTCTGATCTGGGTTTACATGAACTCCCCACTTCTCCCACATCACTTCACATGCGCTGAGCATTTCACGGATGGTCCTGAAACATCTACCTTACTAGCCATCTTCTCTGCTACTATGACCCTAGAGGTGATGGGGTGGGGTCTAAAAGCTGGCCAGGGACTCAGGCAACTGGTATAGAGAGATCTCTGGTCCTGAACGTGGGCAACCATCTGGTGTGGCTCTGGAGCAGAACGTCTAGGTCTGATAGCTCCTCAGAGTCAAAGGAGGAGGAACATGGAGATCTGACTGCTGTGGGGCTCCACTCCCCTTTCTCCTCCTTCAAGGATACCACCCCCACCCCTGGTTCCAGCTCTGGGCAAGATAAACCCTGACAGTTGCTGAACACTACAGCTGTGAAGTAGCTGGAGATTTTTGAACAAGCCTCATTAGCTGGGGTGGGGAAATGAGTGGGGCAATTAAGTGATTTGTTACCAGTTTGTTAGGAGAAAATCAACTCCCCATTGCCATGGATACACTGTTCTATTTATGGACCTCATGTGTGCCCAAAAGGTGAGAGAATTTGACAGCCAGAAGCTGGGAAGATTTAATCTCAGCTTTCTTCTAGCTACTTTGAAAATACGTAACCATTCACTTAATTTTTTGGAAAATAAAAAAATTCCTTCAGTAGCACCTTAAAGACCAACTAAGTTTTTAATTTTTTGGAACACCTTTCTTTGCATTTCTTTTTTACCACCTTCATTGCTGTCAGGTGTAATGTGAAATATTGCTTATCCCTATTTTAGCTCTAAATGGTTTAGACCAGGATTTGTTAAGGGCTGCCTCCTCACATTTGACCATCCTACTCTTTGTCACCAGCTGGGCAGAGCCATGTGCGTGTTATAGCCTCTGGAAAGCAGAACCTGAATGAAAACTGAGTTTACACCTTCAGTACCGAGCTTGGGGGACTCATCCATTTTTGGAAGACCTTCCCATTTATTTATACTCCCTGCTTCCTAGTCCTTCACCAGTTTCTGATCTGTATTCCAGCCTCTCCTCTTATTCATGTCTGCTAAATGTACTCAAGAGTCTTTGGTGAAGTACAAAAACATTTTATAGGTTCACAAAGTTGACTAGCTCCAGTGCTTTTTTCTAATATATATATATGTTTAGGGGTACTTTCATTTTCCTACTCATATTGAAATACTGCCCCTCAATGAGGCCAAACTTAGATTCACAAAATGTTTAGGGGATATGCGTACCCCTGCGTACCCCCAGGAAAAAAAGCACTGACTAGATCAATTCTATCTATATGCTTGTTGACACTGTCAAAGAACTAAGAGAGGTTAGCGAGGCAGGGCTTACATCTACAGATGTCATGTTCAGAACGGCTTGCTCTTCTATAGGCCTGCTAATCCCATCTTTAATAATGCTTCCCACCTGTTGTCCTAGTTCAGCCAACTAGCCTGTAATTTCCTTGATCCCATCTGGGTCCCTTTATTTATTTATTTTTCAGTTTTCAGTTTTATTCACTTTTCTTTTTCTGTCATTACTGTACATACATCTCATATCAATAATACTTATATTACATCACCTCTTCCCTCCCCTCCTGGGCTTCCCCCAACTTCCACTTCTGGTTTGTTTCCCCCTTATTACATACTGCTGTCTCCTAAAGGTCCACTATATTATTTCTTTATCATTTTAAATGTTCTTTGTTAATAAAGATGTGAGTGTTTATTTAAATCCTGCCATCAAGTCAATATTCTTCCTTTGTTTCTGCAGGTATATTATACAATGGTTCCCACTCTTTTTCAAAATCACTGTTGTCTTTTTCTCGAAGTCTGTCCGGCAATTTTGCCAGTTCTGCATAGTCCAATTTCTCTTGCCATTGTTCTTTAGTTGGCATTTCTCCAATCTTCCACTTTTGTGCTATCAAAATTCTCGCCGCCGTAATAGCATACATGCATAGCTGCCAAGTTATCCCTTATTTTAAGGGATTTTCCCTTATGCTGAATAGGCTTCCTCGCGAGAAAAGGGAAAACTTGGCAGCTATGTACATGAATAGTGTCCTCTTCTCTTTCGGCAGATCTTGACCTAAAATGCCTAACAGGAAAGCTTCGGGTTGTTTAACAAATGCTATTTTTAACATTTTCTTCCATTCATTATATATCATTTCCCAATACAATTTTACATTTTTACAATCCCACCACATTAGGTAAAAAAGTACCTTCAGCCTCACACCTCCAACACTCTTTCTTTTCATTTTTATTCATTTTTGCCAATTTGACCAATGATATGTACCATCTATACATCATCTTCACGTAATTCTCTCTCAACAATATACAATCCATAAATTTCAAATTTACTTTCCACAGTTTTATCCAATCTTCAAATTATATAGTGTGACGTAGATATCTTGTGCCCATTTAATCGTTACCAATATTACTTGTTCATCTTTAGTTTCCCACTCCAAAAGGATATTATATGCCTTTTTTAATAGTTTCGAATTCTCTTCTATCACTTCCTTTTGGAATTTGGAAACCGAATATGAAAAACCTTTCTTATTGTCCTCTTTGAAGATATCTTTTAGCTGTCTATGGTGCAACCAACTTTGAAGCTGTTCCTTTATTTCTTCATATTCTTTCAATTTTAGTTTCCCCTCTTGTTCTATCAATAAGTCTCTGTATGTTGGCCATTCTTTCTTTTCTCCCCAATGTTTTAAGTGACAATGCCTCAATAGGTGATAACCACCAAGGTGTCTTAGGTTCTAATAAATCTTTATATTTTTCCCACACTTTGAACAGTGATCTCCTTATTATATGATTGTGAAACCCTTTATGTATTTTTGCTTTTCCATACCATGAGTAAGCATGCCATCCAAACCTATTGTCATGTCCTTCCAATTCTGTTATTTCCTCCCTATCTAACTTGATCCAATCCCGGATCCATACTAGGGATGCAGCATCATAATACAAATTTAAGTCTGGAAGTGAGAATCCACCTCTTTCCTTCACATCTGTTAATAACTTATTTTTTATCCTTGGCTTTTTCCCATTCTAGACAAATCTTGAAATCTCTCTTTGCCATTCTTTGAAGCATGCATTCCCCATTATTACTGGAATAGTTTGGAAGAGAAATAACATTCTTGGAAGTACATTCATTTTAGTTGCAATTCTTCCCATTAGAGAGAGATTCATCCTATTCCATATTTCCAAATTTCTTTTGATTTCATGCCAATTTTTTTCATAATTATCTTTTAAAATATTTATATTTTTTGCTTTTATCCACATGCCCAAATATTTTACTTTTTTATGTACTTCTATCCCTGTTATTTCTGACATTTCTTTCCTTTTAAGATTCTTTAAGGTTTTTTTTAATAACAATTTACTTTTACTTTTATTTAATTAAAATCCTGCCACTTGACCAAACTCTTGTATTACAGTGGAACCTCGGTTTACGAATGCAATCCATTCCACAGAGGCGTTCGTAAACAGAGGCGTTCGCTCCCCGAAGGCACGCTTTTGCGCGGGCGTGAAGCGCCAATAGAGCACTGTGCAGATCGCTTCTGCGCATGTGCAAGCTGTGCAGAAGCGATCTGCGCATCCAATGCCTCGGAACCCGGATGTAAACACTTCTGGGTCCGCGGCGTTCGTAAACGGAGGCGTTCATAAACAGAGGTAGTTGTAAACCGAGGTTCCACCATATATTCATTACTTTTGGGAAAGAGTTTTTGGGATCTTCCACGGTTATTGCCAAATCATCTGCAAACGCTTTCAGCTTGGGCTCATTACTTTTATTCCTGACACTTCTCTATCTTCTCTTACCATCTGGGTCCCTTTTTTAAAACTGGCGTTACATTTGCCACTTTTCAGACTTCAAATATGGAGGCTCGTCTTAGGGACAAGCTACGTATTTTGTTAGAAGGTCAACAATTTCACATTGGAGTTCTTTAATAACTCCCAGGTGCATGCCATCTGGACGTGGTGATTTGTCAGTTTTTCTCAGTAAGGCCTAGAACTTCATATCTTTTCACCAGTGTTTGCCGCAGTTCCTCAGGCTCCCTTTCTTGAGAAACTGAGTCCAGGCACAGGGTATCCACCCTACATCTTTTCCTGAAATACCAATAATGTATTCAGCTTCTTTGCAATCTGCAATTTCCTTTTCCTCCTTCAGCACACATTTGACTCCTTTGTTATCCAAGGTCCAACCACATGGTCTCCTGTCTCTAATGTATTTAAAGATTTTTGTTGGTGGTGGTTTCTATGTTTTTAGTGATGTGCTCATTTTTGTTTTGTTTTTTTCTTGGTTCATTTTGCATTCCTTATTGTCTGCTTGCATTTCTTTTGCCAACGTTTGTTCTCCTCATTTGGACATGACTTCCGTTTTCTGAAGAAAGCCTTCTTTCCTCTTATAGCTTCCTTCTCTGGTCATTAATCACAGTGGCATCCTCTTGGCCCCGATAGTACCTTTCCTGATCTGCGGTTATACATTCTGTTATTGTGGTTTTGAACAACCCCCAAGCATTCTGGAGAGATCTGACCCTCTTCGTTTTCTCTTTCCACCACCATTTGAGAGGAGCTTCCTTTTTGGAAGTCAAATGTGACTGACTTAGGCTTTTCTTGGCAATTATCTACCTACATGTATGTTTATTTTGACAACACTATGGTCACTGTTGCCAATCAGTTCTACAATACTTACATCTTCCACCAGATCCTTGTTGCCACTCAAAGTCCTCTCTGGTTAGTTCCAAGGCCAGCTATTCTAAGGCATGGCCATTTAAAACATCTAGAAATTTTTACCTCATTTTCGTGACTGGAACAAACATCTAATATAAGTCATTGTACAGGCATGGCCATAGCTCTGTATTACTCAAATCTTTCTTTGCAAGGCCAGCATCAACAACTGGCATCCTTGGACAACTGCCAAGGCCCCAGCAGGGCCCAACATTGATGCCTGGCCTAGGTTCCTGAAGTGTAGGTGAGTTCCCACAAGGCAAGACACAGTGCTAACAGCAAGAACCTTTATTGAACTACATAACTGGACAACAGGGGCAAAGCAACTGCTTATATACATTCGTCAAAGCCTGGGCCGCTCCCATTACCAATGTGATTGGCTGTCTAAACTTCCAAACTGCAAATCACAACTCATAGTTCAAGGGCCAATGGCAGAGGCCCAAATCCTGAAATGTTCTGTGATTGGACATCATGTATCGATCAGAACACAGGAGCTCAGAATCCTAGTCCAGACTCAAGCTCAGGCAAACACTGAGAACATAACAGTTCCATTTTAAATATATTCCAGAATCCCCAGCAGCCCTAGGCAGGTGGGCCTAGCCTCCATCTAAATTTCCCTCAATGCCTTCTTCAGTGTCACTCCAGGTTGGGATGTAAGAAAGCATCATTTTCTGTCCTGCCCTGTATATCTCACCTGTAGCACAGTTTCTTCTATTTTTTTAAATATAATTTTTATTAAAGATTTTCTTGGTTTACAAAAGTACATTCCTTGTCTCTCTTTTTCAGGCTGTAGAATCTTTTTAACATTTGAAGTGAGGCGACTGATGCAGGTATCTGTCTCACTTTCTGCTGTGGCAAAATTATATAACTTAGAATCATAGAATTGTCAGGTTGGAAGGGACCCTTAGGATCATCTAGTCCAGCTCCCTGCAAATGCAGGAACCTGCAGCTGTCCCATACAGGGATCGAACTTGCAAGTTAGGTGTTATCAGCATCATGCCCTAACCAGCAGAGCTCTCCAGGCTCTTGATGTGATTAATCACGTAAATGTTGTTGTCGTTGAGTTATTCCACCCCATTCATTTCATTGCATAGGGAACACAATGCAAAATTAGTGGAGGGGGACACACAATTACATATCATTGGCAGACTAAACACAACAACAGCTGATTTGAGTTGATTTCGGTTTCAGACATGGGCTGAGTAAACGATCACTGGTAAATTCCACTCTGGTTGATGTCAGAATTCTCTGGACACCCTTAGCTTTCACTGTGAGAGATTAAAATGGTGCCCTAACCCATGTGCCCACTGCTAAAGACTTTGCCCAGCTCCCCCCCCCAATCCTGCTCAAACCTACAGTCAGCCCTGATGCTCTTTCCCCTCCTTTCCTAGCTCTTCATACAGAGCTCTTACATTCGACATTGCACTTTAAGGTAAAGGACCCCTGGACGGTTCAGTCCAGTCAAAGGCGACTATGGGATTGCAGCTCTCATCTCACTTTCAGGCCGAGGGAGCCAGTGTTTGTCTACAGACAGCTTTCCAGTCATGTGGCCAGCAGGACTAAACTGCTTCTGGCATATGGGTCACCGTGATGAGTGTCACATTGCACGGAAACGCCGTTTACCTTCCCGCCACAGCAGTACCTATTTATCTGCTTGCACTGGCATGCTTTCGAACTGCTAGGTTGGCAGGAGCTGGGACGGAGCAACGGGAGCTCACCCCGTCACAGGGATTCAAACCACCGACCTTCTGATTGGCAAGCCCAAAAGGCTCGGTGGTTTAGACCACAGCGCCACCCGCGTCCTATTTAACCTGCAGTGGTGACACAGAAGAGAAAACCAGAGGATTCTCATTATCTCAAATTCATTAATCCAGCATAAAAGGGTACCATTTTCCTCAATGTTCTCTTTCTCATTGCTTCCCCGACATACAGTAGCAAAGCAGTGGAATCTTAGGAATGCCCTGGTACCTTACTGATGTCAGATGATTGCAAATCCATGCCTCACTCCCACTGGGAGCTACCAAGATAACTCTGCCCCACAAAATTGTACCTTGGAAAGCACGGAAGCCTCATTGGTCCTGTGGGAAGACACAAGGACATCATCGCGAATCAGAGATAAAATCGGGAAAGAACAAATTGGGTTGGGGGGGGAGACAACCAGCAGCATTAGAAATCACAACTGGAAAATTGTGCAAAAGAATGATAAATAAGCCCAAGCAGCCACAAAATCAATACAGAAAGCAAATCATTTCGAGTGTGTTGAACAGAAATAAAAGGTGGCTTGCTATCAGCCTTCAATTATATTATTAAAAAGCAGGATAATGATTGGTGCATTAGCCAGAAGATGTCACTTATCATCTCATTCTTATATCCCATTATTTACACAATGTATTGAACAAAGTCACTGGGGAAAGCTTCTCTGTCTTTCGGTGAGAGGGATTTGCTTTACCCTGATTAAGCTCCTCTCCTGCTCATTTGTGGCTTGAAGGCTTGATTATAATATTTCTTCATGTGGATTTGTGAAACCCCGTTGGAAGAGAAAGCTCTGAAATTAGTTAAATTTGCTCAACTCTAGCTTAATGATCAGGAGTCCTAAGGATGGAGATTAGCAAGAGCCTTGAAGCTGCCCCTCCATAGCCCACAATAGTGAGATGTATTCCCATTTAAATTACAGCAATTATTTATAAGCTTGCTTCTTCTATCCACATGATAGCATATGCAAAGGTTAAGCAAATGTTGTTATTGTTTTTTGTGTAAGTGGCCACCCTAATTCCAGGACTGTTTCACCGTTTCCTGGTGAAAAGGCAAAGCCATGGTCCTACCAGTCTTCTGAAGGTAACAGCACTCCAAGGCTGTTTCTTCTTACTAGTGTTATAAAAAATTATATGGGGGGGTGGAGCAGGACACCATTATTAATGAACAGAGAGGGGTGACAGAATTTGACAGCTGCAACTACCCAGAATCCTGTTCAATGCCATCTTTCTCGTCTCCTCACCCCTCCCGCTAGGACGACCCTGCCTGAAGGAACGCTAAAGGATCTGCATATGCACACATGTCTCAAGGTTAGCATAAGCTCACACATTTCCCTTCTCCACCTTCCCCTCCGCCCCAGACTCCTTTATATTATCACTACAGAACCTTTTGCCTTAAGTTATGCTAGATTCTCTCTGTATTAGAATTGCTGTCTTATTCATGACGTATGCTAGGATCTCTCTGTATTAGAATTGCTGTTTTATGTCTCAGAACCTTTATATACCAGGACTACTACCTTTTGTATAGAATTCTCTGTATTAGATATGTCTCCTGTAAAAGGAAATGCTGCATAACCCGTGCATGACCCCAGCCCACCTGAACCTTGCCCCATCGCCACCCTGATTCAAAAGACACACATGGACAAAGATGGATTAACTGGGACAGTTTATTCAAACCTCCAGAAGTGTCACCTTTTACATAATCCCAGGGGTCATCCTTGCGTGACCTGGGGGAAAACACCTGCCGGATGGACCCCAACCCCTCCGCAATCACCAGGAACGGCCCCACCTCAACTCCCATCTAGACTGATCAAACGGAGGAGAACAATTGACATTTCACCATATGAAGAAATAGTCGTATCAACACCCAGTTAATCCCATTAGCACCCATTTTCCTTGTCTTTCCCGTCCCTCCCAGTCCAGGGATTTCTATGTGGGGACAGAAAGGTATAAAAGGGAGATGCACCATTTCCCGGGGTTCCTTCCTACATTCTTTGAGGCAGGGACCCTACAGCTGTAGTTCTTTCTTTCTGTAATAAAAGGATCAGTTTGTTTTTCCTGACAGCATCGTGTGGTCTCTGTCATTTCCCGGCGGAGCTGAACTTAGTGCAAATTTTGGAGCTTCCGACCCGCGTCTGTCCTTCCTAAAAGGCTGCACATTTTAGGGGTGATTTTCCATAACACTAGCCAGCTGCAAAAAAACCCCCCTAAGAATCCTAAGATGGTTTCCTCTGCCTTTCTCTGTCAGAATAAAAGAGCTCTAGCCCTGTGGAAGGAAAGTTACCAGGGTTCAAATCTCCACTCAGCCATGAAGCTCACTGGATGACCCTCGACCAATTACTGTCTATCAGCCTGACCTACATCACAAGGTTGTTGGGAAGATGAAATGGGGAGGACCATTGTACACCATCCTTGGAGCTCCTTGGAGGGAAAGGCTGTATATAAATTTAATAAATAAATGAAATAAGCCATTTGCCCTGTGCCACCACAGATACCCACAGCAGTAAAGATCCATAGCTGGGCAGAGCAATTGCCCAGCTGCATATGAAAGGTGGAGGCTGTGTATTAAATTGGTTGCAATGTCCTAACAGTCCTTCTGAGACCTTACAGGGTCATTGCCTTTCTGTTTAGTCCATTGGGTAATAGATTTTGCTGCCTTTCAGACTGGGCAACATCTGAGGTTGTTGTTGTTGCTGCTGCTGCTGCTGCTGTTGTTGTTGTTGCACTGCAGTAAAATTAAATCACCAATTTAAGAGACACAAAGCTTGCATTATTACCTTGAAGCAGGGTGGCAGCGGCAGAATCAGGGCTGGCTATCATGCATGGCCCCTTGGATACATAAGAGGAAATTAACAACTTTTACACAAGAGCTATCTTACTGCATTCATTTCTGTTCTCTTCCCCCCCCAAAAAAAACGCAGCAGCTTTGGGGCATCCCCCCCAGAAAAGCAAAGCAACTTTTGCACCCCCCAAAAAACCTCCAAAACTTTGGTCAGCAGCTCCCCCAAAAAGCTCAAGAACTCTGGGCACTTTGTGATAAATAAGGGGTTTTTGGTTTGGTTTGGTTAAATGATTCATTTTTGATTTATTAAATACAGTTATATATTACAATTATACATTTTTGTTATTTAAACCATAAATGTCACGAAATTATGGTTTTTTCCTAGAAGTGACACACCACCCTAGTTATGCTCAGTTTTTTGGCGAATTTTGACACACCAAGCTCAAAAGGTTGCCCATCACTGCATGGTGAAATATGCATTGGAAATCCCCACCGCAGTACAGTGGTACCTCGGTTTATGAACACAATTGGTTCCGGAAGTCTGTTCATAAACTGAAGCATTCATAAACTGAAGCGAACGTTCCCATTGAAAGTAATGGAAAGTGAATTAATCAGTTCCAGACGGTCCGCGGAGTAAGCGTTCATAAACTGAAGCAAACTTTCCCATTGAAAGTAATGGAAAGTGGATTAATCCGTTCCAGACGGTCCCGCGGAGTACTTAAACTGAAGCGTTCATAAACTGAAGCATGGGTGTAATTGGTTCCGGAAGTCTGTTCATAAACTGAAGCGTTCATAAACTGAAGCAAACTTTCCCATTGAAAGTAATGGAAAATGAATTAATCCGTTCCAGATGGGTCCGCGGCGTTCATAAACCGAAAATTCATAAAACGAGGTGTTCATAAACCGAGGTTCCACTGTAATTGTTTTGGAGAGGAAGGGAAGACTGTACTTCCCTTTATGCTCAAAGCAGCCACCAGGGGGACACTGGAGGTGTAAGATGAAGTCTTGCCAAGATGTGGCCTGACAAATTTGCATTCCCTGCTGGATTATAGATCAATTACTCCATGTAGCACGATTTGGGCAAGATGGCACTGGAAGAACTTTCCAAGCAAGCCCTGAAGCACTTGCCAGCCATTGCCAGAGAAGGAGGCTAACTATTTGCTAAAGAGTGGGAGGCAGAGGATGAGATCCAAGTGGGTTTTGCCAAGAAGTAGTGGAAAGACTGGGAACAGAATTAGACATTACAAGAGCTGCTACGTATCTTGCTCATTCTATTTCCCGCATTTCACCTAGGGATGAATGGAGGACCATGACATTATTGTGTTGTGAGATTCCCTTCCTCTGTATGTGGCAGCCGGTCATAGCTGCCAAGTATCCCGTTTTCTCCGATTTTACTTACCATTTCCCCCGTATCACTTCGTCTCCCGTTTTTCTCCATTATTTTCTCCTGGCCGGCAGCCATTTTTTTCTTTCCGATTTGCCCTTCTATGGGCACCAAAAAATGGCCGCCGCCGGCTTCAAAAATTGCATCTACGCATGTCCGGAAGTGCATAGACGCGACTTCCGGTGTCGGCGGCGGCCATTTTTGGTGCCCATAGATGGGTGGAGTGACACCGGAAGTTGCGTCGACGCACTTCCTGACATGCGTACAAGCAACTTTTGAAGCTGGCGGTGGCCATTTTTGGTGCCCATAGAAGGGCAAAGCGACACCGGAAGTTACGTTGATGCAACTTCCGGTGTCACACGGTTGCCGGTCCCGGATTCTGCAGTCCGGGACTTGGAAGGTAAGCAGCCAATGAACGGGAGTAGAGGCAAGGCAAGCTGTAGTGTGAAGATTTTACGGTACATCATGCATTTGGTAGCAAAGTCACCTAAATTTTGCAGAGTCCAGAGTGAAAAGTCCTTGTAACACTTCACTGAGCAAAAATGGTATTGTTTGTGTGAAAAGCTGCAGAGGGCTGTTTTTAAATAAACAAACAAACAAACAAGTCAGGCCTTGTACACAGTAGGGAGACTTGCAACTAACTATACAGAGGAAAACTCAAAGCTACAGAACAAAATCAGCTCACCTTTCCTGATCTCCCTAGCAATGGATTCTACAAGAAGATTTAGCTGAAGAGCAAAGACATTGTGCCACTATTCTATTTCCAGCTAGTCACTGTCAGGTACAGCAGGCTTGAACAAATGGTTGGTCCTCTTTTATACGCTCAGAATTATTTTCCATAGATTGGTCAATCAATCAACAGAGGTCTATGTAAGAAACACATCATATAGGTGGGAAGAATTTTACACCTGTACTTTATTAAGCAATCCATACCCTTCAAACAGGTTGAAGTTAAAAATGGCCACTTTCTTAGCCTATTCCTATATTCCTGCTTGTAAAAATGGCAGACCCTGCCAAACATGTTTCCGCCCAGTTGCCATCTTAATGACATTGACAAATTAAACAATGCTTGTTTTAATCTTAGGCACGAATAGGCTGGTACAATGGAACACTGTGTTCAACACATGCCGTCACTATGGAAATAGTGGGTAGAGATTCTAGAAGCTCTTTTTGAAGTGGGGGGGGGGAGATGATACATTGCGTTCAGGAGCACTTTTATCTGAATATAAAACTATAGGCTTCACTATAGCATTACCCTGAACAGTGCAATACCACTTAATTTGGCCACTTAAAAATAAATCTGTCCAGGAAGTAAAAAATGCTTAATTGAAAGTTTAGGCAATACCCTTTGGCGAAATGATATATAATGAAATTAAGAAAAATTAAAAGTAACTTTTCCCAAGAGGCCATAATCCCTCCTGCTGGGGATACTAGATGGTACAGTATTTATGTACGTGACTACCGCGGCAAAGATTCTCTATGAGAAATGGAAGGAGGGGAGAACACTCTCAGAGCCAGTGTGGTGTACTGGTTAAGAGTGGTACATTCGTAATCTGGGGAACCAGGTTCGCGCCTCCGCTCCTCCACATGCAGCTGCTGGGTGACCTTGGGCTAGTCACACTTCTCTGAAGTCTCTCAGCCCCACCCACCTCACAGGGTGTCTGTTGTGGGGGAGGAGGGGAAAGGAGAATGTTAGCCGCTTTGGGACTCCTTCGGGTAGTGATAAAGCGGGATATCAAATCCAAACTCCTCTTCTTCTTCTTCTTCTTCTTCTTCTTCTTCTTCTTCTTCTTCTTCTTCTTCTTCTTCTTCTTCTTCTTCTTCTTCTTCTTCTTCTCCTCCTCCTCCTCCTCCTCCTCCTCCTCCTCCTCCTCCTCCTCCTCCTCAAAGGAAGACTGGTTGATGAAAATCTTGGAATATGCAGAGATGGCAAAATTGACAAGCACTGCTAAAAGATACAAATTTAGAATCTTTTAAAGAAGACTGGAAACCATTTCTAGTCTATATTAAAGTTATTTCCTATATGTGAAGACCACAGCTGGGTTTTGAAGTGTAAGAAAACAGCAGAATATATTAAGAAACATGTTAGAGAGGATGAAATTAGATAAGACAGAACCTTAAAACACAATTGTATGTAATTTGGGTTATAAACATAGGTGTTGGCTGAGCGGGAAGTCACTAGTTTTGTTGATTTGGAATACAGTATAATTCCAATGTACAGCGGTACCTCTGAGTACGAACGCTTCAGGTTACAAACACTTCAGGTTACGAGCTCTGCTAACCCGGAAGTAGCTGCTCTTGGTTGTGAACTTTGCCCCAGGATGAGAACGGAAATTGCAAGCCTCTGGCGCGCGAGCGGCGGGAGGCCCATTAGCAAAAGCGCGTCTCAGGATAAGAACGGTTTCAGCTTAAGATCGGAACTCTGGAACGAATTAAGTTCATAACCAGAGGTACCACTGTAGAAAATGCAATTGCATATATGGAAAAATGAATAAAATATGATTAATAAAAACAAAAAAGAAAGTTTAGGCCATACAGGTGGAGTGAACTGTTATAGCATGGCAAATACGCATAACAATTTCTATGATAAATGTCACCGATTTTAGAATGACGGAAATTGTTAGGCTAACTTATATGCATACAGCAGCCTAAGCAAACTTCCTACCATTGTTTCTGATACTGTTTATCAGAACCCTTTATTTGCAGGTGGCTGAAGCTACACTTTTAGGAGGACAAACTTTTTACCTGTAAACCAGACGTACAGCCCAGTTAAGGTGAAGCATTTGGATTGAGGCTGACTCACACCTGAGTGTGAAACCATTCCTCAGAAGCTAATCCCATTTCTTTGCCTGCCCTTTCAGGGAAATGTCTTTAGGAATGCTGCCTGCTGCCAATACGTTCACCAGCTTTTCTCCCCTCTTGTTTCTTGGTTTCTAGAGATTGTGGTGTGTACTGCTAAAAAAAGTTACTGCTAACATGCCTTGAGTTAAAAAACCTAGCATGATCTCCTCCAAGCCTATATATAGGATGTAGGCTTACAAATTTGGGGTAGCAATTCAAATTTTCTTTTAAAGAATCAAATAAAATGTTTCCTCTATTTGGGTTTTTGTTTTTTTCAGCATTCTTCTATAGGACCCAGCCCTGTAACAATTTTATCAGTGCCCATGCACAAATATCTCATATTTGTTCCTGTTTCTTGCATCCTTATTAATAGAAAAAAGTCCAATCCAAAAATGTGCAAGTGAAGAGGGCTGAGCGGTGATTAAATACGGTAAAACCTTTCCCATCTCTAAACAGTTGATTATGGAGGCTGAAGCTTTCTTTTAGTTCTAATTAACGGCCCTGAATATACTCAATGGGCACAGGACACTGATTGTCTGTAGGGAGGGCATAGCTGCCAAGTACCCCGTTTTCCCCAGGAAACCCCGTATTTTCTTACCGTTTCCCTCAGGTGTCCCGAATGGCAAAATACCCCGTATTCCTCCGGATTATGGAACTCCTGCCGGCGGCCATGTTCTTCTGGTGCTGCGCCGGCACCGGAAGTCGCTTCTACGCACTTCCGGACATGCTTAGAAGCGACTTCCGATGCCGCTGTGCCCATTTCCAAGATGTCCGCAGCGCCAGAATCGCTTCTACGCATGTCCGGAAGTGCGTAGAAGCAACTTCCGGTGCCGCGGCACTGCTGATCCCGGATTTTTCAATCCAGAACTTGGCACCTATGAGGGAGGGGAGACAGGCAGTCAGCAAACCAGGATGGGGCCAGTGTGGAATAGAGTATCATGGAACAAGGCATGGCTGGTTGGCGGAATCCTGAACTGGAGAACTCCACACTGCAACATTTTATTACAGGTCCCACTTCAAAAATACGGGTTGCAACAATCAACTTTGTAGTTCTTGATTTCTACAGGTTACATTATCTGCAACCAACAGTACTAATTCTTCATGAGAATTTCATAGTGTGCTAAACTCAAATAATTTATGACTCAACTCTAAGCATGCTTAATTAGAAGCAAGTCCCATTGACTCCACTGGAACTTCCTTCAAAATTAATGTGCGTATGGATAGATAGGTTTCTAATCTGGTATGTCAACACAGTTATATTTATCATCCAGACCTGCAGCCTCCACACACACAGAAATGAAAATGAAATGAAATTTGACAAGGTTCTTATTTCCATAAAATCAATCCTTACATTGCAGCCTTTTGTATTGCGGCTAAAATGAATATGCACACTGAATGTCAAAGGGTGCAAAATCAGAGCACAAACAAATAGGAAGTTCACTGGAAGGGTGTTCAAGTGTTTCCAGACAAATGAGCAGCTAAGGTAGGAGGGGCAGAGCGGGAGCAGGCAGCTCTATGAGTGACATGTTGCTCCAACCAACCAGAGCCAGCTTAAGGTCAGCAGGACTAAGTGGGATCCTGTTGGCTTCCTGAGCCGCTGCGGTATTATTTATTACATTTATTAGCTGCTCTCTTTTTTGACACAGCAACTCAGAGCAACTTACAACATTTTAAGCAAGCAAACAAACATGGTATATGGTGTGCCAAGGATTTGAAGGCAGGGGTGCCAACTTTAATAAAATATTGTGGGGGCCCAGGTAAGCCCTGCCCCGCAAAATTGAGCACATGACACAGTACACACACACACACACACACACACACACACAATTTGAATGGGAATATCCATCAACTTTGTGGGGGGCCAGCCCCCTCAAATATTTTATTTTGGGGGCTAAATGCCCCACAGCCCCTGGAGTTGGCTCCTATGCTTGAAGGAGATAGACTGCAACTTTTGCTCCTCCTATGACTTATTAGGTGGGATTTATATTGTGTGTTTCAGCCCTCCACCAGTTCAGTTCTGTGTAGACTGGCCTCTGAGCTAATCCTGTTTAACCTCTGTTTGATAAAGCAACTGTCTGGATGTTCTCTGGGTGTCTGGTGTGGTGCATGATTAACCAGAAAGTCAGAAACCCTCCAAGTGTCCCTATTTTCCAGTGACAGTCCCAGATTTACAGAAGCCATCCTGGTTTCTGATTTGATCCTGGAATGTCCCGCTTTTCCTTAGGACGTCCCTGTTTTGATCGGAGAAATATTGGAGGGTATGGAGTTATCTGACCCCTGAGCCATCTGAAGGGAGCCCTGCATATGGAACTTTCATAACTTTCCAGGAAAGTTTCAAGGCTATGTGGCCGAAAGCTGTAGAAAATGGAAGCAGGGTTTCAAACTACCACCCTTTGGCCATCTGCCATAATAGCACCGCAGTTCCTTCTCTAGCTTGCTGCCATGGTGGTGCAGATAGCAGAGCCCCAGCCGAGAATCATACTGCTAAAGCGCTTTCGACTGAGAACCCTGTGGCTTATCAATCTGGTGTGACCCTTCAACTGATGGGTCAGGACCTGCTACTGGGTCACAGCCTGATTAGCAGCACCACTACCACACAGGGTTAAAAAAAAAAATAAGAAAACAGGTCCCCTGCTCCATGTTTAGGTTAAAGATGGGTCTCTGGTCTGAAAATATTGAAGAGTACTAGCTTATACCAAGGAACTTTTGCAGAAGACTTTCCCTGTGGTTTGTGCCCTCAGATTTAAATACATATAAACATAATTAATTACTTTGATTTTCACTTGAAAAGCATTGTACATAATGGCTCTGCTTTAACGGCATCTTAATTGGCTACTGTGGTAGGTTTTTTTTGCATTCTTCTGACTAGCATTGCTATCTAACTAATTAGCCTATAATTGCACCATCCCATTTGGATCTTAATATTGACACATAAGTTTCCCTATCTCTCCACTGGAACTTCTCCAGTTTTTAGGATTTTACCTCAATTAGCCAGTTTCCTTTAAAGTCATCTGATGTTAAGTTATTGCAGCCTGCAAATTTCATGTTTATTCATAGTTAAATATAGATATTTTAGAGGAACCGCTGCATCATATAATGGTATTAGATTATATTAGTGAATCATTCATTTTCTTTGCAATTACAGGATGGAAGTAAGTAATGGTTATTAATGGTTCCATACCTAAAGTATTTTTGAAACCCTGCTAGATCTTTGCCCTTTGCCCTTCTAACCACAGATTTTTCACTGCCATATTTAGCTACCTTTGTTTCTCTGCCTCCATCCCTCCTTTCCCCACCACATCTCATAATTTATGCAAATTCCCATCAGATTATATAGCTATGGCACAAACAAAAAATGATTTTATTAGCTGATTTATTTAACTCATATAATACTTTATTACATTCCCCTTCCCGTCTGCTTCAAGTCTATTTCTGCATTTTTATTGGCAAATGAACCGAGAATGGTTTCAGAATATGAAAATAATTCTTTTGGTGTCCCTACTATCCACTGCCTGTACCAATGTTGTAAAATGTTTCTTACAATACCAGTTTAGTGTCATTGCACTGATGGAGCTGTTAATGCAGCCAAACCCAAGTGCTAGCATGATGGTTCAATAAGTAAGATCCAACCATTAGGCACGTAATTTCACAATAGATTAATTTATTGGATTCTGTGTGTGTGTGTGTGTGTGAGAGAGAGAAAGAGAGAAAGAGAGAGAGAGAGAGAGAGAGAGAGAGAGAGAGAGAGAGAGAGAGAGAGAGAACTATCCATTGCTAATCATACCCAAAGTAGGCCCATTGAAATCAATGAACTTCAGTAACTTAAACCCTTTGATTTGAATAAGTCTATTCCAAGTATGACTTTGCTGGATATTGCCCACATAATTTATTTTTACTTGTTCTTTAACCTTAAATTCTGGATTTCTCCTTTAAACAGGAACTCAGAGCAGGCCATTTTTTATTATTAGGTTATCTGAAAAGTGATCAAAACCAATCCAAATTTTTTGGTTTGACCGCAAAAATATGTAATGTCATTGGCTCCCAGTACGTTTCCAAGCACAATTCAAAGTTTTGGTGCTGACCTTTAAAGCCCTAAGCGGCCTCTGTCCAGTATATCTGAAGGAGCGTCACCACCCCCATCATTCTGCCCGGACACTGAAATCCAGAGCCGAGGGCCTTCTGGCGGTTCCCTCGCTACGAGAAGCCAAGTTACAGGGAACCAGGCAGAGGGCCTTCTCGGTATTGGCACCCACCCTGTGGAACGCCCTCTCACCAGATGTCAAAGAGAAAAACATCTACCAGACTTTTAGAAGACATCTGAAGGCAGCCCTGTTTAGGGAAGCTTTTAATGTTTAATAGATTATTGTATTTTAATGTTCTGTTGGCAGCCGCCCAGAGTGGCTGATGGGCGGGGTATAAATAAATTAACAACAACAACAACAACTGTGGTTTATCCTGTTTTCCCATGGTCTCTTTTTTTTGAAAAGCAGGACAAAATGGGGTCAATGGCGGTGGGGATGGGTTGGAGAGAGACTCGTATCATGCAGACACCTTTAGCCATATTTGTTCCAAGAAAAGATGGGCAAGGGACCAGCAATGACAAAGCCTATGTGGACAGCAGCAGCAGCTGGATGAATACAAGTTCTACTCTCTTCAAATCCAACATGTGGTTACACCAGCATCCCCCAACTTGGTTCATTTGAGATGTTTTGAGCTGTAATTCCCATTGTTCATGACCGTTGACCATGCTGGGTGGGGATAATGGGAGTTGTATTCCAAACACCTGGGGAGCATCAGGTTGGGAAAGAGCTCGTGATGAAATTGAGCCAAGAAGGTGCTTGTGGAATACAAGCATTGCTGAGACTTGAGTTTTTGGTTGTTCTCTGGTTTCCTCTTTATCATATCCATGCTAAGGAACCAAAAGGCTAACATTTGGAGTCACCTTCATTATAGCATTTTATACACTTGCTAGAAACCCTTTTTTTTTCCAACAAGCGCATCCAGATATATAATTTAGTGTTTGTTTTTAAATGTTGACTTTATCTGCATACTATTGATAATTACTTTATACTGTTTTATGTACACCACTTAAAAGTGCTTTTTAAATTAAGCAGTTTATAATTAATAAGGTGGCTTAATATCCAATTTCCAAAGATCTGGCATGCTTTCAACTGTCTTTTAGAGGCATCCCTCAAACACAATAGTACCAAAAAAATCAGTGCTACTCAGACAGATCCAAATTCATCCTTCCGAGTACAGTGGTACCCCGGGTTACAAACTTTATTCATTCTGGAGGTCTGTTCTTAACCTGAAACCGTTCTTAACCTGAGGTGCGCTTTCGCTAATGGGGCCTCCTGCTGCTGCCGCAACGTGATTTCCGTTCTCATCCTGGGGCAAAGTTCGCAACCCGGAGCAACTACTTCCGGGTTAGCGGAGTTTGCAACATGAAGCATTTGTAACACGAAGCATTTGTAAGTCGAGGTACCACTGTACCTAGATTTTAGTTCACTTGACACCTTGATTGTGCTGGCCATTCAAATACATTATGTACTGTTGCGATGAGTTATATTTAAAAGTCAGCTTTCATTTAGGAACCTGATTAATAATACAAGCTTTTTCAGAATATAAGAAGAATGCAATATTTTTTCTTGTGGGAACGATGTACAATATGTTTGGGAGTGCTCTACAGTGGTGGATGCACTGGTGCTGAAAACTGAGGCTACCCCAGATTGAATCACAGCATCAAACTGAATCACAGCATCACCAGTCAGCCCTGACTGAATGGTGACACATTATTTCCAGAATATGACACATTCCCTCATTATCATGTTAAAGGGAAGAAGCTAAAATGATCTTCTCATCAAGCTGCGCCTGCACCTTTCTGGGCTATATGATGGGTCTTACACAAATTTCAGGCCAGTCTTGCCACTGTGGTTGATCCTGTTGATCACAGGAGATCTTCGTGTGTATCCTACAGCATGTTTGCACCATGTGTTGAAAAAGGAAGCTCTTTTCTCGAAGAGGAATGGATAATAAATTATATAGGATGGTTTTTATCTTTCTTGCTTACTTCACTTATCAGTATTCTATCAGGTTTGAAAGGGCTTAACCATAGCTGCCAAGTTATCCCTTTTTTTAAGGGATTTTCCCTTATGCTGAATAGGCTTCCTCGTGAGAAAAGGGAAAACTTGGCAGCTATGGGCTTAACACAAAGAAAGACAATATTACATTATACTTATCTGAGCTGCTTATTCTTGTGTTTTCAGAGAGGATGTGACTAATTTCTCCAAGTAAACCTTGGTGTTTTTATAGTATCCATTATTTCTTCTATGTTTTGTTGTAGGCAACAACAACAGTTGTGTTCCAATATCCTTCGTGCTTTCTTGCATGGCCGGCTCTAGGTAGCCCCCCGGTGGTGTGGTGCGCCGGGCCGGTAGGCAGGGCGCTGCGCGGCAAAGCCGCGCGAAAACCATGCTGCGCCCTGCGAGGGCGGGGACGCCGGAGCGATCTCCGCCCCTCAGCACCAGGGCGCGCGACCTGCTCGAGACTGCCCTGCTTTCTTGTTTTGAGAGATGTAACACCTATTCTGAATAGCAACTGCAATGGTGGTGGTGATGTTGATGATGTGTGTTTTTCTTGGGTGTGGGGAACCTGGATGTAAAGCCTTTACTATGATGCTCTCTGTAAGGTTTTGAGATGAGTCTCTTTCAGCCTTGCCACCCCAACAGAACAGTTGTGAGGATAAAATGCTGCTCAGATCTCATTTGGAGGCTGGTAGTAGAAGGACCTGCTGAACTGGTCAAACCAATTTCCTAGTCAAGAGGATGGCCAGTTAAGTACCCACATCTTCATACCTGAAGGGCTGGCTATGTTGTCATAGCAACAACCAAGCTGTAGCTCCCAGGGCCCACAAGATCTCTTCCAGAGGGTTTCCTCGGCCCTTCAGAATAGATCTGCAGGGGATGTTTGGGGCTGCAGGAGAGAGGGGAAACTTGCAAGAACAAAATAGCTCAGTGGGGATACAAACTTTGGTATCTTTCAGTTCTAGTCCAACATTGTAACCAGTAGAACATAATTTTAAGTCAAGGGTGGGGAATCAGAAGACCAGACCACATTAACTTTGAGGCAACTTTCTGGGGGCCACACACCAGTGATGGGGAGGGCCAGAGAAAAAAGATGAGTGAAGCACTGGATATAAAGTTTACCTTTGTACAACACCTTTTTGTTGTGATCCATTTAGAGCTTTTGGGGTGCTGGTGTGGTGGGTGTGCTAAAAATCCAAGCAAAGAAGCAATAAATAAATTGTAAGCTAGCTATTTCAACGCACCATTTAGGGGATATCTTCTAATTCCTTGGAGCCTCTTGTATGAAGAGCATCTAATTATTCTGACCTGGATTACTATAGTTGCCTGCAATCCACAAACCAGTCAGGCTGGAGCACTTTACTGAAACTAATTTACATGCTAATGCTATAGGTGTTTTCTGGCTCCTAGGTCTTCCATGACAGAGTAGCATCAGTACCGGTAGGTCTCTCCTCAGGAAAGAAACAAGACATAAATGTTAGGGAAGCTTTTTTTCCACTAAAAAGCACAATTTAAAAATGAAACTTATTTGGTGGTACGGCATTTGTTCAAGTTGTAGCATGGGTGTGAGATTAAATTTAATGAACCTGTGTCATAAAGGTAAAAAGGTAAAGGACCCCTGGACAGTTAAGTCCAGTCAAAGGCAACTATGGGGTTGCGGCGCTCATCTTGCTTTCAGGCCAAGGGAGCTGATGTTTGCCCACAGACAGCTTTCTGGGTCATGTGGTCAGCATGACTAAACTGCTTCTGGCGCAATGGAACACCGTGACGGAAACCAGAGCGCACGGAAACGCAGTTTACTTTCCCACCACAGCGGTACCTATTTATCTACTTGCACTGGAGTGCTTTCGAACTGCTAGGATGGCAGGAGCTGGGACAGAGCAACAGGAGCTCACCCCATCGTGGGGATTCGAACCAGCGACCTTCTGATCAGCAAGCCCAAGAGGCTCAGTGGTTTACACCACACTGCCACCCGCTCCCCTACCTGTGTCATATCACCAGAGAAGTTTATTTACTTGAGCTGCTGTTTTGTCTACTTGACATTGCCAGTGTGGTATACAGGCTGGAGCAGAGCTTTCCAAAATGTGCGTTGCGACACGTCAGTGTGTCTGCTACAGTGTGTAGGTGTGTTGCACGATCGCTCCCCGTGCTCCTCCGGGGCTGGAAAGGGGTTAGTTTACCCTCCAGCTTGTAAGTAAAACTGAATTACTGTGTTGCGAAATGATGCATGTCCAAAAAGTGTGTCACCAGCATTAAAAGTTTGGAAAGCTTTGGGCTAGAGAGTTGGACTAAGACTGGGGAGACTCATCTTCAGATTTCCACTCTGCCATAAATCTGAGCATCACAGGGTTGTTGTGAGGAACCTTGTTTTCCATCTTAAGATCCCTGGAGGAATGGTGGAATACAAATGCAATAAATAAATAGAAGCTTTTGTTTGGTTCTCATAACTAACATGTGAAGCTGGAGACTGCCGGTAACTTTTTCAGAGTTGAAGGTGGTTTGAAAGAGGGGTCGATACTTGTGGTGTGTACTCTCATCCAACTTTTGTTTCTGGTAGAAAAAGCTTTTGTCTTATTTCCCAAGCCTACAAAATCTCTTTAAACCAGAGATGACAATGAGATGTTGGGAAATGGAACCACTCTCAAACCGCTTGCCGTTTCTTAAAAAAATACTGTATATTTTTCTCCGCAGCCTGGGATTCCAGAGCGATCCTACCGGTATGCACACTTTCCTGGAAGTAAGTCTCAATGACACAGTGTGACTTTACTGCTGTGTACACATACGGAGGGTTGAGTTGCCAGTCCTGTTACACTTACACATTAAAATAGTGAGGTAAGAAAAACAAGGAAGTTACTCAAAAAGTCGTAAGGAATTGGTAATGCACGCATCTGATTGTATGGGAAATACATGCAAATGTATTCTGCATATTATGCAAAGTAATTTTAAACTTCTTTATTTTAGATTCCTTGATCCTGTAATCCTAGGTAGCTTGATAGTAGGCTCTGATCTGAGATAATATTTCAAGCACGGTGCTATTTAACAAAAGGCTAAGGAAGAGTGTTCTCTCATGAAGCTGAGTAGCAAATAATGGACTACTGTACAAGTGCTTTTGTGCAAGTACAGAGAACACAGAAAACATTTAAGAATAGATTGTTATTTAGTTAGCATGGGAAATTAAGATGTAAGATGCTTAACACTCAAGTGCAGCGCCAGCACTCAGACCAAGAATCATAGAATCGTGGAATCATAGAATCGTGGAAGGGACCATGAGGGTCATCTAGTCCAACCCCCTGTAATCTTTTCCCCAATGTGGGGCTCGAACCCATGACCCCAAGATTAAGAGTTTCATGCTCTACTACTATTTCTCCCTGCTCTTGGTCCCTCTTAAACACTTTTTCTGTCCATGCACTCTGAGATGTGTCTGGAGGCTGGATATAGCATACCTTTTAATTTTTCACACTGCCTTGATCAAGCGTCACTCTTGGACATTGCGGGAAATTGAAAGATGGCTAAACACCAATGTAATATCATCATTACATTATTATTACTTTATACCACGGCAAGCTTTCAACGCAAGCTCCATTAATTTCAACGCAAAGGAAATGCAATGCAAACTGGGGCGGACGGGAGGAGAGAGACATCAATTACATATTGTTTGCAGATTGAAAAAAACAACAGCATAGGCTGATTGTATTTTCTGGATTGATTTCTGTTCTGCATATGGAAAGAATGAGTGAGCACCAGCCATCATTTCTGCCCCCGTTTCCAGGTTCTAGTGTTTTGTGAGAAGAATGTCTTCCTGTCCACTTTCTCTATACCATGCATAATTTTAGATAGCTATATCACATCCCTGCCGTTCTTTCCTTTTCTTCTGAATTAACAAGTCCCAAATGTTACGGCCTTCCCCCACAAAGGAATAGTAGATGGTTGATCTCTTAAAAGCAGGGGGGGGGAGAGAGAGAGTCATTTTTGAATTGGCAGTCCGTTTGGATTATTCTTTTACAGTCATACTTTGGAAGTTGCATGGAATCCGTTCCGGAAGTCCATTCGACTTCCAAAATGTTCAGTGCAGCTTCTGATTGGCTGCAGGAAGCTCCTGTAGCCAATCAGAAGCTGCGGAAGCCCCGTTGGATGTTCAGGTTCCAAAAGAATGTTCACAAACCGGAACAATCACTTCCTGGTTTGCGGCGTCCAAGAGCCAAAACATCTGAGTTCCAGGGCGTTCAGGATACAAGGTACGACTGTATTAATTTTTTTGCTAAAATAAAAGCACCAGCATTCTGAGTTCCTGAAGGTGCATCTAATTCTTTTCCTACATGCAGACTGGTTGGACACAGAGGAATGGTGGGAGGAACCAGCTGGGGAGAAGGGAGGTACAGATGAATCCGGCTGCTGGAAAGGCATGGGTGTGTCTCCCTCCTGCTACAATGAGCTCCCCTCTCCCCAGTCTCCAAGAACCAGGAAAGGCACGAAGAGGGTGGAGAAGAAGTTAGCTTCATGTAGATGCCGTCTCAGATTGCTTGGGGGAAACCCTGGAGAGGAGAGGACTTAGGCAGTTGTGGGGAGGCAGGGACCTTCAGTCTCAGCAATTGTTTCATGGGGGCAAAACCTGCCAGAGACAAGTTGCTGTGCTCATTAGGCTTGACACTCCAGTGCAGATCCTATCCTTGCTGATAAAGAGTTACCTCCAACTAACTCGGTGTGATTAACTGCTGGCTCGCTTCTGTCACACAATAGTTCTGGATTTAGGGGTCCAGCTAAAGATTGATTAAAATATTTTATGTAACAGTTGCATTATTTGTTGGCACTTTAAAAAAAAGATAATTGCAGTAAGTTCACTGCCACCACCCCATGAAACCCAAACCTCCTAGTTTAAAGTACCAATAGTCAGCAAAGGAAGAGAATCAGGAATTCAATGCAGCAAAATAATACTCTATGAACTAAATAAATGCCCAGGCTTTGTAGCTGGTTATAGCCAGACCTCATTTTGTATTTATTTGCCACCAACCTGTGCATTATTCCATTCCACCATGGACAACATGAGGAGCAAGGGCAGAGTCAAAGGCGCAGCTGGATAACAAAGTACAAAGGTCTCAATCCTGCAACCACTTAATAGCTAATTCACCATAACGGAGCTGAATAATTCATTAAAGCTAATGGTGTGTATGCCATGAGTAATGATACAATTAAAAGGTATAGCAGAGGCCCAGACAACACCAGTTGCAGAAGTTATACCTGCAATTCTATATACTGTATACAGACTGCACAGAGGCTGCTATTTATTAACATTCAGTGGAAAGGCGGTGATGGAGAATCATGGGTAGCTTGAACCCTGACAAGTATTGGTCAGGCCTGGGTGAAGTTTGTGAAGGGAGAAATAAAGCGCTGGCAAGCTGTGAGTCATAGCTGTCAAGTTCTCCCTTTTTTAAAGGGAAATTCCCTTATGCTGAATAGGCTTCCTCGCCTCGCGAGAAAAGGGAAAATTTGACAGCTATGCTGAGAGTTCCTCTGGAGGCCTCCTAAAGCCCAGTGACAAAAATAGAGATGAAAAGGGGACAACAAGTCAAGAGAAATACCTGGGGAGAAGCAGTGCTCATGAGAAGATCAAGTTGACTACCCAGAATTGTAGATTTGAAATACTCTTCTCAGTTTTCCTAAAAAGAACAAGGGCGTTTCCTAAAACAAAGGAGATGAAGTGTTATGTAGAATGCTAGCTGGATTTTAATTTTTTTTGCCATGAGTGATGAATGCAAAGATACGTGAGGTGCAAAAGTAGGACTGCCATACATCTGGAATCTGTCCTCCAAGAATAGCATCTAGTGGATTTTCTGGAAATCAATCGGCCAAAATGTCCAGGACATGGGTTGCCATACACCCGGAATTCTAGGGTTTTTTTTTATGAATTTCCTTTAAAATACCTCAACAACTTTTTTTTACTTTTTTTAAGATTTAGCAAAAAAAAAGCAGCTCAATAACAAGGAGGCTTTCCATGTGCATCTTTTGAGGGGAGGTTCCTAGTCCGAATGGGTATGGACATGTTTACCTGTGAGTGAGTTGCACATTGTCCCTAGAGCTCTGGATTACTAGTTAATGGGTGTGCCCTGGTGATTTGGTTGCATTAGGAAACAAGCACAGATTAAGGCATATGCTCATTCCAGAGGTTCCAGGCCTGCTCCTATGATACATGTTAATGGAGTTCAGCCATGGTACGTCTGCTGTTTTCTTGCCCTGGATGACTAAGCCTCAGCTGACTCTACCTTTCCTAGGCCAAGGTGCTTAGGTCAATACTTAAAATGGAGTGAGTGTATTGTCTTGGTAACTATGTGGTTGTCATCCCCCCCCTCTTAAAACAAGCATGTTTTACTAAAAATAATGGCAGCAGATGTCCTTCCTCTCACATAAGAAAGAAAGACAAAAAGTATGGCGGCCCTTGTAACACATCATAAATCGAATGCTTCAGTATGTTCCCTAAAAGATCATCCCTGTAACAGAAGTTATAGGCCACTCATAGCAAAAGAACAGACCCTCCAAGGGCCCCTATCTTCCATGGACAATCCCAGATTTGCAGAAGCTGTCCCAGTTTCTGATTTGATCTTGGAATGTCCCGTTTTTCCTTAGGATGTCCCATTGGAGAAATGTTGGAAGGTATAGAGTTATGTGACCCCCGAGCCAAGGAGATAAAGTAACTATACAACCCTTAGAAGACATCTGAAGGCAGCCCTGTATAGGGAAGTTTTTCAATGTTTAATATTTAATTATGTTTTCATGTAAGTTGCAAGCTGTCCAGAGTGGCTAGGGCAACCCAGTCAGATGGGTGAGGTACAAATAATAAAATTATCATCATCATCATCATGGAATAGGACGTCCCAATTTTCATCGGAGAAATATTGGAGGGTCTGAAAGTATGCCCCACCATCCAGTTTCATGTAAGGAGTCTGCTGCAATAAACTTTCTTTAGTTCCTTGCAAATTATATTCATGCAAATGATCGTTGCAAATGATATTTGCAGCAACATGTTTGAATCAGTAACCGTATGAAAAAATTTATTTCTCTCTCTTTCTCGTGCAACTTGTCCCTTCTGTATTTGAGAGCTAGGCAAGTACACAGCCCAGCCTACCGGTAGGTGATTAGGTTAGCATGGGAGTGGAAGAAAGCATAAAGAAGGCAATAGGTTCCTGAACAACTCAGAAGTTCTTGTTAAAAGAAGACGCACTTAAGTGATAAGTTTCATCAAGGGTTCCTGGTATTTGATGGTGAACTTTCTCAATTGCAAAAGATAACGGTAGGTGAGTGGGAGACTTATTTGGCTCTGTAAGAGTTGTGGAGAAGAGTGGTACTTCTTTTCATTGCAGCTGTCTTAGGAGTGCTAAAACTCCAGATGTGGCTGCTTGCCCCTTTGTTGCCCATGAGGAGAGACTATGGGCTCACCAAACGTCCACTTGACCTTCTACATTCCCATGGGAAAACCCACTGTTTACTGCTCAATCAGAGCAAACGTCAATGGGGTTTGCTCCGGATTAACGTCTGCTCGAATTTAGCACTAAAGAGTGGGTTTTCTGGGGGAAAGCTGGGGGGGGGGGCGCAAAGGCATAAGTACTCAGACCCATGCCTAGAAAGCATGAGACAAGCAGAAGTGTGAATGGTCACCGAAACTGACATTTTGCTCCACTAGGATTTTTTGAAAAGTATCCTGCTGCCTATGTGGGTCATTGCTGTGCGTGAAAAGAGACTTTCTACAAAAAGATCCGCTTAATAAGTGTGCATCTTTCATGGACAGCTTTAATTGCTGTCCATGAAGACTGAGAAGCTATCATTTTGCTCCTCTGGAATATCCTGATTGGTACCCTATTATTTACATAGCAGGGAGTTTGTTCTTCTGTCTTGTATTTCTAGTGTGGAAGGCTTACCATGGGCTGACTAACCATTGTGTGTTCAACACTATTAGGTAACAAAGGAACATTTGTGCACTTTCTGAGGCTCCAGTACCCAAGGAGTGCTTGATATTTGTTTGCACCATAAAAATGATATAATACTCAGGACCAGAAGACAGGGAATACAAATGGTGGCATTTTACATAGCAATGTTTTCAGGTTCCCAGTTGTTCTCTGTGCTCCATCATCAAGCCTCCAAAATAGTTGTGACCCGGTATAGCCATGAATATCTGCAGTTCTTTCAAATGCCATAAAACTTGCAGCAAGGTGGGGGAGGAAGTAACCATCTGTTTCAGAAATTGCCTATATGGTTTGATTTAAATTTTAAGACACAGAATCGTAGAATTGTAGCGTTGGAAAGGACCCTGGTATTTATTTACAGAAGCTTCCTAATCATCACAGATGAGCAGATCAAATGGCATCATTTGAAATGTTTTGGGAATGATACATTTTTGGCTATGTGGCTATTCTGCCCCTTGCCCCCGGCCGATATATTTTACAGCTGAGAATCTTCTTGTTGCCTTGCCATAATTCCAGCGATGATGGTGGAACAATGTCATGCTTCTGTAAATTAATGTAGCATTACCTGAAGGCAATGAAGCAGCTGAGTACGGCTGATTGAACATCCTCTCTGAGTTTATCATGGGAGAAAGTGCTTTTGAATGGCACAAAAATATTACCAGATTAAATACCCAGTTTAATGCGAGATGAGCGCGCAACCCCAGAGTCGGTCACGACTGGACCTAATGGTCAGGGGTCCCTTTACCCTTTACCTTTTTTACCATGAAGGTAATGAATAGAAAGAGTGGTTAGGCAGGATTGCATCTTAGGTTTTTTTCATGATTGATTCTTTAAATGGGGAAAATGGCAACTTAAAGAAAATAGACACTTAGTCAGATGTTGACAAGCTTGACACAGGGATTACAAACCCAAGCACGGCTCAGCTGCAAGTTTCCTGCATAAGGATTTGCCCAGTGTGAATGGGACCATTAGCTAGAAGGCACAAATGGCTGCTAGACGGGACTATGTTCGAAATATATAAGATTTGTACCTGATCAAGACATGCAACAATCCAACTCAATACGTAGTGTAATGTTTGAAAATGTCAATCACTTCTCCTACCTGGGCAGTTATCTTTCTACAAGGGCCGACATTGATGCCGAAATTCAGCATCACCTGAGCTCTGCAAGTGCAGCTTTCTCCCGACTGAAGTGCAGAGTGTTTGAGGACCAGGACATTTGCAGGCAAACCAAAATGCTTGTTTACAAAGCTATTGTACTATCATCCTTACTGTATGCTTGTGAAACATGGACCACTTATAAACGCCATCTCCAGCTCCTTGAAATATTCCATCAACGGTGTTTACATATCACCTGGGAAGACAGGCGAACTAATGCCAGTGTATTGGAAGAAGCAAAGATTACCAGTGTCGAAGCAATGATTCTTCAACATCAACTTCGTTGGACTGGTCATATTGTGTGGATGCCTGATTATCGTCTCCCAAAGCAACTACTCTATTCCAAACTTTAAAATAGTAAGTGTAATGCTGGTGGTCAACAAAAGAGTTCAAAGATTCTCTCAAGGCAAATCTAAAAAATGTAGTATAAACAACGACAACTGGGAAACACTGGCCTGCGAGCACTCAATTGGAGAACAGCCTTTACCAAAGCTGTCAAGGGCTTTGAAGACGCTCGAACTCAGGATGAAAGGGAGAAACGTGCTAAGAGGGAGGCACGTTTGGCAAACCCTCACCATGAACAACTCCCGCCCAGAAACCTATGTCTCCACTGTGGAAGGACGTGTGGATCCAGAATTGGCCTCCACAGTCACTTATGGACTCACTGTTAAGACCGCGTTCATGGAAGACAATCTTACTCGGCTACGAGTGATTGCCAAAGAAGAAGAAGAAGAGACATGCAACAGATTGTAATGTCATATGAGGTGGAAGAGCCCTGAGGCAGAAAAACAGACTGTACCGGTATAATACCAGACCAGGTGTGGAATTACCTATATCAATGATACTCTGCATTTTGGGAGGGGGGAGGGGGACCTTGCAAATAGAAAACTATTTCATACATACATACATACATACATACATACATACATACATACCCCCCCCTTTTTCTCCAAGGAGCTCAAGGTGGCCTACATGGTTCTCCCCTACCTCATTAAATCCTCACAACAACCGTGTGATGTAGGTTAGACTTAGAGGCAGTGAATGATTGGCTCAAAGTCATCCAGTGAGCTTCATTGCTGAGTGGGGATTTAAGTCCCGGTCTTCCACGTCCAAGCCTAACCAATCTGACCACTGTCCTCAAACTAGGACTAGAACTGTTCTAATTCATGTGCTAAGGTTGTTGTTGTTGTTATTTTTAAAAAAGTAAGGGTTTTGTTGGAGGCAGCATTCAAAGGTAGAATCCTGCGACTGCATCTGAATTAGGGCAGTCCATCGGACCACACATAGGTTATATCACCTCAACCTACTTCTTCTGTGTACCAGAGGGAGTTTAATCTCCTGATCTCCACTGCCTATCTAAGCCAGCTTAGTCAGTTCCTTAGCTCTGAGGACATACCGATCAGGAAGCATGACAAGATCTTTCTTGCTTCTCCCAAACAAGATCTGAATAGCAAAAGCAAAATCTTGGCTGCACACAGATGTAACTAAGTCTGCAGCACACCTAGTGACTACAAAAAAGATACCTATATTCACTTGCATACTTGTTTACACTTGCAGTGGCCAGATGATGTTAAGTAAGATTGGGTGCTGAGTTTCAATGACTTAAGAGCTGTTTAATTATAATTAGAAGTAAATATAGGGTTCCTGATTCATCCTAGGCAAAACTAGATTCATTGGCAGTATTCATGCAGAGTGTTTTGTTTTATGTTACAAGATAGATTTTTTAAAAAATAATAATAATAGGGATAGCTTTTCTAAAAATAGGGTTAAGAACTATGATTAAGGTTATTTCCTATGTCTTATAGAGCATCAGTAGATTTCATATTTTCATAGGATACTGCAATAGTTAAGGACTGGGTTTTCAAAAGAATCATATTAGTATTTTTTAGATACATTTCTATACAGTGGTACCTCGACATCTGAATGCCTTGACTTCCAAAGGTTTCGACTTATGAAGTCGGCAAACCCGGAAGTATTTTCGCCGTGTGCGCGGTCTGCACATGCGCAAAGCCCAAAATCACGCTTTGTGCAAAATGGACGCTTTGACAGCCGAAGGTTTCGACTTACGAAGAGCGCCGCGGAACGGATTGCCTTCGTAAGTCGAGGTACCACTGTATTACTGTTGTAAGATAAATTATAATGGATAATTTATTATGAGGTGCTTGTGTACATGTACAAATTATAGGTATTATATGTGGCTCTGGGTTGTGTCTAACTATGTCCTACTTTAAGCGCACCCACCCAAATAAATGAACATGAGTCAGTCATGATTAACAAGTTGATTGATTTCAGTAGGTCCGCTCTGAGTATTACCTGGTTCGATTCAGCTGCCTATATTTTTTCCTTCACTTGAGAAAGGAGTTGAGGGTTTATTCAATCGAGTAAACATGTTTACTTAGTAAGCTCAATGGGGCTTACTCTGTAGTGCGCTTAGGGCTACACTGTTAGGCTGCTTTTGTTAAAAAACAAAAGCACTAACCATGGGCGTACCCAGGATCAAAACTAGGGGGGGGCAAGGGGAGGGGCCAAGGCACGGAAGGGGAGGGGCCACAAAGTGGGCGGGAACAGCGAACTCGCGCTCCGCCGGGCTGTACCCCTCCCTAGAAGCAGGGCTGGTGGGCGGAGGCGGAGCCCAGCCCAGCGGAGCGCGAGTTTCAGCGTTCCCGCCCGCCGCGCCGCGCTCTCTGGTTCCCCGCCGCGCTTGGCCTTGCCAGAGGGCACGACGGGGAGCTGGAGGGAGGGCGCAGCGCGGCGGGCGGGAACGGCGAACTCGCGCTCCGCCGGGCTGTGCCCCTCCCTAGCAGCAGGGCTGGTGGGCGGAGGCGGAGCCCAGCCCAGCGGAGCGCGAGTTCAGCGTTCCTTCCCGCCGCGCCGCGCTCTCTGGTTCCCCGCCGCGCTTGGCCTTGCCAGACGGCGCGACGGGGAGCTGGAGGGAGGGCGCAGCGCGGCGGGCGGGAACGGCGAACTCGCGCTCCGCCGGGCTGTGCCCCTCCCTAGCAGCAGGGCTGGTGGGCGGAGGCGGAGCCCAGCCCAGCAGAGCGGAGCGCGAGTTTTGCGTTCCTGCCCACCGCGCCGCGCTCCCTGGTTCCCCGCCGCGCTTGGCCTTGCCTGAGGGCGCGCCGGGGAGCTGGAGGGAGGGTGCGGCGCGGTGCGGCGGGAATGGTGAACTCGCGCTCCGCCGGGCTGTGCTCCGCCTCTGCCCACCAGCCCTGCTTCTAGAGTAGGGCAGCTGCCCTAACTTGCCGCATGGTGGGTACGCCCTTGGCACTAACTAACACTTAACCATTGCCGGGAAGAATCTTGCTCCATTGTCATGAGTGGTTTGGCCTTAAATATGACATATCCCAACACTTGAAGAAACTGTTCACCTCTGATGTGCAGTAAAATATATCTCTAGAATTTATGGTCCTATCACTCAACCAATGGTCCACCTGATACTTGGACATTTCATATCAGCAACTTCAAAATCAATCAGTCTGCCAAAGAAATGCTTCTTGTCTCATGTAATGTTCTATGACTTCCCTTCTCCCAAATCCTTCCTGAAGGCTTGGCAGCTTTGCTTGAAGTTCTGTGCTGTGTTACCCAGAAAACTATTCCACAGCAGATAATGTTGGATGAATAGGTCAAATGGGTCTTGACATTTTCTTACAGGCATCTTAACATCTCTGGTATTATCTTACTGTTATTTTTATTTTCTCGGTGATCTCTGTACAGAAGGACTTTTACCTTACTGTACTGTACTGTACTGTACTGTACTGTACTGTATTGCAGTGGTACCTTGGGTTAAGTACTTAATTGGTTCCGGGGTGCCATTTGCACCCCGAAAAGTACTTAATCTGAGGGGCAATAGTGCGTGTGCACAAACCGCCAATAGAGCGCTCCTGCTCATGCGCGAACCACGCAGATCGCTTCTGCGCATGCCACGGAACCCGGAAGTAAACACTTCCGGGTCCGCGGAGCACTTAAACTGAAAGTACTCAAACTGAAGCATACTTAAACTGAGGTATGACTGTATAACAAATTCTATACCACCCTTCATCTGAGGATCACGTGGCGGTTTACAAAATAAAAACAAAAAAATGCAAGATTTGCAAAAAACAAAAACACACACACACAAAAACCACCCGCAAAACTACAAAAAATATATATTTGTGCAGCAGGGAAGCCATTCAGCATGGAAAAATTTGATAAAAGATTTCCTGGTTTTCCAAACACTTTTTGCATTGCAATACATTTCATCCCACCAGATGGTTAGAAGATTGGGATTGGGGTGTGCAGCATCAGCTACGAATAATGTTTGCACAATATATGCTACATAAAGGTAAAGGTAAAGGGACCCCTGACAGTTAAGTCCAGTCGCGAATGACTCTGGGGTTGCGGTGCACATCTCGCTTTACAGGCCGAGGGAGTCGGTGTTTGTCCACAGACAGTTTTCCGAGTCTTGTGGCCAGCATCACCAAACCACTTCTGGTGCAACGGAACATCGTGACGGAAACCAGAGCACCCAGAAACGCCGTTTACCCTCCTGCCCGGAGCAGTACCTATTAATCTACTTGCACTTTTGACGTGCTATCAAACTACTAGGTTGGCAGGAGCTAGAACTGAGCAACGGGAGCTCACCCCATCGCGGGGATTCGAACCGCCAACCTTCTGATCGGCAAGCCCAAAGGCTCGGTGATTTATACCACAGCGCCGCCCGCGTCCTGGACAAATGTGGTACATATCATGACATAATTGAGAGGTAGGAAAACAGTAGTGCCAGCAGGAAGGGTGGAATGAAATTGCAGCCCCACTATCCTCACATTACGGTAGGAAATCTAGAGCCCTGGTAGACTTCCATCTAGTCTGGTGCCTGTGCATGCTTATTCAAACTTAAACCAAGTGCAGTGAAACTTGTTCCTTAGTATGCACAGGAGACCAGTACAGTCGTACCTCGGGTTACGACCACCTCGGGTTGCGAACAATTCGGGTTACGAACTCTGTAAACCCGGAAGTATTTTTTAACGCACGCACGTCCCGCACATGCGCAGAAGCGATGCGCACGCTTTGCGCATGCGCAAAATGGCAGTTCGCGTCGCGTTCGGGTTACGAACTTTTCGGGTTACGAACTGCGACCCGGAACGGATCGTGTTCGTAACCTGAGGTATTACTGTATTAGCACCCCCAAAATAATAGGTATGTCAACCCATTAAATAATTTTAATTGGTTAAGAAGCAGCCTTTTAATCAATTAATGCATTGAACTCTAGATAGATAGATGATAGATAGATGATAGATAGATGATAGATAGATGATAGATAGATAGATAGATAGATAGATAGATAGATAGATAGATATAGATAGATGATAGATGTAACACCAAAAGGTTCAACACTGGTAACTTCTTAACATACTTCTTAACATTCTGCCTGCCCCTCAGAACTGGGCTGGGCCTCGGCGTCCACAGCCTCTCCTCTTCCTCACCTGCAGCAGCTACAAGCTGCCCAAGGGAAGAGGCTGGCAGTGGCGGCCATGGAAAGGCCTTGAAGAGGCAACAGGATTCTCCCTTGCAGCCGCCATCTTGGGACAAGCGCCGGCTCATCCTCCTCACCGAGCTCGGCAGTGGTGGCACTGGTGGGGAAAATAAGGACATTCTGGGATCAAATCAGAAGCCAGGATGGCTTTCGGATTTCTGCAACTGTCTCTAGAAAATCGGGACACTTGGAGGGCATGAAATTAAAAATCTGAGTTACAACAAATTAAAAATTAGTATTAATTTTTTTATAAAAAAAACTTTCTAGAGGGGTCCATTTCAAGCCTTCCTAAATGTGATGCCCTTTTTTCTGCTATGACTACTGAGATCCTAAAGTATGGGTAGGCAAACTAAGGCCCGGGGGCCGGATCCGGCTTAATCGCCTTCTAAATCTGGCTCATGGATGATCCGGGATCATGTTTTTACATGTGCCCTTTTATTTAAAATGCATCTCTGGGTTATTTGTGGGGCATAGGAATTCATTTATTTTTTCTTCAAAATATAGTCCGCCCCCCCCACAAGGTCTGAGGGACAATGGACCGGCCCCCTGCTGAGAAAGTCTGCTGACCCCTGTCCTAAAGGTTTTGATACAGATTCTTCCACCTTCCGACTAGATTCTACATGGCCGTGCGCTATTTCTGTTGCTGCAGATTCTAGATACTGACATGGATAACATGACTTGTACAGCACCAAGTCAATGTCTTTATAGAATAATCTGCTAAGCACAGCAGTGCCATTCAACAAGTACTGTAATGCATTTTTCCCCTGAATGAACTGATTTAGCTTCCAGCTGTTTAGTAGTTATTATTTGTTTGATAGATACGGAGCCATCAATGTAAATTCAGAGTAAGAACAAAAGCCTTGGTGACTAGGTTGTATCAAAAGCTTCAAGTAAATGGTGGGCTTGCAGCATTAATTGATTAATTGACTTGATAATTTAGTTTTTAAAAAATTGCCTCGATTAAAAAAAAACGGCTCTGGTTAATCAGGCAAGTCACTGAACCAACCTGCATTAATGAGGAGGTTTGCTCTTTTCTTTGTGGCTAGCAGTTTGGCTGGCCTGCTCAGTAGTGGCAGACCAAACATGTTTTAGTGCCTCATTTGCTAAAATAAATAAATGAATAAATAACAGCTATTTTGGAATGTTTCCAGCTTAACCTACCGCATGAGAACTAGGTATCCAAGAATCAACACTGAAAGTGAAAAAACTGTTCCAAAACAATCCTCACCTAATCAGGCTAAATTAAACACAGATTGTGAAAAGCCAGTACTGTATGTCCTATTAAAAAGCAGGAAAGAAACCACCAGGCTGGTATTATGGATAGTTACTGACTTGAATCCTGTCAGCACTATAGGCAATCTAAAATAGAAGAAAGTATTTCTGCCTGTGGCAATCTAGTCAGATATATATTAAGTAGAAGAAAAAATAGAAAATATAGGTCTGAATTGATTCTCGGACTCAAAACAGAAAACAAAAGATATGTTTCAGTGTCATTGGACAAATAAGCTGACCCATTATCTTGGCATAAGATTAACCTCAGAAACACAAGACTTATTTAAGAATAATGATGAGATTTTGTTTAAGGACTGCTTCTCCCTTCTATTAGAATGGCAGTTCCCTTTATCTTTCTCGGGTAGAATTGCTACAGTAAAAATGATTGTATTATCAAATATTAACTTCTTATTTAAGCATCTATCGATCAAAATAACTTCCTCATTATTAAATAAAGGGCAACAATTGATATTAAAATTTATTTGGCAAAAAAGAGAGACTAAAGGCTAAGATTTTGTATGATGGGGGGGTGGAAAGGAAAAATAGGAAGACTTCGTTTCCTAAACTTAAGCCTACTTTACATTTCTGTGATTAACTCGATAATAGATTGGACTATAAATCTGTATGAAGGCATATCAAAATTTGAACAAAATCTGATTAATCTTGCTACACAATTTATTATAGCGAGAACATGAAATTAGATCTTCTTTCCTCAAAGTCAAGTTTTTATTATCTGATATAATGAATATTTGGGATCACTTTAAAAGATTCCTCAGTCCAAACCCTTCACCTTTAGAGTCAATCATAGGAGCAATCATAAAAGGAGCAAGAAGCAGGTTTAAAATGTGGAAATCAAGCAACTTGTTCAGGATTCAGGAACTAGAAAAAGAGGGATGTATGATTTTGTCCTCAGAAATTAGAAGACAAATGCAGAAAAGTAATATTTGAGGTCTGAATATTTTCAAATCTGCACTAAGGTGCAATAACTTGTTAGAAGGCACACTTATAGGAGAGAAACACCCGAGTTTGAGAAGTTGGTGGTAACAAAAGAAAAACACCAGATAATTGCAAAAATATGCCATTTATTACTCAGATATTACACAGAGCAGGAACAAGTTAAAGATTACATGGTGAGATGCCTTCTGAATATCGGAGAAAATATATCTATGAATGTATGAGGGAAATTATGGTTGACAGAAGTTCTCCTTGAACTCAGAAATCAGAGAAGACTTATGAAATTATGAAAAGGTGGTATATCACACCTACAAAAATAAATAAGATCAACAAGGACTATACTGACATGCTGGAAATACAAAAAAGAGAAATATTTCTTTCATATGTGGTAGAAAAGCCCCTTGGCAAAAAAAAAGGGGGGGGGACAAATTTAGTCCATTTGCAGAGAGCTTTTGGTTGTGAATTCCCAATATACCTGGCGGTATTTGTATTAAATTATTTAGAGGGTTCAGTAAGGTAATAACATGCAGAATTAACTTCATATTTGCTGACAGATGCAAGAGTTGTATATGCGGGAAAGCAGAGAACCATCATAGTGCCATTTGTCAAAGAATAGTATTATAAAATATGGGAATAGACATCAATGGCAAAACCAATGTATTAAATTAAATTTAAGGAGCAAAACTATAGATAATGGGTTGTTGTTTTTATTGGTAGAGTAGGTGAGTCGGTCATCATACAAGACATGGGGCAATTCCAGGAATACCACATGGATTAACAACTTTCTGAAGCAATGTTGTTGGAATTGTGTTGCTCCTTTGTTATACTGCATCCTTTATTTTTATTACCTGATTTGTATCTTATCGTGTGTTATTCAACAAGATGGATATTTGAAAACTTTAATAATAAAAAAGACAATTCTGGCTTGATATAAAATACATGCTGCTCAAGTTATGAGCACAAAAGTAGAACTATTATGAAACAAATGGAGTACACAGATGAGGATTGATGAGAAAACATAAAGACTTAAAAGCTGGTGCTGTTAAGTCTGATAGGTGTCATTCTAGTCAATCATGGTCACCTTGGGGGTAACTACCGTACTGTACTGCCTGAACAGATAGCAACTTTAAGTTCTGCAGTGTAAGGAGATGGCAAGACTGCTGGGAAGAATTGGAGGAGGTAGCAGAAGATTAGAGAGTATCTGTCAACCTTATGGCTTTAATTCCTGAGTGGCATGAAAGGCATTCTAGCCAAGTATTTTGCAGCTAAGTATTAATAAAGCATTTCTGAAGGCTAAATTGATAAGCAACTTAGTATCACAAGATTACAGATTGCTTCCAACAGAAATTCTCCTTACAGAAAAACCTGGTCTGGATGACAACAAACTGCAACAAGACATTATCGTATGGTGGCATTTGTACAGTGCTAGATATTCTAAAAGTGAAATACATTGTTGAACAAATTTTGTGAAAGCAGACTTTCTTAAAGGGAGTGGAACAAGATAGAGAACGTGCTTAGAGTACTGCAACCTTGTCTTGAAGTGTCAAGAGCTGCTTGAAGGTAAAAAATATGTTCCTCCGTGTTGTGGTTTCTCTGTACTGTAGCTCATTTATCAAATGGTTTGAAAAGTTCTAACAGTCATCCAGAATATATTAGCAGTGCTGATGGATGACTTGAGAGAAGATGAGCTTGGGAGATCTTTAAAAATATGAAGCAAATGGTCTTGACCCAAGTATCAAGATACTGCAACGCTTCCAGCAGGCTTGTGGTTGCATCTCATGAACAACACAGATGCTTCAATGCAAAAGGCCAAGTTGGTCAACCAGACTGTTTTCCAGCTAAAATAGAGAACTATTTTTCTAGAACTGCAATTTCTGATCCAGAAGCAGACTACAAAGCTGCTGAAACTTCTACACCTTCCACACCTGATGCAGCAAATATTGCATATGCATTACTAAGTGAAATTCAAGAGTATGCCAGATAGCAGGTCAATAACTTTGCTGACCTCCTCGTCTGGTAGCAGACAAATTAACTACTTGCAAGTTTGGCGAGAAAAAGAAGTTGTAATCAAACTATTTCAATGGCTTGAGAAAACATTCAGTGCAGCAGGAACCACTGTCAATAAGCTTTGCCCATCTATAAACTTGGATAATGTTTTTTGCTTGTTTTCTTTTCTGGTAAATATGCCAAGAGGTTAAAAAAAATATTTTATTTCTTATAATCTTTATTTTGTTATGTGCAAATGTATGTGATGTATGTGAACTGAAATTCTATTCATCGACTTAATTTGGAGTTCAGCCCTAGCCTAAGCATCTCTTGATGTTGCTCTCTTTGCATATCTGGCTTTGTATCTGCCTATGTTTTTCCTTAATTGAGTGGAAGACAACCTTTTAGTCAATCATTTTAAAGGCAATATTTAATCATTTTTTCTTCAGGAGGTGAAGAAATTTGCCAAGAAACCATTTATGAATTCTCCCCAAGTTGTATGCAATTTCTCATATTCAAATGCTCCAGAAGTCTCCGCAAGCAGCCACAATAATGGTAAGCATAACCACAGACTTTCGAAGCTGTTGTAATATAAAGTTTACATAAAATACTGAAGGTACTAAAAATGAAGTAAGCTGGGAACACGAAACCGTTACTGGAAATTAGGACAGAACTGGAAGATGCATATATGACAGTGAATCTGGTATTGTTAAGGAATGGATAAATAAATAAATAAATAAATAAATAAATAAATGTATATAATAAATGCAAAGAGGCTTACAGTGCAGTCCTAACCATACCTATTCATAATTAAGCCCTATTGAATTCAATGTGACGTACTTACTAGTAAGTGAGGTTAGGATTGCAGTCTCAGTGTGTTGATGGATGGGATATGAATGGAAAAATTTAAAAGGTAAAACAAGATGGAGAAGTACATCTGAACAGGTAAAAACCAAGGTGATGGGTGCAAATAGATGGAGTGAATGGACAATGGAAGAGATAGAGATACTAATCAATAATAGTAGGTGAAATCAATGTAGGTAGAATTGAGCAGAAATCTTAAGAGAAATAAAACGAAAGCGATGAGTAGGAGATACATGTAAAGAGGACTGGTTAAATAGAACGGTTAGAAAATGGATATGTAATAATTGGAAAGAATGGTGAGTTTGTAAGAAGAGAATGTAGAAATGCTGGTCTGATGAACAGATGGGAGATAATGGGATACATAAAGAGAGTGAGTGAGAAAATGAGTACAGTACATGCAATAGGTTGGTAGTTTGTAGGTGGATGGGAATGGCAGTCTGAATGGGCAAAAACCAACTACATTATATTTTACGAATGTAGAGCCTATGGATGGGTGGGGATGTTGGGAGATGAAGTGAGATGAATGTAGATGAGATGAGAAGATGGAAAAGGCAATGGGCTGATGGTACGATGATGTGGGTGGACCATGAAGTTGCATGGAAGTAAAACATAAAAGGGACAGGCAAATGAGTAGATGGAAAGGATGATCGTGTTAGGTGGCTAAACCAGATCACCATTGGAAGGGAAGAGTCTGAAAGGACAGAGATAGATGAGAGGGGATGAAGGGTTGGCTAAGCAAAGATGGGAAGGCTGAAGGGGGACAGAACAGATGGAGGTGAAGTTGATGAATGGGTGGACCTGAAGGTTACAAGGGCAAAGGGTGCCAAGGCTGGGGCTGAGCAGAGGAAGCGGTGAGGGGCTGGGTGCCTGCTTCCTTGGGGCTGGGGGCTTGAAGGGCAGCCCTGCCGTCCCTCCAACCCACCTCAGCACAGTCTGAGTGGTGGTGGCCTTTTTTAATGGGGGGAGAGGTGGGGACCCCCAATCTCCTCAAAAAGTTGGGTCCAGCCCTCCCTCCATGCTTGCTACCAGCACCAGCAGCGCTCCTTCCGACAGAGCCCACGGCACACCAGCGCCCCCAACCATAGACCACCCTCCCCACTTCCCCCCTCCTGCTGCTGCTCCTCCTCCAGTCCCCTCCCCTCCCGTCGCTCCTCCCCCTTCCTCCCGGCGGCCATTGGCCCAATCCCCGCCGCCCCCTCGCGCCGCCGCTCAGCTGAGGAGACAATGGGCGATCAAAGGAGGGGAGGGGGAGGAGGAGGAAGAGGATGGCGCTAGGCGAGGCTGGAGCCCGGGCGTGTGGCACTCTCTCTGCGCTCGATTAGTGAGCCTAGTGGGAGGCTCGGCCAGGCAAGGCAGCCGACGGAGCGAGGCGCGGGGAGGGACGCCCGAGTGGCGGCGGGTGAGGGGAGTCGCCGCTGCTGCTGCTCCTGCAGCTGCCTCTTCCTCGCGCGCGCGGCGGCGGCGCCCCCCCGCCCCCTACACCCTCGTCGCCTTCTTCTTCTCCTTCTTCTCCCGCGCCTCGCGAGCAAAGTGTGCGAGAGTGAGTGCGAGTGCGAGTGAGCGAGAGCCCCGTTGCGCAGCTTGCTCTGCGCACAAGCACCACCACCACCACCAGCGGAGGAGGAGGAGGAGGAGGAGGGCGGCAGAGGCACCACCAACCACCACCAGCAGCACCACACGGGCATTGGGAGAGAGAGTGGGGGGAGAGGAGCCAGACACGCGCGCACGCACACACAGAAAGCAGGAGGAGGAGGAAGAAGAAGAAGAGGAGAAAGAAGGAGAGAGGCCACGACAGACACTCAACTGAGACAAAAGTATCTCCAAACCACCACCCAACTCCACCTTGGGAGGCGGGCGCCTCAGCATGGCTTCCGAGGAACTCTACGAGGTAACACAGACCCTTGAGCTTCCTCTCCCCCCCCACTCCAACTCCACAACCCCCCACCCCACCCCGTGGCCCCCGCTTTCCTCACTCTCGCCCCTCCATTTTAAGTGCTAACGCTTTAAAAAAAAAACCCAACACCCTTGCATTTCTTTCTCCCCTCTCTTTCTCTTTTCCTTGGCGGGGCCCTGTAGGCGCCCGCCCGCGCGCGCGCTCCCGCCGGCCCGCGTGCGCGTGTTTCCAAATTGCGAGCTTTTCGCCTCCCTGCCCTCCCCCAGTTTCGCTAGAGAAGAGGACGGAAATATGACTGAAAGGAGGAGACGGCAAAGTGTTGCCATTGGCTTGCGCTTTCTCTTCTCCTCTCTTCTTGCCCGCCTTCTCCACCTCTCCCACACACACACACACACACACACACCCCACCGCCCGGCCCCACAACCCTCTCCCAACTCCACAGCCGCCCCTTGCCCTCTCCGGTCTCGCCACTCGCACTCCACGAGGGAGGGGGGAGGGGAGGGGGGAAGGAAGGGTGGGTGGGTTCCGGACGGTGGGTTGCAAGAGCTGACAGCCACGACTTGCTCAGACTCTTCTTGTGCACCCAAAGTGAGCTTGTTGTGTATCCCCCCCCCCGGTAGTGTGCACAAATGCGTGCAAAAGCCATGCCCCCTCTAGGGCGGGCACGAGGAAGGGTTTCTTTCTTTCCTGGGATCGTCTTTTGAAACTGCCTTGACATCTTAGCCTTGCAGCAAGCCAGCTGAGTTGATGCACAGCATGAAACATTCAAAAACGATATGCCTCCACGTTGTTGTTTTTTCAGGAAGGCAAGTTTTTCTTTAATTTTGAAAAAAGAATATGGGGGGGGTAGGTTCAGAGCCGGTGCTAAAGAGACGTCATCCTTTTTGCACTACTATGTGATCCTGTGGTATAGATTGGAGTCTTTAGCTTTGCCAGCGAAAGGGGGCAACTGCTTTAACTTTGAATTCCAAGTTTTCACATCTCTAATGTATGTGGATGCACATTGGAAATCCTCTTCAATGCAACTTCCTGGTTTTGATATTAATGAAGTGTTGTATTGGGGCTCTGCAACAATAATTATTTTGGAACCATTGGAACCCATTTGGTAAATATCCGTTCACTGAAGAAACAATAGTTCTCTTGTCCTTTAGGCAAATACATATTTAGAGTGTGTGTTGGTATTTTTAGATTGTTACTGTTTATCTGAATCTGAATTTTTTAGAAAGAACTGAAATATACTGGAAAAAAGTATGAAACTTGGGACTGCAATCCAAAACACAATAGTAAGGAGCAAGCCCTGCTGAACACTTTGGAACTTTCTTCTGAGTAAACATGAATAGGATTGCGCAGCTAAGTGCCTTACCAATGTACTAGGAGGAACTTCTTGTGAATGAGGAATAGATCCTATTCAGTCATAGCTATACACATGTTTGCTTTGAGTGAGTTTGATGAATAAAGTTTCTGAACCACTAAACCAATAATAGGAAGGTTTGGTATCTCATAGTTAATGGTTGTGAAGATTTCACCCGTCTTCAGAGTTGAAGCCAAACTAAGCCTTGGATGAAATGTGGGAGAAAGAAAAAAAAACTTTATGACTGAGTTCACTAAATTAGCCTTACTCAAACCTTTAATTGAATGTTGTGGTGATCAAGGCAGATGACTTCATGGAGTGGTCGCCTCTGGATCATCCAACAGTTAATATGGACCTCAACCATTAAGGTGGTAATCAATGTATCATTCAGTCATGCTTATTAGCTATGGAAACTGGTGTCTCTTCGTCACACTAACTAAATGAGTTGGAAAGGTGATTTGGATATTAAGGCATAAAAATATACCAGATGCTGGATGGAAATACCATTTGGGACCTAACCAGTGCCTGGAATACTTCATTAAATGAAGTAAGTTGGCCAGTCCCATGAGTAAGGTTGTTGATATGGAAACATTATTTTCAAATATTTTGTCTTATTTTTTAGAGCACCATAGATCATCCATTCTGCTTCTTTTTACAAATACTCACTCTTGAAATATATTAACACAATTACATTGTTTAAAAATGCCAGAGTTGCTTGATGATCGTTGTCCTTCATGCCAAGTTTCAGGTAGAAGACTGGCTATGCCTGTGAAGGGGTGAACAGATATCCCATTTAAGTGGGATAAATGTCTTGTTCAGATACAGCTGTGATGCAGTCTGGTCCTGTATAGAATTCTGCAGTGATTTGTTGGGAATTGCTAATGTACGTGCTAAATGAAAGGGGCAGGCCATGGTCTCTTTCTTGGGCATTGGTGTTTTTAGCCTTCAGAGTTGGAATGAAGTGGCATTGCGTTTGGTCTAAATGATGAACACGATGTAAAGATTTACAGCCGTCTTTGCCATGATATTTTTTAGAACTACAAACAAAAAAACTATCAACGGAATATAAATTTTGATTACTGGATGTTTTAGAAATAAAAGAAACTCCTTGGAAATTCTGTCTTTCCCATGAAATACTTCTGCTGTTTATGGTTGAAAAATATGGATTGTTGAGTTTTTACATATATATAGTTTTATAATTTTTATTTAGTGCTGAAGATAATATTCGAGAGAGTTCTCTGCAACTCAAAGAAAAGCAACTTGATAGACCAACATTTTGTTTCTTTTCTGGAAAATAACTTGGAGAAGCAACAGGTCAAATGTACTGGATATAGTTCTCTTGGATTCATCTAATAGTTCAAAGCAGGAAACAGAAGACCAGTTGAAGAGGAGCAAAGTTTAGGAGTCTTGCACATCACAGTCATTTATCTAAAGGCATTCCTGAAGTTATAAGTCAAATATTCATTCAAGGAGTTGGAGAAAGTCATTGAATGTGACTTTGTTTTATCTTTTCACCTGAATCTATACACATGGAATTTTGCTCTTTATTAATGGCATCACAGTATTCTCATATTAGGATATTCTATGCACATTTTTTACTTGAAACTCAAGCAAAATCTATAGGTTGTTTGACTCTGAATTAAATATCTACCACTTATCTCTAGAAGCATGAGGAAGCCATTAACCAGACAACTTGCTTTGCTAACTTACCCAACACATGACCCAAGCAATACCGTACTTCTTTTGAGGATTATTTCTCTTATTTGGATTTTGGAATTAATAATTTCACCAAATTATCTCAGATGGTGAATCTTAAATATCTTGTTTATGAAGATAATGGGATTTTAAGTACAATGAACAGGTTTGCTTTTGGTTTGTTTGTTTTTTAGGATGGGTGCTCTGCACTGTATCAGTTTCAAGATACGGTACCTAAATTTTGGCCTGCCATTAAGTAGACATGATCCAGAACTGTATGCTGTTGATTTTACAATACTCAAAATATTAAGCCCATTAGGTTGAGGCTTTTTCAGATTGGTTACAGGGTAGTTGTTTGTGTTCTGCTTTTTGCATGTGTTGCAGTGGGGAAGAAAATGAGGACAACATAAAATGAATAATATTCAAAGCCCATCTGTACCCATATGAAATTGCCTGACCATTATGATTTTCAGAGGCCCTTCTTTGGGTGCCCATCTTTGAAGATGAGATGGGTGGTAACTGGGGATAGGGCCTTCTTGGTGGTGGCACTGTTGCTCTGGAATGTCCTCCCCAGATACGTTTGTCTACATTTGTCTTCCCATCTGGTTTTATTAGATGTGCAGTGGACAATTTGATAGCTTTAGCAGCTCTACTAGTAAGTTCCTTTTGCTGTTTTATATTCTGAAAGTGTGTACTATACTTGTGGTAACTTTGGTAAGTTTATTATGATTGGTTTTCTCTTTGTATTTGGATGTTGCATTGCAAATTTTCTTGAAAGATTAAAACATATGGGGGGCACCTTAAATAAAAAATAGGCTACTATCCAACTGCCTGATCAACAGGCTAGCTAACTGGAAAATCTGTAGTTGCTCTAATAAGTAACATCAATGACTGATGTTTCTTTATTCCTGACCTATACTGTCTCCTAGATTTGGGGCGGTTTGCATTCTGAAAGGGTGTATACTAGATAACACACTATGTGTGTTAAAACATGTACTTACTTCAAATACTGGCCATCAAAGGACAGCCCAAGTAAAAAGATTCATCAATTCCAAATTATGATCAGGTTTTGGTGTTTGTCTAGGAAATGGGTGAACCAGGCAGACAGGCATGGCTAACTCTTCTCAGTGTGTCCTTGCTGTTCAGATTTGACACATGTATGGAATAATTGAAATAATATCAACTGAACTGAGAATTATAAAGGGAGGTATGGTCTCAAGTACATAGAGACCAGGTAACTTCCAAATAGTATTGAGTTATTAGCAGTATGATGCTCAACTAGAATTTTATTTCAACCTAGCTAGCTATATTGTTTATGGCAAGCAACTACCGTTGATTTTTATTGGCGAATGAGACAATTTAAATTTAGTTGGTGTGTGAGTTTTGTATTTAAAATTGAAGCTATAGCCATCACAAGAATTCAGAGTGTACAAATGTATTGTAACCATTACTCACAATTGAATAGACATAAGAGAGAAAGGCATGGATATGGGAAAAGACAATATTGAAACAAACCAAACTGGACAAAAGCTAAGCTTTGTACATGTTGAAGATTCTTGGGGCTTCAAAGCTCCCCATAGTATGGAAGACGCTGAACTAGAATGATTATGAAAATAGCTTTAAATGGGAATCCGGAGAAGAGAAAAGCTGGCAAGAGCTAAAGTAGGACAGAGGGTGCTATAATGTAGTGGTCAATTTGCATCATAGGCAGCATTGGCATTTCCAAAATATGTAGTACACCCCCAATGCTTGGGGATGTGTGGTAGGTTTGCAGTAGGGAGCTTCAGCCAGTAGCAACTCCCTTGTGAGCCTGGAGTCTCCCAGCTCTCCTTTACGTTTTATGTATCCCAGCAGCAAAAATGTCAGAGTGTTAACTGACGCTTAAGCATGGAGAATTTAGAAGGATATGATTCTTGAGATGAAATGCTGTGAGGAATGAAATAGGAAACTTTCCTGGTTGGTTCTGACCAGTGTTTCTCAAACTTGGGTCCCCAGCTGTGGTTGGACTACAACTCCCATCATTCATTGCTAGCAGGACCAGTGGTCAAGGATGATGGGAGTTGTAGTCCAACCACAGCTGGGGACCCAAGTTTGAGAAACACTGGTTGAGACCAAAGTTCATCTGGTCTAGCATTCTGTTACCACAAGTGGCCAGCTAGGTTCTTTGTTGGAGTTTGTTGGTAATGGCCATTTCCCCCACTGTTGTCTAATCAGAGATACAAGGAGTTTGAACATTGAGGTCCTGCTTGGTTATCATGACTAACAAATGTTGATACAATTCCCTCTATGAATTTGTCCAGTTCTTTCTTAAAGTTACCTATACCTAACCTGTAAAGGCCACCCATTGATAATGAGTTCCAAGATAATAATCTGTTTGATTGTAGTATAGTATTTGGAATGGGTTGATGCTTTCTAAAGATGAATTTATTACACGTATATCATATTTCTGTAAGAAATTGCATGTGTCCAGCATATTTGCCAAATAGCAGTGAATATATGTTGGTTTCACCATGTGTATACATGCTTGGCGTTCTCTGGCTTCTGATTGTGTGAACACGAATACATGTGGTTTCCAAGTCTTAATTGGAAATATTTCTTATACTCTACAGAGTGAGATAATTTAGCATGTTTATTTTACTTGTATTTAGTAAACAAAACTGAAAGCTTTGAAACTGCAGAGCTTGCCTAATATTGTAGTTGTACTTGGTTTCCATTCATTGTTACCAATGAACTTATGAAATGGAAAATTTTCTGTAGAAAAATAAAAAAACTAGAAAAATTTCCATGAAGAATGCCCATCTGACATGCTTGTCCCTGAGAAGAGATTATAACTCCTGATCAAGAGTTCTTTGAGTACAGAATTCAGAATCCCGGTTGATCCTTTAAAAAAAAACCCCAACAACAACTAAATAGCTAAGTATCCTTGATGCAAACATGATGGGTTGGATCTCGGTTGTTATATTTTGAAGAGCAAAAAAGAGGACACTATGATAACTCTCATTTTAAATACCCCTACTACAGGGTGAGTCTTTTAAAAGAGGCCCTGTGGAACATGTGTACTCTGTATCCACGGGGCCTCTTTTAAAGGACTCACCCTGTATATGTAGGCTATAGAAGCTGTGATATATTGCTGAGGGGGGCAGGAGAAGAGAAGAGGAAAGCAAGTCTTCAACCACCAGTTATGTCTCTGTCTCATCCAGAAAGTATATCCAGAGACATTTTGGCAAATTTACAAAATCCACCCAGGCAAGTTTTTTACCCCTGACAAAGAGGACGTGTCCTGGAAAAAGAGGACACATGGTAACCCTAATTAGACTTAAGTCATGTTTAGAGCTGTTGAAATCAGTGGTGCTTGGGTTGGCCATGACTAACTTATCCATTTGACTTCATTATGTTTACTTGGATCCAACCCATTGCATAGATATAGTACAGTGGTACCTCTGCTTACGAATGTCTCTACTTACGAATGTCTCTACTTACGAACGGAGCTCCGTCCGCCATCTTGGATGCAGTTTAGATAGGATTTTTTCTACTTACGAATTTTTAGATAGGGTTGCTTCGACTTACGAATTTTTTCTCCCAGTGCATTCCTATGGGATTCGACTTACAAATGTGCGTTCGGAACGCATTAAATTCGTAAGTAGAGATACCACTGTAATGGTAAGTAGAGTGAGCTGTTGCAAGGGTTGAAGGAAGAACACATTTCCTAGTTCATGTTTCTGAATGTTGACAAAGTGAAATGTAATTGTGTGTTGTTTCTGTATATTATTTTGTTTAAAATGCTTAAATGTTTTAAACGTTTTGCATATTGTCCGATGGAGATATTGTGAAGTAGCAATATTTGGGGAGATAAGATGTAAATAAAGTTAGTGGTTTTTTTGAGAAGATAATAGGAGACCTAGCTTTAAACTAATTCCTCAGTACGTATTACAAAGAACTATCTACTTTTAGTAAAAATGTGCATGAAATATGCAATATTAGTCTTGGGCATAAATATATCCTTACATTAGTTGGTTATGATGTTGCTCGTATGCAGTTTTTTGATGCCTCATTATATTTAAACAGAACTACTCATTTGATGCTATATGGAAACTACTGCTAAGAACACTAGCTCTTTGCATATACTGTATTTTCCTGCGTATAAGACTACTTTTTAACCCAGGAAAATCTTCTCAAAAGTCGAGGGGGGGGTCATCTTATACGCGAGTATATCCCAAACTCTATATTCTGACTGGAAAAGTTGGGGGTCGTCTTATACGCCCAGTCGTCTTATACGTTGGAATATACGGTAGATGTTTACAGCCCTGTTTTCAAAGTCAAAACAGTGTTTGAAAGACTAGGTTGTAAAAGCTGAAGTGGGTAGGCATTGTCTTGCACTTGTGGGGTAGTTTGAGGATAAACCTTTTACTGAGGATTGTGCTTGAGCTATTTATTATATACTTATTTTGTCTTTAAGAAGTGAGCTGCTAGTTTTCTCTTTGTTCTCTTTTGTACTGACACATCACTGCACAGATAAGTAAGTTCTCATGGCCACAATTCTCAATTCTGTTTGCACTATTTTTGCTAGGTGGTATTTCTAACCAGTGATGTAGGCTTTCTGGAAAATTGTGAATTAGGATAATTTGCATAAGAAAATGTTCAGTTTCCACCAGAAAATTTTATAATGCCCTAGAAAGTGAACTAATTTAGCATGTTTATTTTGCTTGTATTTAGTACACAAATATTTTTTTAAAAATTGCCTAATATTCATTTGCAATTGGCATTCACTAATTGTTACTAATGAGCTTATGAAACAGAAAATTTCCCGGGGGGGGGGCACTTGAGGAAAAATTTCACATAACACCACTGCTCCTAAAGTTTAAATTTGTGCAAAACAACATAAGGATATTCTTAAATCATTTAAAACTTGTTTGTATTTTTGATGTCTACTAGTGGAGCATAAGTTCGTGCAGTGTCTGGTAAGTTTAACATGTAAGATTTCCCCACAGCATCACAAAATTGCTAGCATATTATTAGGTAAAGGTAAAGGGGCCCCTGACCATCAGGTCCAGTCGGTTGCGGCACTCATCTCGCTCTATAGGCCGAGGGAGCCGGCGTTTGTCCGCAGACAGCTTCCGGGTCATGTGGCCAGCATGACAAAGCTGCTTCTGGCGAACCAGAGCAGTGCACGGAAACGCCATTTACCTTCCCCCCGGAGCGGTCCCTATTTATCTACTTGCACTTTGATGTGCTTTCGAACTGCTAGGTGGGCAGGAGCTGGGACCGAGCAATGGGAGCTCACCCCGTTGCAGGGATTTGAACCGCCGACCTTCTAATCAGCAAGCCCTAGACTCTGTGGTTTAACCCACAGCGCCACCTGGGTCCTACAGCGCCACCTGGGTCCTATTAAGCATATTATTACAGTACCTAAAATCTACCTTAAAGGAGGTAGTGATGTGCCCACTTCCTTAAGAGGACCTCCCTGGATCCAAAGATGTTAAATAACGATTGTATAGTGGCAAATATCCCCTTTTGGGAAAAGGTGTTTGAGAAGGTGATGTGGTCTAGTTTTAGGCTGGCCATGGCCCTGAAACAATCTTGGTTGCCCTGGCTGAGGACATTTGTCAAGAGATATGGGGGAGTATGACCCTGCTCATTCTGTGTGATCTTTCAGCGGCTTTTGATAGTGTTGACCATGGTATCTTTTTGGAGCATCTCAGGGAAGTTGGGGGCACTGAGCTTCAGTAGTTCTGATCTTATCTCCACAGCCTTTTTCAGAAAGCAGTTGTAGGAGGCTGCTGTTTGCTACCATAGAAGCTATCCTGTGAGGTTCAATGGGAGTTGCATCTTCTCTCCCATGCTATTTCAGATCCATATGGCAGTCACTGGGAGCTGTCATCAGGACATTTGGAGTGAGGTGCTAATATGCAGATAATGCCCAGCTTTATCTCTCAATTCCAATTGGGAGAGGCAGTTGAGTGGATAGACCTGTGCTTGGAGGCGGTGATGTGCTGGATGTGGGCCAATAAATTAAAGCTGAATCCTGAAAAGACAGAGGGGTGTTATTTGTCTCATGTTGGGGAGATGGCCTGTTGTGGAAGTGGTTGCACCCCCCTGGAGGATATTGTAGGTATTCCTGGATTCAGCACTGTCCCTGGACTCAGGTGACCTCCGTAGACAGCTGTGTCTTTCTTTCAGCTCCAGCTGGTTCACCCATTGGACGGAAATGACTTGTAGTAATAGTACTGGGTGTTGTGAACTAGTGCCTGGAATCAGTAATGGACCGAAAGGGACATACTCAGCCAGTGTGGTGTAGTGGTTAAGAGCAGTAGACTCGTAATCTGGGGAACCGGGTTCACGTCTCCGCTCCTCCATATGCAGCTGCTGGGTGACCTTGGGCTGGTCACACTTCTCTGAAGTCTCTCAGCCCCACCCCACCTAACAGGGTGTTTGTTGTGGGGGGAGGAAGGGAAAGGAGATTGTTAGCCGCTTTGAGACTCCTTCGGGTAGTGATAAAGCGGGATATCAAATCCAAACTCTTCTTCTTCTCTTCTTCTTCAGTCCCTATCTTGGAACTGAGTTGAGAAGCTGACCTCATGGCTACCACACCTAGTCTATCTCTTGTACCTTCATGGTTCCCACCACTACCGCTTTGTGTGAGAACTCTCTGCGAGGGAAGATACTGGTAACTTGAAAACCTGTCATAATTTTGTGCCATTTTGGTTGGTCCTTATAGAGGTATAGCCTCTATAACTGATTTTTGTCCGCCCCCCCCCCCATGGATCAACATGGAAAGCTTTGTTTTTTATCAATCTAGACAAGACGGAGATTCTACAACCATCCACTATAAAGCTCATACCAATGACAAACTTAGTTGGTCTCTAAGGTGCTACTGGAAGGAATTTTTTAATTTTGTATCTACTAATGGTTCCACTAGAACCATCAATGGATGGTTGATGTGTTAGTATTCAACCTCTGCTAGATGGGATTGCACAGGACGATGTTCACAGCATGGGGGTGCTTTTTAAAATATAGTATTTATTTATTTTGTTATCATTTATTAATTAAATAAAAAATGCAACCCCTCAGGGTAGTTGGCAGTATAAAAATCATTTGATTGTGGATAACTGGGTGCCTTCAGCAGCCCTAAGCACATTTTATTAACTAGTTTGTGTACTGAGGCTCTTCCTTTTATTTTTATTTTTTAAGTTTTGTTCTGTCTCGACATAGTTATCTACACTTTAGTTATCTCAGAAGTAAACTACTCTTAATTAGTTATAATTGGGACTGCCTTTGTGACAACCATTTGGGAAGTTCATCTGAATCAAAATGCTGCAGCTGGATTATATATGGCGGCATTGTAGAATTTATCACATGTTATCTGTTATTACTGTTTGGTAATGGCTTTTGCCTGTAAAGTCTACCGATGTATCTTCAAGACTTTCTGCTCTTCCATATTGTTAAAATAAGAACAGCCACATCTTAAGATCTTCCATTAGAACTCCTGTTTTAGTTTTGGCCCAGACTTCAGAGAATGCTCTCCCCAGGCACATCTGGCAAGGGTCTGCACAGCCGACCTTTAGGGGTGTATCAAAAACACTCAGGCCTTTGGAGCTTTGGGCTGCCCTTGGTTTTTTTTATCTTGGAGATGGAATATGTAGGATTATTAATTATTTGATAGGCGCTCTGTTCTTTTGCTTTTAGTTTGGTTGCCTTTTTACTATCTCATTGTTAATGAGACTGCAAGCTGTATTGGAAGTGTGCAAGTACGGTAATCAAAGAAAGAAGGAAAGATGAACAATTGGGATGATTTATTTTGGGTAGTTTAATATAGTGATGGGGAACCTTTAGCTTTCCATATGGTATTTCGATACAGCCACTGACCATGCTGCCTATGCTGATAGAATTAGAGTCCATGTTACATCGCTTGGGGAGTTCCAGATTCCCTTTTGCTGGTTTACCCATCCCTGAATCTTAGAAGTCTAGAAGGTAAAGGTACCCCTGACCGTTAGGTCCAGTCGCGGACGACTCTGGGGTTGCGCACTCATCTCGCTCTGTAGGCCAAGGGAGCCGGCGTACAGCTTCTGGGTCATGTGGCCAGCATGACCAAGCCGCTTCTGCCGAACCAGAACAGCGCATGGAAATGCTGTTTACCTTCCCGCCAGAGAAGGTACTTGCACTTTGATGTGCTTTTGAATTGCTAGGTGGGCAGGAGCTGAGACTGAACAACAGGAGCTCACCCTGTCGCGGGGATTCAAACCGCCGACCTTCTAATCGGTAAGCCTTAGGCTCTGTGGTTTAGACCACAGTGCCACCCGCGTCCCTTTAAGAAATCTAGAACTGTAGCACAATTCCCCTGTAGAGGTTGAGATTTAGGGAGTTGACAGATGTTGCCTCAGGCAGTATTACATTATTACGACTTGTTGATTGCAAACTTGCAAACAGGCCTCTGTCCTCGCTTTAGATGGCTGCAGAGTCTTAACTACATATAAGTCGTCAATAATTATTAGTTACACTTGGTACTGGGGATTGGAGCAAATTTCAGGCTGTGGTACACATTTGTTTAAATATAGTACATTACGATCACATCTTGCACACGATTAACTCAAGTGAGTTCAACGCTGCTCTGTTGAAATGGTGCAGATTAATTGCATGCAAGGCAGAGAGCTTGAAAGGTCCTTTTGCACCATGTGTCCCTGGTGCGAAAAGCTCGTCATTGTGCTTACCAGGCTGTGATCTTGTGGCAACGTAGGTGGCCCTATGAAGTCTTACAAGAGTATCCCAGAGCCTAGTGAGAAATGTGCAGAGAGCTTAAAAGCTCTCCACCTTGCTTGCACCAGGGTAGTAGGGATTTGTGGGGGCAGTTTGAGTACAGTGGTGCCTCGCTAGACGAAATTAATTCGTTCCACGGGTCTTTTCTTATAGCGAAAAATTCGTCTAGCGAATCCCATAGGAATGCATTTATTTTTTTCGACTTTTTTTTGCCCGTAGGAACGCATTAATTGAATTTCAATGCATTCCTATGGGAAACCGCAATTCGCTAGACGAATTTTTCGTAAAACGCATTCGTCTAGCGAGGCAAGCTCCGCTCGAAAAATCCTTTCGTTAAGCGGAAATTTCGTTAAGCAGGGCATTCGTTAAGCGAGGCACCACTGTATATGTGTTTTTGTATACAGTATACTGCATTTTTCCGTGTATAAGACACTTGTTTTTTTAACAAAAAAAGGTTTTAAATTGGGGCTTGTCTTATACACGGGTAGTGCTGAGGGGTGTTTTATTAATTTGGAGTCTTATACACAGAGAAATACGGTATGCTCCTTCCCTGGAATACAATCCATGCAGAAGATGCCATCATGCTGCATGTTAATATCATACTATCATGTTTGCCCTAGAGATTTCCTTGCTTACAAGCGTCCTCTCCTTCCTAGACAAGTTCATATAACAAAGGGGTTTAAAGTGGGAGCCCAGTTACTGCAGCTTCTAGCTGCTGGACTGACTGAAGATATAAGCCCAGCAGTAAGTTCTGAGTCCAGGAAGACATTCCAACCATTTTGCACACAGGAATCAGCCCTTGTTTCATTTTCCAACTAATATTTTCTGCATGTATTGAAGTCCATATCATGTTTGTGGGTAGTCTTATTCCGCTGCCCCACTGACAGCAGACTTGGCCACTTAATTCCAATACCCCACCCTTTTTCTCTCTCTGTGTATTATATTATATAGCACATATCATTGTGTGGCGAATGAAACATTTTGGGGTGTTCCCCCAAAGTAGTATCTTCTTAGCTACAGTAATTCCATTTTGCCCTTTTTAGTTAAATAAAAAATAACTTAACGCTTGCCTGCATGGTTGGTATGTTCCTCATGGCATTTCATAAATCCTAAATGCAATCACAGAATCGTAGAGTTGGAAGATACCACGGGGGTCATCTAGTCCAACCCCCTGCATTGCAGGAACCTTTTCTCCAAAGTGGGGTTTGAACCCATGAGTCTGAGATTAAGAGTCCCTACTGACTGATCCAAATCAGATAGCACAATAATATGATACAGTTATGCAAAGGATCTCAGATGAAAGGTAGTACCTAACCGTGAGTGAGATAATATTTTATACAGCAGTTTTGTGTGTGGCATGTACTGTTATGTTTGGTTAAGAGAACACTCTGAAATTCCTAGGGAGACAAGCAGTGAAAAAGTGCTGGGGAATTATATGGAGTTGCACCTCTCTGGTATGTGCCCCTTTATGTTTGGAAATGCAAACCTTTCTTTCATGTTTATTATACATTCACATTCACAACAGCAGACGTGGTTTCATGTGATGAACACAACTGCTTCACAATGTGGTGAAGCTTGCATCAACTTAAGCGCTGCATCATCTTTGAAAGCTGACTACTCAAGCACACAACATAAAGTTTTGGATTTGTACATTTTCAAATTGTTATGCTTTTAAGGCATCCACTGGGACCAAATTTATGTTTGGAGGCGGGGGGAGCAATATTTAATCTCAGACGCATTATTCTTTTTACATGTTTGTTATCCAGTATTTTCTGTGTTGTCTCTTCTCTCTTAGTAGGATGGTTGTTTATAAATAAGGCCAGATTTATGTAGGTAAAGTGAACACTGTACTTCCACATTTTGTAAGATTAGGTTAGAAATACTAGGTTCCCTAGCTAATATTAGGCTCAGAAAGTACAGTTGATGTTCCATTCACTTACCTTTTTTTGAGAAGGTTTAAGAAGTACTTTGGATGAATAAAACGTTGGCCATGGTAATAAACAGGCTTCTTTTTCAGAAATCATTGAATTTTAGCTTCAATGCATAATTCTCTTGATAAATTGCTTTGTGGAGACAGACTTTTTTGAGCAGGCCTCATATATATGATCAGTTCATAAATAATTTTTTTCAGTCTTCACCTTCCCGTACCAAATTGTCCATAGCAGTGAAAGTTGGATCCAGTTCTTCCTGCTCATCAGTAGAATTGTTTCATCTGTACAAACTGATTTGAAGTGGGGGCCTGTTCTCAATTATAGAAATATTTGATTATGGTATATGAGCTAGGGTCACTGTTTGATATTTCAGTGTGCTGCCTTGTCCAAAAACATCTCTAGTTTTAAAATCTTAGTATATCATTTCATAAAATAACATGGTAAGCAAATGTATTTTCTATAATTAATGTGTGGAACAAATGAACTTTAGAGCTCACTAACTCACATCAAGCACTTAAGCCATGCTGTGCAAGATTTTCTATTACATGGGTGTTGCTTTGTGTCACGAAGGTTAAAGTTAGACATAAGGTACTAAACTGCCTTGCTATTTTAGAAACTGTCGTGTAAATATATAAAAGCAGCAATTCTAAGTACACTTACTAGGGGAAAAGTGCAGTTAAACTCAGTGGAACTTACCTCCGTGTAAATCTGCTTAGATTTAGGCTTTAAGAAAATAAATGTGTTTGTAGAAATGAAGCCACAATTGTTTTCTAAAAAATCTACAATGTTGGCTAGGGTGAGGGGGGCGGATCCTGGATTGTTTGTTCTGCTCTTTGCAGTGCAGGTGACTGAAGATTTTTTACCTTGGCCTCTTAAGCTTTGATGTTAGTGCCTTGGCATTTGAAATATTTTTTCATCCTTGAAATGGACCATGCAAATGAGAAGATGTAATTGCAATGTGGCATAAAATAATCTCAGTTGCACATTTACCAAATGTATGTGATGGAAGCTGAAGGTTGTATCCAGCTAAGTTCTGCTGAGAGTAGTATATCCATTCAAATGAATGGACCTAAGTTAGTCATGTCCTTACTTTCTTTTGATGAGTCTAATTGTGTAGAATTAACACTGGCTACAACCCTGAAAATTTGGACCAAATACTCTTATTTTTTCAAGAAATCTGATTAAATAGTGCAAAAATGGAAGTGTGGGGATTTTTTATTTTTATTTTGCCCTTTATAAATCAAGGGCGAGTCTCCTATTTTGCCTCTAGCTGAGCTTCTAAGCTTAGCTGTAGCTCAGTATTCACTATACAGGTCAAGCAAAGCAATGCTAAGTATTTGCAGAGTGGGTATCCAAAGTGTTTTCATGGTAGCCTTTGCCAAACCTGTGCTTATGAGAGGTATGTTGTACTTGTAGCTGAGATAGGGCAAATTTCAGGTTTATAGAAATTTGCTTTTCTATATTACCAATATAGTTAATGTTATACTATGTCATGTCTATGTTTGCCAAAGCGATCTTCTTGCTTACAAGCCCCTTCTTCTTCATAGACAGGTATACAGCCAAACAACTTAACATGGGAGTCCGGTTACTGCAGTTTTATCCCCTTTTAGACTAACTCAATGTATACACTCACAGCCAAGTCTGCGGCCAGGAAATGAGTTCTTGCCATTTTCATCCTGGAGTCCCGTCCCCCCCCAATATTATTTATACAGCTCTTCCCTGAGCATGCCTAAGTCCTACCCACACTAAGAGCCTATAAGGCACCTGGTTCCTATGTGATTGCGCCACTTACACAGAAAATAAATTTACGGTAATGAAAACAGAAGATGTGGCAATGGTAGTGAATACTGAACATTGGTCTGAGCAGTTTAGTACTGTACTCAAAACATGCCTGCTGAGTTGCAACTTCAGGTTGCAGGCCTGTGTGTTCACTTACCTGAATGTAAGCCTTATTGACTGCAGAGTGACTTGCTTCTGAGCAGATGTGCGCAGGGTTGAGCTACAGTACATGAGACCCTTGAAGCTGTGCAGTGTTCTTCAAAGAATACTTTGGTGTCTCACATTGAGCTGATGTACCTTAAAATGTGATAAATACTATAATAAATACAATTTTGCCTTTATTAAATTTCTGTACTGCCCTTCATCCAAGGATCGCAGAACGGTTTACAATATAAAACCGCAAAAACACCTAACATGGTAGGAAACAAATACAATACCCCCTCCCACTTTAAGAGGCCATAGATTGTTTAATTAGCCAAAGGCCTGGGAGAAGAGGAATGTTTTTGCCTGGCTCCTAGATATATGTAATGAAGGCATCAGGCAAGCCTCACCGGGGAGAGCATTCACTAGTTAGTATATGGTAGCATTTTGCTTCACCTATAGTAGTTTAAAGTAAACCCAGCTTAAATATTTTACTAGCTTTTCTTCCTTTGCCAATCTTGTTGAAGGTGACTCAGACCCTTGAAGTTGAGTTGATATATGAACTTGATGTATTGACTTAATGTTTGCACACACAAGATGCAATCCTTCCATTTACAGCAGTGTTGAGGAACTTCCAGCCCATGGGTCTGATTAGGCCTGCCAATTTGACTTGCCATGCTGTTTCGGCCAAGTCGCACCTATCTGCCCCATACCGGATGTCATATGTAATGTCAGATGTGAGACTGGTAAAGTTACCACCAACTGCCGGAAGCACGATTTCCAGCCACTGTCAACCAGCTGATTGCTGGTGCTTGCAGAGCACTGTGCCCTTTACCCATGTGGCTTGATTTCAAACTGCATGGGAAAGGAAAATGGCTCACCTGCTTTCATTGTGATATCAGGGGACGGACAAGTGGACTGACTATGGAATAGGGATGGCGGCGACAAAGAGGGGTGTTATGCTCGGTGGTCCCTATCTGTACCTGCATGGGAAAACCTTGTGTCATTAATATTTAAATGATATTTCTACGCTTCGCTTAAAAACGGAGCATACTTAAAATGGGAGGAGGGAATCGTTGGGTTGTTTGTGGGCTTATCAGAACTCCAAAGTACTGTAGTCATTTAACACCTCTCTTTCTGGATGCGTGTTTTAGCACTAGGCCTGATGGAACAATTTGTGCTGATCTGTGAAAAAATTGTGTTTCCAATATTTGTAAGATTGGCTACAGCCTGAAAGGTAGGAAACAGTAGAAGAACTATGGTGGATTATAGTGCACCATGCTATCCCATTTAAGGTTTAAAACTGTTGGTTTATTTTCACTATAAAAGGTGTTGGAAGTACATGTTCTCCCCCAGTTTCAAAATTCCATTTTAAAAACATTCAGGCTTGTATTTGGATAGTAGAGGGGATATATTTTTCTTTTTCATGCTAATTGTGTAGGTTTGAGCTCTGCAAACATTGCATAACAATACGGCAGGGCACGATCTTTAGTCACTCCTCTCCCTGCTCTGCTCAGGCTTGGTGACACTGCTGGCCTGCAGAAGGGATATGTACGTGTGGCTTGGGAGAGTGAAAAGGGTGTCATCCTAATTATTACATTGCATTACATTTCTATATGTTTAAAACTGGCAGTCATTTCTTTCATTTGGTGTGAGGTATGTTGGATGCTAGACATGCAGGTAGGTGGTCTGAGCAGTGTTAGAAACTCAGATGTAGAAGCTAGGTGCCAAATGGCTCCTTAAAACAGAGTTACTGTCGCCAAAATAGAATGCCTAGTTGCCATTTTGCAGCCAGGCTGTAGCTAGGCAAAAATGAAATCTGCTTATCTCCTCATTGCCACAAAGCAAACACTTAATAGTGGAAGTGTATTATTTCCACGTTTCTTGTAGCAGTTGCATGAGCTAGAAATCGGCTAGGAAGAATGTCCTTCTTAGCAATTAACTGGAGAGTGTAACTTCAAAGGTAAATATTTTGACCAGAATAAAAATTCTTCCAATAGAAGATGATGAGCTGCTGTGTTTAAATAGGTGTTTTTGACCTTTTTATGTAAATTGAGAATTGAAGAGTAATTGTGTATGTATGTGCACTTTAGTTATAAAGAGGTTTAATGTTTTATGATAGTCTTAAGTGTTATTGTTTATCTCTGTCCTTCTCTGTGAAAAACTACATGTGGAGATAATACAGCTATTCCATTCTACTTAATTTCAACACTCATTCAATGTAGCACCTTGTTAATATTTCTGCGTTTTGAGACAATTGCTTCTATTCTTGGCTATCTAGTTCCCCGTATGCAGTATGCCAGTCCACACATTCAGAAGGAACATTTTACATTTTATTTTTATTCAGTTATAGTTTCATTTTTATTTTTTATTTAAAAGAGTTATAGGCCAGCTTTAAGGCCAAGCTCTGTCAGGAGAGCTTCCATCATAAAATATTAAAACGCAACATAAATTTGATTGTTATTATCAGACACCAATAAAACCAGCAGTAGCAAAAAAAGCAAACAGCATTCTGCCCAGGAACTAAAAAGCAATATATAACTATGTCTACAAAACCATCAACATGTGGTAAGAAGGTAGTCAAGTAATAAATCAGAGCACCTGTCAAGGATAGGCAAGCAGAAGACCAGTAACTTTTTAACCATTTCTTAGAAGATCTGTAAGGGAAAAAAGCTGGTAGTAAGTTCCAAAGCGATGCAGCTGGTTTTGGTAATACTTTCAGGTTAATAGAATTTAAGCAAGAGTTGTGCTTTAGTGCTCTTGTATAATTGACGCAGGGATGCAGGTGGCGCTGTGGGTTAAACCACAGAGCCCATGGATTGCTGATCAGAAGGTCGGCGGTTCAAATCCCTGCGGCAGGGTGAGCTCCCGTTGCTCGGTCCCAGCTTCTGCCAACCTAGCAGTTTGAAATCACATCAAAGTGCAAGTAGATAAATAGGTACCGCTACAGCAGGAAGGTAAACGGCATTTCCGTGTGTTGCTCTGGTTCACCAGAAGCGGCTTTGTCATGCTGGCCACATGACCTGGAGGCTGTACACCGGCTCCCTCGGTCAATAATGCGAGATGAGCACCGCAACCCCAGAGTCAGTCACGACTGGACCTAATGGTCAGGGGTCCCTTTACCTTTACCTATAATTGATCTTTCCCCATAGTTGATGCAGTCTCCCTGACAGTTCAGCTCCATATCTAGGATTGAAAGACCCTGCGTAGCACATTTAATCCTACTTCAGAGGGTCTTTCAGAAGTGGCTTTTCAGAGGACACATGGAGTTGCATTGGATTTTCCCGACTCCTATCCCATTGTGTGCTCAGTGTCGAGCATTTGTACCATTAATTTATTTCAAAATGGCACCTGGCAGATGGCAAAGATATCTGTCACCCCCACCTTAGGAACCCTCATAGTGAGTTTTGCAACAATAGCTCAAGAGGCGGCCAAAAGGATGCCAAAAAAACAAAGTCATGCCAAAGCAACATTTTGGGCTACCATATTGATTCAAAATGGCACCCAGCGCCCAAACACCAATGAAAATCACCAGGCCAACCTTTGGGAATCCTTGTGCCGAGTTCAGAAATAATATCTGAAAAGGCATTCAGATTCACAGAAAACAGACAGACAAGATAGCCTACTTTCCAAAATATGTAATACAGTAGGTAGAAAAAGTAGTCTGCATTCTGAAGGCATGGTAAGCCTTAAACCATGGCTTTCCACATGCTAATACACAACACTGGAATGCTTCCAGTGTGCTCTTTAGTTTGAGCAGCAAACCATGATCGGTTAGTTTTTCTCAAGAAATGTAAAAACCAGATAAACATCCAAAGTGAACCCCAAAACAAAACAGAATGTGTCTCAAGATGCTGAAAAGATATGGATTTTATTTTCAAAGCAGCCCAATTTTGGCCAATTACTGTTTAAAGTCCCCCTTCAGGGGCTGTATAAACAAAGGCAATGCATTGCATGAATCACATATACTCAACATTTAAAAACAAACTAAATTGGTTGTATACAAATTACATATAAGCTTATCTCTACTTACCTAAATTGAAAAACAGCCTGCAGAGATGTCAGCAAGAAATATATCCCATTCATACCAGTATTAACTGGAGACTGAAATTATTGTTTGAAGGCAACCAGTTAATATATCTTCTAAAGAGTAATAGGCTGGTGTTGTTAATACATGATAATAATAAAAAAGAATCAAGGATTTATGGCTAGAAAGCATATAAAATAGTGCATAATGCATTTGATTATACCAGTTGAGATTGTTATTGGTGTCAATAATATCTTGCCACCTGTATTCTTGCAGTGAAGGATCACAGTGAATGTAAAAGGTAATCACTTGATTGTAGAGAAAAACTGTAAGCAGTCAGCTATGCAGGTGACTTTAGTTTGCTAACTAGAATGAGAGAAAGCTATACTGAAAGAAGGCACCCACAAACAGCTAGGACAAGTAAAAATCAATAGGGAAACTGAATGTGTGTGTGTGTGTATATATATATATATATATATATATATATATATATATATATATAGCTTCTAAAAAGCCACAGCCACATTTTGAGTTCAGTTGAAGGCAACTCTTAACAACTTTGCACATTTCTACAATATTTTAAAATATTAAAGCCAGGATAGCATCAACTGAAGTCACTAACTTTACCTTTGTAAAGCTGATTTGGAGAAATGAAAATCTACATCTAAACTTGACAATGAATCTTCATAAACATAAGAAAAATAATAAATCAACAACTCCGGATGGTTATATAGGTAAGAAGAGCTTTCAAGTACTTAATGCCTTGCTATCTGAGTTCCAGACGTTCATAAGTGGCAATTTTAGAACAAATCTCAACAATAGGTTGAGACTGGGGAAATAATAGGATAGGAAAACTGAAAATGGAGTTGAACAGCAATGAAGACAATGGGATGGACAGGTTGTAAGTTAGTTGAACTTGGTTCCCATTGACTTCAGTGGAACTTCACTTATTCATTACAGTACTAACTTATACCATTGGTTTCAATGAGACTTACGTTCAACCAACTTAATCTGGATTTAACCCATTGAAGTAGAATCCCAACTGTGAAGAATCATAAATCTTTGCTGAATAGCCAAAACAGACAAACATAAATGAAAACATGGAATATTTTGTGCTGAACTAATTTTTGCAGGAGGGGAATTTGAGGAACTGATACAGACAGTGGTGACGAGAAATGAAGTTCGGGGCCTAATAGGCGAAGACAAAAATAAAAACCTGACAAATTGCCAAGTCCAGATGGCATCCACCCAAGAGTTGTCAAAGAACTCAAATGGGAAATTGCTGATCTTCTAACAAAAGATGCAACTTATTCCTCAGATCAGTCTCCAATGTAAAAGTGACCAATGTAACACTTTTTTTAAAGGGATCTGGGGGGATCCTGGAAATTATAGGCTGGTTAGCTTAACATCTCTTCTGGGAAAACTAGTGGGAAATTTTGTTAAGGATAAAATAACTAATCTTATAGAACAGGGGTCAGCAAACTTTCAGCAGGGGGCTGGTCCACTGTCCCTCAGACCTTGGGGGGGGGCGGACTATATTTTGGAGGGGGGGAAATGAACGTATTCCTATGCCCCACAAATAACCCAGAGATGCATTTTAAATAAAAGCACACATTCTACTCATGTAAAAACACGCAGGACAGATTTAGAAGCCAATTGGGCCAGATCCTGCCTTTGGGCCTTTGTTTGCATACCCATGATATAGAAGAACAAGCCCTGCTGAAACAGAAGTAGCCTCCCAAATGCTTCCTTTTTCTGTTGATGGCCCATGCTTTTCTGGTGGTAAATGCTGTGTTCTTCTAATTTCAATATGAAGCTAACTTAATTGCCAGTGGTTCGAGTTTTCTTACCTTTGGGCATAAAGAAATGTGGAGATAAACCTTACTTCTTGTTGACCGCCATCTTTACAGCTGCAAGGAAGTGTATTTATCTGTTAGAACTGATTTCCAAATCACAGGTGGAACTCAACATAGCGCTAGGAGATTGTTCTGCCAGTGCAAGTGTTCTGGGGGTTCTTCCGACCCTGCAGAGTGGATTTGGGGGAAACGCTGTGGTAGGAGAGGGTCTGGGAAAGCCCTGTCGCACCAGTGTAAATCCTTGTACTGCCTTCTTGCTAGTGGAATGGGATAGTTGAATCCAACACCCTAATTGAAAACTTACTTAGCTCACACAACCAGCAGAAGCAAGCTCTCGGAGCCTCTGATCTCACAATAACCTCAGTGTTCTCATGCTCAAGCGACCTGTTGGACATAGAAGTTGGGGTGGGGAACAGGATGCTCATAAATAGCTTGTTAGTAGATATGGAGTAGATGAGGTAATTTGTTTGCATTTGAAAGGTTTTGGAGCTCATGTTGACATGACACCTGCCTTGTGGAAGATATAGGAAAACATTTACGCATGTAGGCACTCCATGCAGCTGGCATAACATTTAAAAGCTCATTTGCTAGCCCGTACGCATACATCATTTCCTACCACCTGTCTATGATATGTGAGGCAGCTGTGCTAGTGTGCAGATATTGCATCCATATGAACCAGCGCAGTTTGTTAGCCCATGCTGCACATCGCCCATGTGCATTTTCAGTGGCCTGTACGTGCTATTACATTTCAATAAGCTCTCGTGTTGAGTTCGCAGAGGGTAATGAGTAGAATGTAAAGGTGAACTCTTTTTCTTGAAGAAAGATCTTTATAGTTGCAAATAAATTAGACTTTAAAATGAAGAATTAATCTAAGCTATAAAAAAATCTTTTGTGAAGCTTCCTTTTGTTCAATTGCAAGTGTTAATTGTATCAATGGAACAGATTCTAATCATTTTAGTGAAATGCTACCAACTGTTATCTGCAGGGTGACTGTAAACTTTCAGTATATCAATTTAACGGCCCATTTAAAAAAAATGCTAGCCATTCAGCCTGTAGGCGTCACAAGGCCATATATGAATGAGAAGGGCCTTGTATACTACTAGTATAACATTTAGTTAAGCTAAGTGACTACTTTAAAACTGGGATGGGTTTCTAAAAAATAATAATCCTGCATTTGTTAATAATTCTATCCTAATTGCCTTCACCTCTACTCTGCAGAGACAATTGTTAATATAACCCTTTGTCTATATGCACATCCAAGAGAGACTTGAATTTGCAGTTTCCCATATAGGAATCAATGCGCCAGAATAGGGACAGTGAGCTGTGGTGTAGGAGACAATGAGTGAACTACACTATTTTTTCTCCCCAGAGAATGACATAGTTTATTGTTTTAGCCACTTGTAGCAATAGTATTAATAAATTAATACCGAACATCCATCCATAATATAAGCTGACATCCATAATGTAAGAGAGAGAAGATACCAGAGACACCCAACAAGCTTAAATCTATCTTGATTTCAGATTAAATCTCTGAACCACCAAAACAATTTATAGCAGTTATATCTAACTTCTTTTTTCCTGATTTTTTGTGCAGCCAGTACATAGAGGGCCACTCTGTGTGTTATAGATCTATTATTGTCACTCAAAAGAAACCGAGCCATAGGAAATAACACCACCATAAATTTTTAGTGCACTAGAGGCCATGGCATCCTCCAAAAATCACAGGAAATCTACACACAGTATTTTAATTAAATTTGCAATTATTGAAGCAGGGGTAGCAAGCCTGCCCCCAGATGCTGGTGAACTCCAGCTCTGATCATCCTTAGTTATTGGCCATGCTGTCTGAGACTGATGGAGGTTGGAGTCTTAACAGGATCACAGTTTATTCACCTTTGGATCGAAGTCATAGAGAGACAAGACAGATGCCGAGGGAGATTGAGCTAGAGCAGATGGGGAGCATAGGAGGCCTAATAAGATGTAAGTAAACTTTCTTGAGCTGGCATGGGTAGCTTCTTGGAAAGTTAGGCAAGCAAATAAGAAACCGAATCTGAAAGGAGAACACATTACCTCTTCCGGGTGGGAGGGAGTGTGAGTGCTTTCTCTGAAATATTCACTGTGGCTAGGGCTTCCATCTTCTCTACTAATGCTAATGGTCTCAGCATTAAGTTGTCTCCAAACATCCATACAAAAGGCTATAATGGGGGGGGGGGGAGAAGCTCACTACAATGTCCTTGGGCCCACGTAGAACAAGGGGGTAGTGTAGTTAGTTTTTGCTTCTATATGTAGAAGTTCATTTTCAAAGGGAAGGCGTTTCAGATGTAAAAAGGAAGTCAAAGGGCATGAAGGTGATAGTAGGGTTTGGTTTACCCCACATTTGTGGGGTGTTACGTGTAAACGTGTGGGGTCCAAATTGGAGTTGGGTGCACCATTTGGGTGTAGATTACAAACCTTGATGAGTGACATAACGCTTACTGTATTGTTCTTGCGTGGAAATTTGCAGTGCTTCCTGAAAAAGTGCCTTTCACTACTTAGGGTCCTTTACAGGTGTTATTGTGAGACTTCATCACCTTAAAATGGGAGGCGGATTTGGTACTTTAGAAGTGCCACAACAGCTACCTTGCCCAAAGGGTTTTACCTTCTCGATTTAGGCTGCTAGCGGTCTTGATGGAAACACTGCAGTTTGATAGATACCTTTACGAATTGACATCCAAACAATTTAGAGACTTTCCCAAGCTGAGTATCTGTGAGGACCCCACACATCATCAATGGTGGCGGAACTGGTCCTTGGGCAACACAACCTTATAAAAGGTTTTAAAATTTTGCATCTTAGCGGAGATCTGCCCATATCACCTGTATCTATTGTCTATTACTTTGGCAAATGTTTGATTTATTTTGACAATTAAGTTTAATAAATTCTTCATCTGCCACTCTGTTGCTTCATCAGTGAGAGAGAGGGAGTATTTAACACTTTATGCTAATTGAGTAGTGCTTATTAATATATTAATATAGCCATGGCAGCTTCACTTCATGTGCAAGATATTGCCAAATTACAATTCAGAAAAGGATGTGTTTTTTAGGAGGTGATGAAACTTGGAGACTGTGGCCTGCACTGATGGACAGTGCTTTTAAAATTCCATTTCATTGGGATATTGCTTCTTCTGCTGTAGCAGTCCCCTCCATGTTAGCAAAATAGGAATTCATGGGTTATCAGGTATGCCCTAGGGCCTCGTAAAATGTACTTTGTCCCAGGAAAAGGAACATGCAATGGAATGATAGAATCCAAATAGATTTTCTGGCATTTTCTCTTCATGAACTCAAATTTATGATTTTCCCTATGGGTTGTTATGGTTTCTTTAGTAATTCATGAAGGAACTCTCTGCAGTTCTTTAAATATTAAGGGTATCCCTGTTTCTTAGCCATAATGAAGCGGTGGTGATTTTGTTTCAAACGCGTTTGGTACGAGTGCCGTTAGGTCTGAGATAGCAAGCTTGACGTGTGAGTATCTAAAAGAAAAGAAAAATGTAGAATACAGCTCCATACCATTGGAATAGATGTGCTTTCTTTTCCCTCCTCCCTATGTGACAGACATTTTTATAACTTAAGTCTGCAGTCCTATTTTGCTTGAAGGAAGACTGTGGAGGCTGCTCTGCTGCATCCAAATTGCCGCTGGCTTCTTCCAGCCAGGGAAAGAGGTCTTGGGTGGGTTTTTCAAACTTGTCTTTTCCATTTTCCATCAACCCCCCCTCCCCACCACCGCAATTGGGAAGGAAATTAACTATGCAAGCTCTAGAACTGGTGTAGTTTTGAGGCTGCACTGCGGGCATGTCGGGGACTTGAGGACTAAGGCTGCCCCAGAAACCCCTTCAGAATGCTTTGATTCAGGCCTTGCTACCTACCAGTGCAACACCCCCAGTGGTATTATGTTCTTTGAGGGAGTTTGCCACTCACATACTGGATGGTTTGTACTGGGAGTGTAAGTTCTGGCCCACAAGCACAGCTCCTCTCTGCTGGTGGAATGCAACCAACCCACTTCCAGTGGTCCCTCAGCTGGCCTTTGTCCTCTTGGATTTTTCTGTACAGTACATGAATTTGGAATATTATTGATGGCGACGGTTGGGGTTAATCATGAATGATGATTAAGATAGCAGTGCTGATAAAGAAACTGCTAGAAACTCAGGCTAAATTACTTGCCTAAATAATCCTTACAAGTCATTCTAATTTTAACTTGAAATTAGCTTTTAACGATAAACGCGATCTGCTGTGTTCATCTTTTTATTTAAATCTGTAGTCAATGGAGATGCAGGAGGGAAATACTGAGATAAAAATAAGGTTTTCTGCTGGCTCCCTTAGTTTCAGGGAAAGGCTACTTTTGCTGATTTTCCCATTTCATCTACCAGCATTCTATGGCCTGAGAAAACACAAACATAATTTTATTATATAAAAGTAGAAATCTGGGGAACCATCAGAAAGTTTGGTTTGGTGGTCTAAGGTGTTAAAAGTTTGAGAAACATTTGGCTAATAGCAATCTTTTATTAACTGGGTGCACTCCGGATTTTAGCACGACCATCCCATAATGCCTGACAATTGAGCATGCTGACTGGGGCTGATGAGAATTGTAGTCTAAAATATTTGGATGGCACCAGGTTGGGGAAGGCTGGTTTAAGATGTGTAATTCTTGTATGCTGCCTTGAAAGCTTTTCTAAATATATAAATAAAGTAAGTTGTATGCGTTGCAGTGCCTGAGTATACCCAAATGACAGTAACCCAACCCAAGGAAGGTTATCTGCAGATAAAGTAGTGTAATATGAATTATCATAGCTTTCTTGGTACACCTTCTCCAAATGACTTTTCAAAACTTTCAAAGAGTGTTAATACTTTGATTCATAATGCAACAAATATATTCACCACATTAGTACACATAACAGTGCAGAGCTCATGCTTAGTATTTGAGATGCTAAAGTGCTCCCTAAGTAATGTTTTGACAAAAAATATACTTGGGTCACAGAACAGTTAATTGATTTTCAAATTATTTTTACATTATTTCAAAACTTCAGGCTCAAAAACAGAAGTGTAAGCAATTTGGGGTTCAAATTGTTTTATAACTCTTGCTCACCCCATTCCTTTGTTACCAGATGTGCAAATGTTGCTATGCTGATCTCGCTCTAAAACAGAGGACAATTCATGAGAAATTACTCACTTGTTAAATTATTCTTTAGACTAAGGGTTGTGTCCAGCACTGCTGTTCCTCTAGTACAGTAGACTTTCGCTTAACCATTGGAACTCTCCTCTCCTCTCCTCTCCTCTCCTCTCCTCTCCTCTCCTATCCTATCCTATCCTATCCTATCCCTCCAAAGCAGATTTTGAGGGAGAGAAGAGGGGAAAGTCCAGTTTTGCAAATGGAACTCAGTGCACAAGCAGTGGCTATAATCCTCTAGAATAGTGTTTTCCAAACTTGGGTCTCCAACTATTGTTGGACTACAATTCCCATCATCCCTGGCTAGCAGGACCAGTGGTCAGGGATGATGGGAGTTGTAGTTGAACAACAGCTGGAGACCCAAGTTTGGGAAACACTGCTCTAGAGTTAAAATTAAGCTCATGGTTATGAATCTTAAAATTCCATTTAAAGAGATGTGCCTTATACATATGTAACTGTCTGCAAGGGCGTATTTGCATAAGTTAGTTAGAGGCTTCGATTTTATGTATACGCTGGGCTCATGCTTGGTGCCTACAATTCCCCCAGTGCTGCGGTATCATTGGGGGTTTATGAATAAATTCCATTTGATAGCAATTCACACAGTGAAAGGCCACACATCAGGAAGACCACAGGCTGCAAGTTGGCTTCCCAGGGCCCACGTTGACATTTGACATGGCCAGGTACCTGGTGAAGTAAGTGGGTTGACAGGGAATCTTCTCTGCCCAGAAATGTCCTGTTAATGCATGTCCTTGATAGTTCACAAACATATACATACGCCGCATTCAGCCAACATGTGCAACGCAAGGAGCTGGCAGAGTTAGGAGAGAGAAACCATGGCAAATAAAAGCACATATATTAGAAGCACAAATATTTACCTATTTCATATAGGAGGAAGAATGGGGACGTCTTCCTTGGGGACTAGCGAGAGACCTAGGAGCTTGACACATGGACCCCATACCAAGGGTAGAGCAGTCAATTTTTAACAAGCTACTCTTGTGGGTTTTGCTCCCTCTTCAAAAACAAGCTGTGGACTGATTCTGTTCCCATGCAGACAAAGGCAATGGTGGGAACTGAAAATAGGCAAGCCTTTTTTAGTTCAAAGCAGAACAAGTTGTTAGGTACTTGAATTGTCCAATTCCTCCTAAGGAGTGAAAGGAGTGGCTTGAAGGGACAGTGTGAGTCTGTGCATTCCCTTAGGTTTTTAGCTAGGCTGAAAATATCAAAGAAGCTAGGGAGTGCCAGGGGGAAGAAGATTGGAAAGAGTGCCAAGCTGAAAAGCATGACCAGAATTACGCTTTGATGCCTTTGCTAATATGCTACATCCCCTTCCACTGGGAGATGGGTGGGGTTGACCTACTGTAACCCAGAGGGAGTGCTAAGAGAGTAACCCAGTAAGCTAATAGAGAGATGATAGCCCTCACAATTCAAGAGAACCTACTAGGCAGGGACCATACACATCCTGGAGCCAGAAGTGAGGACACTTTTTATGTTGCAGACAAAATTACTTCCTTATGTTTTTGATCTCAAAATGATTTCTAATGTTCCCTTAGTTTCTTAGAATTTACAAATTGGCACATTAGAGCAGGTGACTCGTGCATCTGTAATAAATTGGCCATTACTGGATTCTTCAACTTCAGTCACTAAGATAAGTGTGAGAGTGTTACTTGTTCTACAGTTATATGTCCAAACTTTATAAGAGCCCTAATCTTAAAAAGTACACTGGGGTGCATAGACTATTATGGTGGCATTGCTAGACTGCATGAATGTCAGCTTTCATTTTGTACTGTCATACCTAAAAGCTGACCCTGAGTCCCAACCTTCCGCCTTACCCAACCTTGAGGTTGGCCCGTGATTAGCTCCGTAGTTGCATAGCAACCACAGCTCCTCTCCCCAGCTGCAAGTTTGCAAGTAGGGCTGGGGCATTCTTGGTTGCTGTATGGCTGTGGTCTCCACTGACCGTAGCTCAGCAGTGCAAGGCCAAACCAGCAATTTCCCCTTCCTTTCCTTGGAGTAAGGCAGAGGAGCAGAGAATTTCCCCTTACTTTGAGCAAAAGCGAGGTCACCTTTGTGTATTTTCAATTTGATCCTTTTTTTAAATGCATGGAGACAGTAATTAGGAAAGTATTCACCTGTGTGGTTGCTCTCCCGATCTCTTCCCCCAGCTCACAAGCAGGAGAAAGAAGAACTATTCTTTCAGTTGATGCACCCTTATAAATATGCGGAATCATTGTGATAATACATTGAGGGGCCCAACTCTGTGTCCTCCTGCAGTCTTGAGAAGTACGGTAGTGGGCAATCATAAAGGACAGGTTTCTTCTTGGTGGTTAAGACAGAAGTAATGCCCTTCCCGAAGGGTTTAATCTGACCTCAAAGTTGCTTTCAGCAGATTGCTGCATTATCTGATTTGTAATTTCTAATTGTAGCTCTAATAAACTTTTTTATTGTGCTTTAGCTGTTGTTAAATTCTATTATAATGTACCTGCTTTGAATACAAATGTTTTTAGAAAGATGTGATTTAAATTAATAAATATATAAATGACCGCTACTGAACTGGTAGCAAGTGTAGAGAAATTGGTTTGTAGCTTTTATTCAACCTAGATTTCTAAGGATGTATATGCAGATACTGAATTTTGCTGATTGGATTGGGAGCAGTTGTAAGGGGTTGAACTGGTTTCAAGAATTAATGCAGTTTCCCAGATGTATATGCATAAGAACCAAGTCTTAAGTAAGACATTGTGTTCATGTACACGAGCTAAATATAGAGAAGTCCTTGATGGGAGGAACTCATTTGAAATTGGAGCTTGGAGCCCCTTGAGTACTTTTTCAAAATTATACACTGTATGTTAAAGTAAAACTTTTATCTGTGACTTCCCTCGTCAAGTTCCCTTAATACTTATCAACAAAATTTCAAAAATAAAAAATGTTGGTAAGTGTAGCCTTAAAATACAATACTGGAGTTTACATATTCAATTTCTTGTTTGAAACCTTAACTGGAAATCACATGAATACCTAAACCTGGGGGGGAAGACCCTTTCCTTGTTTGTTTTCAGGTTAAAAAATTAGTTCAAAACATTTCCACAAACAGTTCTCGCATAAAAGGGTTCTTGTGTTGCAGTGAGGCTTTTAGTATAAATAAATGTGTAGAAATGAGACTGCTTCAGAAATGGCTAACCCCTTAAAATGAAAAACCAAGTACAATAATAGAGGCTTGTATGAAGTACATTTTGAAGCACAGGAATTAAAATTTTATACTACCACATCTGAAAAAGATATAAATTTTTACACACACACACACACACTTTCCTTTATTTATTTACTTATTTATTTACTTATTTATTTACTTGACTTTACCAAATTGGTTGTTTAATATATTTTGTGTCCACATTAGATTTTGATGGCCTTATACATTTTACCTATGAGCCAATACTGTAAGGAAACCTTTTGAATGCTGAAAAGTGTCACAAAGCAGGCAAAACATTTTTTTCTGTGTAAGCTCAGCCTTACAGTTAATAACTTGTCTGGTCGCCATTAGGACCAGAAATTCCACATACAGGTGAGTGAGCAGGCTGGTGGAGAAGAGGTGAGTTTTGGCTACCTGCCTATGTGACTAGGTTTGAAATGTGGTGTGCCGATGATGAGAAAGGGCTTTCCCTCCTTCATGGCCATCACTGAATCACAGGTACAGTGGTACCTCAGTTTAAGAACAGTCCGGTTTAAGAACAATTTGGTTTACAAACTTCACAAAACCGGAAATAGTGTTTTGGTTCGAGAACTTTACCTTGGTCTCAGAACCGAATCTGAATGGTGGAAGGGCACTGGCGGCGGGAGGCCTCGTTAGGGAAAGCGTGCCTCGGTTTAAGAACAGTTTTGGTTTAAGAATGGACTTCTGGAACAGATTAAGTTTGTAAACCAAGGTACCACTGTACTTGCCTATTAGCAAGCTAGTATGTTTTTTCAGGTTCTTCAAATAAACTGGTAAGAGGTTAATACTTTAGATGCAGCCATGAAGAATTTCAGCACTAGTACGGTAACTATGAAATGGGACTTACCAGTAGAAAAGGCTATGGGTTCATGTAATGCAACTGTAGAAATGCCTTCTTAACAAATTAGCATTTAGATATATCTTAAGTAGGTGCAGTATATTTTCTATTTGTGCTTTGCTCTTCCATTGCTCTTGTTAATTGCGCAACATACAGATGTAACACTACCTTTATTTGTGCAAAAAATTATGTTCACTACACTGCACATATATATCAGTATCCTACTGTTATCCTAGGTTACCTAAGAGATCTCAACTGCTTCAATTTGTGCAGCATTATTATTATTATTATTATTATTATTATTATTTATTATGTATTTCCTTACTCTTCTCGCATCTTGTAAATCCCACACTTTGGATATTCTCTGCGTGTTAACCTTTCTTTCACAGTTCTCAGATGCTGAATTTCCTGATAGGCTGTACCAATGTGTTTATTTCATCCTCTGTGACCAAAATGGATTCCCTTTGAAATGTGTGGGTTGTGAGGCTATTCTTTATAAACAGAGTGTAATATATATACATTTTTGTTTTGTTCTTGGGGTTAAGATGTTCTATTCTACAACTTGAGATTGAGATGTTCTTAGAAATTTCTGCTGTAATTTTTAAAAAACAAAACAAAACCTGGGAGAACTTTCTTCCTGTTTGGATAAGATTTGTTTCTTTTATGTTTGATTCTTTTGTATAGGAGATATATGGTGGGTGTCTATGGAAGAAAAATGACCAGTTGGCTGGTTACAGTGTCTCATGAGACATACAAAGGGATGACTTGCTTATACAAGTACAAATTGACATCTGGATTGCAACAGATTAGAGATTTTATAGCCTAATTTAATAGAAGAAAAGTACTTTTGCTGTTTCTGTTGGCAGTCAGAAACCATTGAAGACCATCTTCTGATCTAGTAGTGCATTCTGATCTACTTTTGGCTCGTGCCGAAACAAGAGGTCTTGTTTTCTAAGTCATTGAAATGTTCTTCGTGTTGTATCCAACACGAGTCATAGAGTAGACCCATTGAAATTATGAACATATCTAATTTAGGTTCATTAATTTCAATGGGTCTACTATGAGTAGAACGTAGTGATACAATCCTCTACTCCTTTCTCCTCCATCTTTGGAAAATTGAGAGATATACATTTGCTGTTTTGAATCAATTTAGAATTAACTGCTGCATTGTAATTTTTACTTTTTTTAATCCAAAGCATATGCTGAGTAAACTAATGTCTGTTCTGTCTTTATATGAGCTTTGTTTTCTTTCAGTATTCCATTATAGTATCCATTATGTTAGAGCTCTCTTTCTTGACAATGCATTCTGGTTTTATTAAGATACACAGAAATACATACTGTGAAAAAGTGTGCACATCCATTTTCATACAATATCTAAATTCTCCCTAGAGGCAAATATATTTATACACACACATGCACAGATCTAGCCATTGCCCAAAATGAAACTTAGATTAGATGACACTCTCTCAACATGTTTTTATCTCCTGGAAATGATTTTGTGCTGTGTTCTTTTGCAATGCAGAGTGACTATAGAAATAGGACTATGGTCTTGAACGTTGCGAGAAATCTGTTTTGTTGAAGATGCTTTGGAAAACACATGGTTGTTCTTTTATGGATGTGATAATAGTACTTGTACTTTGTGGTAATCCATTGGGAATATCTTGTAAAAGCTCCATTTCAGCAGGAATTACTCAGGGCATGGTCCTGAAGATGAAGGGTGGGGAACCTGTGGCAGCTCCATAACCCCAGGGGAAAGTGGTGGTGAATGGAAACACCCCTTCTTTCTGCCATCCATATGCACCTGCTGATTCACAAAAATTCCCCTTCACACAACCTGCAGGGCAGGGAGACATTTCTATGATTAAATCATCAATCAAATCAATCAATACTTTATTATGGTCGTAGAGCAGCATAAGGAGGGAGGAGTACAATCATTTAAAATAATTTGAAACCATTGTTCAATACACACTGGCTTAGCATTGTTATTTTTGTTATTCATCAGACTTGTATACCACCCTTCGTCTGAGACTGCAGGGCGGTTTGCAATATAAAAACACAAAAATACATATCATGGTAACAAACAAAAACAATAACCCCTGCCACACTTTGAAAGTATTGTTATGTAGCATGACATTTGAACCAGGCCATCATACATTATATTCAAAGAATGCTCAGCATGGTTTAAGACAAACTAACTTGTTGTAACATGCAAAGGAAGCCACTGTGTGAGAGGGAGAGAGAACATATTTGGCATTTGAATAATAAGTCAGTATAAACTTTTATTTTTGCTAGTAACTTAAATTTAAATGGTTTGTATGATATAAGTCACCATGTCTTTAGCCATAGGTTTTTCAAGTTAAAAATGAGAAATATTTTGATTCCTGTAATACGTTGACACAATACTTAAGAGTTAAATGCTTTGGGGTTGTCGTCAGTGGAGGCTTTGCACTAATAAAAAGTTTCCGCTCAATAAGATGAGGCAGCTAACTTTTGGAAGTCCTTTCGATCTACTGCAGTCCCCGGAAGCAGTTTTTGAGGCAGTGGAAGGGATTGTAGTTTGTAAGGGGAGAGGGATGTGTTAGCTTTCTCCTAGCACAATTCCACGCTCTACATCCCTATAGCTTTAATAAATTTTACCTCCTTCATCTTACAGGAGAGAGAGTCAGGGTGTGGAGGGGGAGAGGAATGATGAAAGAATGTAAAGAACCCATATGAAGCCTTGAATTTCTCATTGTAATCTCACTTTCCCTTTTTTTTAACAGATTAGATAACGGGGATGTGACTTGTCCAAGGATTTTCCAAAGCATGTTGTTGCCAAAGATAAAAGCTCTTGTCTTCTGCTAGTTGTTCTTTCCATCAAAAACCATGAGCTACCTCATTAAATGTCATGAATCATGGTTACTTTGTGTGACAGAGCACTGTTCAATGGGTATAGTAATTTTCATTGTGTGTCTGAAGCTCATAGAGCATAGCAGTGCACATGATAACAGATTAAACATGTGGCCACGGTACAATTTTGCTTTTACTCATCACCATGACAACTAGTTGTTCACTTTCAGTACATACAAAATAATTGGATGATGGTTAAGTTTCAGGTTCTTTGATCTCATAGAGTAACAAGCAGAGGTATAGTTAATTGCCAGAAATTAAAGGGCACGATTCTACTGAATATGCAAAGTAACAGCTGTTTTATTGAGTACTGTATATTACTGCGAGTAGTTCATCGTGTATTTCACATGTACATTTTTAAGCTTCCACAAGCAAGTCTTCATCGCCATCTGTAATCTTTCTTCCAACAGGTAGAGAAAATTGTTGATAAAAGGAAAAACAAGAAGGGGAAAACGGAATATTTAGTGCGGTGGAAAGGCTACGAGAGTGAAGATGACACTTGGGAGCCCGAACAGCACCTTGTGAATTGTGAGGAATATATACATGAATTCAATAGACATAACAATGAAAAGCAAAAAGAAAGCACATTAACAAGGACAAATAGGACATCTCCAAATAATGCAAGAAAGCAAATTTCTAGGTCTACTAATAGTTCTTTTTCGAAAACCCCAAAGTCCTTAGTTATTGGAAAGGACCATGAATCAAAAAACAACCAGTTGTTTGCAGCGCAGAAGTTTCGGAAAAACAACACTCCTCTTTCCAGTAGAAAAAACATGGACCTTGCAAAGTCAGGTATCAAAATTCTTGTGCCCAAAAGTCCTATCAAGAGTCGGACAGCAGTGGATGGCTTTCAAAGTGAAAGCCCGGATAAGCTGGACCGCATTGAACAAGATCAGGAGGATTCTGTAGCACCGGAAGTGGCAGCAGAGAAACCCGTTGGAGCTTTATTAGGACCTGGAGACGAACGGGCTAGGATGGGGAGCAGACCAAGAATACACCCATTAGTGCCACAATTACCTGTGCCAGTAACAGCTACCATTGCATCTGCATTAACAATAAATGGTAAAGGTAAGTGTGCATGCCTATTTTGGCAACCTTGTACCTTAGCAAAAAGTTGTTTGGCTCATTGCTTGCAGTAGTGTATTCCACATGTACATTTTTAAGCTTTTACAAGCAAGTATTCATCGCCACCTGTAATCTTTTGGCGTAACAGCTGTTCTACACACAACAGGTACGTTGACATGTCACAGTAAGCTGTGGCTTAATGGTTTACTGTGAGCAGGCAGGTGGTTCCTGCTTAGCTCCTCCCTGCTAGCCACAAACCATGATCCTTGGTTTAGCATTACATTTGAACTAGGAGTTGTGGTTTGTCCATTCAAACCGTAATTGCAAGCCAAGAACAAACCTTGGCTTCAGATCGTGATTGTTTGAAGACACGTTTACAGTAAGCCATTAACTCACAACTTACTGTGGCATGTGAATGAATGCACTCACTGTCTCAGTTGCTTTTTTCATTGATGAAAACTGCCAAAACCAAGAGTTGGATTCAGTTAAACAGTTGTGCTAGCAGAAATCAGTGCAACGAGTTCACTAATTCAAACAGGGCTTTGTCCTCTCATCCCTCTGTGTCCTGGGTACCCCTAGCCAAGGAAGGCATACATCTGATAGTTAATTCTTTGACGAAAGCACACACTTACAGCAACTCCCATGGTGCTCTCAGTATGCCTATACACATCCTTCTACGGTAGCCTCTATGCGGATATCCCCAGATCTGTACCTTGTGGTGCAGTTGCGGCAGCAACGGAACCACACACCCCACCAGCTTATGTACCCTCTGGAGACTTCTCCTACATGGAATTCATTGCTGCTCTTCTCTCTTCCAAGTCCCATCTGGATCTAGGAGACAACAGTGCTTTGGGGGGGGGGAGATTCGATTGGTCCATCCCTCACCTGAATAGCCTCTTTCTCCAACATGTCCTGTGCACCCATCTTCATCTCTTGACTGCTCTGGCCATTCCTCCTCCCCCTGCCCTGGATCTTGCCTCATGGTTGGCTCCAAACCCCATAAATTACTGGCTCCCTCTTCTGGGTCAAAACCCTGGTATTCTGCCTCTGCTACACACTTGTCAGAGCCCTGCCAGTCCCTGACATCCTGTGTGTCCCCTGCTCGGGGTTGGGGTTCTGACTCCCAGAACAGTGAGAAGGAAGACTGTTCTGTTTGGCAAGCAGAACACTGAGGGAACTATTTTATTAGTGTCCTATTGAATTCCACCACCCTAAATATTTGCCTATTTGAGTTTCCTGAGATAGTTGCAACTGGCATTTTCAGTAAGTTATCTTTGTTGTCTTGTCATTAGGTTTACCATTCACTAATACTACATTCTTGCTTTCTGTTGGCTTACGTATCTTGAAATTGGGCCAAAGTAAGCAATGTTTCATTGATGTTAGGAATTAGTCATACAGCTCATGGACAATTTGATAGGAAACAAATCTTATTCTCACTTTTCGTTTTCAGATTTATGTATTTGTTCTTTGAATCATTCCTTGAAATAATCCCACGGAATTTTTTTAAAATTTTAATAGCTCTTCAGCTGCCCTTGCCTTTGTGAGTTTCATTTTATGCCATGCTGAGCTGATGATGGCTAGATGTATGGTATTAATTATTTCCCTGTTTTCCTTTATTCAGTAGTGGTTCATAATGCATGTTTTTTAGTTTTAAGATCATTGAGCAAGGATCTGTTTGTTTTTCTTTCTTTTTGTAACGTATATGGCATTTTATGTGAAGACATTGAGTAGAAGTGGCTTGCCTGGTAGGGCAGAACCCCAATACTACCAATCTGGCAGGAAAGGTCGCTACCACTTATGGATTTGAAGGGGGGGGAGGGAACAAAGTGGCAATGTGTTTAGTGCAGTATGGCCAGACCAGTAGGAACACCAGATTGACTTTTCTGGTGCACCCACACCATAATGACCTCCCCACATGTAGATGGGAAAGGCTTGCACTGCTCTTCAGCATTACCACCATGTGAACATTTGAACTGAGGCTAAGGTTGCTATCCTGAATACCTTTTATAGGGAGTAAGCCCTATTGAACCCAGTAAGGCAGGCATGTCAAACCTGCGACCCTCCAGATGTTTTGGCCTACAACTCCCATGATTCCTAGCTAGCAGGACCAGTGGTTGGGGAAGATGGGAATTGTAGTCCAAAACATCTGGAGGGCCGCAGGTTTGACATGCCTGCAGTAAGGCTTCCTTCTGAGTAAACATGGGTAGTATCGTGCTTTGTCTTTTCAACTAGTAAATCACTTCGTAGAAAATAAAAGTTTCGCCCTTTCACAACGGAATTCCGTGTTGTGATTAGTGTTTTGCTCTGTCTTTCGCACTGTTAATACGCAAGAAAGGTAAGATGCTACATTTTTGTTCAACTAGTGCAACGACTTCCTCTTGAGTGATTAACAGGGCAATTCTAGGCATGTTTAAATGCAGCTGTGTTCACTTGGATTACTCTCAGGTGGGGGGGGGGGTCATACAATTTCAGCCAAGTTTCAGATTTGTAGCTGCTACCCTATGTGCACTTACTTATGAGTAGGCCCCACCAAACTCAGTGGGACTTAATTTGATTGAACTTCATCTTTGTCACTGAATTACGGGAACCTATTACAGCTGCAGCAAGGTTCTAATGTAGTATTAGAAAACATTTTGTTACCTTAATAACAATACATATTTGTTCTTAAGGTGAATCTTTGTTTTGTTTTATTTAATTTATTTATTAAATTATCAGTCTTAAGCTATATTTTTAGACCTAGAAGAGTTAAACTGGCCCCAAACATGCTGCTGGATCTTTCCTGTAGAATATTCAGTCAAGACTTGATGCCACAGATAAGAATTCCGCTTCAATATCTCAGAAAAAGATTAAAAACAATTTATCAGGATTTGCTATTTAATAGAATTCATTTCTGTTGGAAATTATGCAGAGTTGAACTAGAACGCTCTCCGGTTTAATTCTCCCAAGTTTTAAGTTTATAGGAGACAAAGATTATGAAGTAACAATTCCAGAACCATTATCATTTCCCAGAGACAGTAATTAAATTACAGTCTTGAAGGCAATTGTTGAAATCCTGCCTTTTTTTATTCAGATAGGTAACAGGCAGCTAAGTAATTGACTAATCACTTAGGGAGGCGATGATGATGATAATACTTAGCATTTATATAGTGTTTTCAGGTGATCTCAATGCTTTCTTCATATATACATCTTTCCTCCTGTTCTAACCACTTGACACCCCCCCCCTAGAGTTTTTCCTCTGATTTTCAATATTGTTGTGGAACTTCTTGACGTTCCCCTTCTTAGGGTTCTTCTCTCCCAACAGATCTTTTTGTACTTGTGTATGGGCTTAACCCAAATCTGTGGTGATCTCCTCTTGTGTGCCAGTGGTGCAATACGGCCTACATAAGAATGAGCCGCGAAAAGACTGGAAATGATATTGTTATATAGTTGTTTACTTAAAGCTTATTTTTTATTTTTTTACTTTTATTTTCTCCAAGGAGCTCGAGCCAACATACATTTTTATCATCACAGCAACACCGTGAGATGATTTAGACTGAGAAATAATGACTGAGCCAACATCACCCATTAAGCTTCGTAGCATTTGCATAATACTTTTGAGTGTTCAAAGCAGTTAACATGTGCTGTATAAGGCAGGGGTCGGCAAAAAAATTTAGCCACAGGCCGGTCTACTGTCCCTCAGACCTTGTGGCAGGCCAGGGAAGCGGCACTGGGGGGTGGAGCTGGAAGAAGAGGCGAGGGGGGCAAGTAGTCCTCAACACCCCCCCCCCCAGCCCCAGCCTCTCCGCTTACCTTTCCAGGAGCACCGCTGCTGCTACTTCTCGTGGGTAGGCAGAGCGAGCTCCGCTCCACTCTCTGGCCCACAGGAGCACCAGGGCGGCAGCAGAGGAGGAAAGATGAGTGGCGCGAAAGGGCTGGCTTCAGAGAGGGGCTGCTTAAAATGGCGCTCAGCCAGCTCAAACCAGCCCCCTTCCTCCTCTAGGCAGGGCGGGGAGAAGCCAGGAGGAGGGAGGGAGGAGGCGCCGCCACGGTGTGTGTGAGGGAGAGGGGGAGAAATGGAATGGCGCAGGGGAGGAAATGGCGCAGCCCGAACGAACAGAATCCCCACACTGATCCATGGACAGTCCACGGACCGGATCCCTGAAGGCAATTGGGCCTGATCCAGCCCGCGGACCTTAGTTTGCTGATCCCTGGTGTAAGGAGTGAGGAGTATTCTCATATTACAGATGGAAAATTGAGGCTGAGTGGAATAGAGAAATACCTATAGACAATCATTGCTTAGAGTTGCTTGTATGCTTCCATTAGAATACTATTTGCTCAGTACAGTATTTTAGTTCCTAAAGCCTTCAGAGATAAAGCAACAGCCATAACTGGCTTGTTGATGTAGATATATTTCCTTAACTGTGGTTTGGCTTCTTGTCTGAATTGAGTCATGATGGCTCGCTTAAGGTTACCTAGTGACTTCATGCCTGAGGAAAGGCTGGAAACTAGACATTTCCTGGCTCTCTGTTCACATTCTTAGCTGCTATGTTATACCGCTTTTAAAAACCTGAAACCAAATTCAGTTATTTTAATCCTGCCTTCATATAAACAGGCACACGTTTCTGACTTACTTTATAAACCACTAAGAGCTTACAACTTACACACATTCTGTGGCATTGTTCTCATCTGCAAGACTTTCATGATACACTCTCTGAAAAATAGATACTCTCTGTGCTCTACTAGTATTTACAAAAGATCAAATTATTCTTTTAAAAAAATAAGCATGTAACATTGGCTATTTGTTATCTTAGGCTGATTACTTTCTGCACCACATTTTTTTTTATTTCCAGTTTTTAGGGTTTTGTTTTGCTTAATGACACTTTTGTAATCATTGGTATATTTTAAAATATTTGTAATTTTTTTATATTGTTTCTTTCCAGCCTTAGCCAAGATCTTTCTAGTTTAATGAAGTTTTCCCTTTCACAAGAATGCTGAGAGAAGGGGAGTGGTGGGTGGACAACAGTGGAATCTCTTGTTGGAGACATTTGTGCACAAGAGACCTCTCTTGTAAGCTAAAATAGTAAAAATCCCTGTACAAGTGGTTCATGAGATGATAGGTCTAATGCCCAAAGAAACATTGCCTGAAGGTCTAGGAAACCAGGCTTTCAGGACTTTTTAGCAGCTTTATAGCTTCTACTTGTACTTTCCTATTAATAACTCATTTTTTTTAAAATGGAGAGTGATAGCAGTGTTTGATTCACAGCCCCCCCCCCCCCGCTCCTAATACTACTTTGCAATGTGATAAGTAAGAATTTTTGGCCTCTCAGTCTGGTACAAATATCAGCGTAGGTGACATTCTGCTTCTCCATAACACACAGACTAGAACCCTGAAATTGCCAATGAAGCATGCATTTACTCCTCCTCCCCCTTTAAACAAAAAACCTATTGCTGATTTCTGCTAATGGAGAGGAATTCCCTCTCTTACGGAATTCTCTCTTATTATGTATCATTTTCTGCTTCAGCTACGCTTGAGCTCCGTCTTACAACTTTCCTGGTGTGTTCAATTTATACTTTCCACCATTCAAGAGCACGAATTGTTGCATCTAATATGGTTACCTGTAGATGGCTCATTAGCCAGGGCCGTCACATTATTAAGATACAAGTGAAGAAAACATTTGTATATAAAAATGGGCAGATAGCTAAAATAAACTAAGTAGAGCATTTAGCTAGGGTGAACAGAAAATGAAAATGGAGTAGACTAGACACTCTGTTGCACCATATGGTAAAGTAGCATGCATAACACAAGAGTCAACTGATTTTCTTTTATGCTAAAACTGGTTGTGCATGCATGCGCCTGTTTCTAGCCTGTGTTTGCACACATAAGTAGAGCTACTGATATCGATAGAACTTCTGCCAGTGAGAGCCATTGTTTTCCAGGAAAGAGAGCAGAACATACAGTAGAGACGTCACTTATTTTTAGAAGGAATTAAATTAATATACATTATATACAGGCCACTAGACTGGGTGGAGGAGCTGTCAGCTTCTCTCCCTTCCTTAACTCTCCTTTCCTTAACAGTACGTTTCCGAGCACAATTCAAAGTGTTGGTACTGACCTTTAAGGCCCTAAATGGCCTCGGTCCTGTATACTTGAAGGAGCGTCTCCACCCCCATCATTCAGCCCGCACACTGAGATCCAGCGCCGAGGGCCTTCTGGCAGTTCCCTCATTGTGAGAAGTGTGGTTATAGGGAACCAGACAGGGCCTTCTCGGTACAGTGGTACCTCCACTTACGAATTTTTCTACTTACAAATGAAGCTCCGTCCACCATCTTGGATGCGGTTTAGATAGGATTTTTTCTACTTACAAATTTTTAGATAGGGTTGCTTCGACTTACAAATTTTTTCTTCCAATGCATTCCTATGGGATTCGACTTACATTTTTTCCCGACTTACAAATGTGTGTTCGGAACGCATTAAATTCGTAAGTGGAGGTACCACTGTAGTGGCACCCGCCCTGTGGAATACCCTCCCAGCAGATGTCAAGGCAATAAGCAACTATTTTACTTTTAAAAGACAACTGAAGGCGGCCCTGTTTAGGGAAGTTTTAAATGTTTGATGCTGTATTGTTTTTAATATTTGGTTGGAAGCCGCCCAGAGTGGCTGGGGAAACCCAGCCAGATGGGCGGGGTATAAATAATATATTATTATTATTATTATTATTATTATTATTATTATTATTATTATTATTATTAACTTCCATGTTGTTACGTATGCCAAGGTGATTTTTCGGTTTAGCTCAGTATAAGGAAGCTTACGGTTTCGTAATTTCCATGTCTTCATGCAATGGGTTGCTCTGAATTGATCTGTGGCGCTGTTGAAAATAGAAGAGGATTTGCATAGTGCATACCAGTTATTCAGAGCATGAGGATAACAGCCAAACAGGTAAACATAAAGCTTTAAAATTGCTCCCCAGGTAGAGCTTGGTAAGGGAACTTTTTCTAGCTATGGAATCATAGAATTGTAGAGTTTGAAGGAGCCTTGAGAGTGATCTCCAACCTCCTGTAGTTCAGGAATCCTGCCCACAGCTGTTCCTTAGTGGGATCGAACCACCAACCTGGTTAACAGTCATATGCACTGACCCATTGTGTCACAGGAGGGCATCTACTTTCTAAAAGGATGAGGAAAATAAGAATGTATGCAAATGCATTTCTAGTATTTTACCAAGGAAAGGACTGGATGTGGGCCTCTCTTCAACATGGGCAACATGAATAATGTTACAGGCTGTTATGAGGAAGTAACCAGAATGGAATAGGTTAAAAGTTTCTTTTTTTGTGGTGTGTTTTATGATGACAGGAAGCTTTATTATCATTGTAAAAGGGTTTTTAAAAACAAAATGAGGTGATGGGATTTTAATATATTTAGACAAATCTGGTGTTCAACAGTTGGTTCTGTTAAAACTAAGAATGGGGATCACATGACACAATTAGAAGAAATTGGGCAAGGCTCCCTACTTTTCAGGAAATGTGAATAGGCAAGATACAACTGTGCACTACAAGTATTTACAAAAGATCAAAATATTATTTATTTATTTTTTATTTTTTACTACCTTCCAAAACAATTTTATAGTAGCTGTTAAGAAGAGAAGAGAATTGCAGGCATTACACCCATCATTTGCAGCCTTTTAGTAGTTATTCACCCTTCACCAGAAGTCCCCAGGCAGGTTTCGGCAACATAAATACAGGATTAAAAGCAGTTTAAAACAATATAGGCCAGTATAACTTTTCAATATTGACTATTAAATTCTGGTATCAATTTTGGCTTTGAAATTGAAAAGTTTTAAGTATAAATCATATGTATTAATCTTGATCAAACTGGATTTTTTTCAGGGACGAATAAGACAGTCTAGTATGTTTTTGTTATTTTGGGGGCACAGAGAAATATATTGCTTAGGTGGAGAAATTGTATATATTGGCTGCTTTTTATTGTTTCTAAATATAGTTGCTATTTTTCTCTGTTAAATCTCAAAAAGGATTTCCATCAGTCTAAATCAATGTTGAAAAAAATCTACCCATTTCTATGAGTCCACTGAGAGTAAGGCTTAGTTGGGTATCATATAAATACAAAATATAAAAATAGAAATTAAAGTCACTCAAAGGCCTGGAAGATTATATATATATATTTCAGCTGATTATATATATCAGCTGTTCTTCTAAAAAGGGCCAAGGGTACATATCCTTTGAGAGCAAATCTGTAAAACACAGAGCTGTTTGTAGGGTTTGTAGATGTTGCTTTTGTTGTTGACGAGACTCATAATAAGACATAATTACTTGATCACATTTATTGAGGAGGTTCATTTGGGTGAAGACAATCAATCCCTAATGTATCTAGACACAAGGCATTTAGTGTTTTAAAAGTCAAAAGCTGCATTTTGAATTTATTATGGAAATCTGTGTTAGTGTAATATGTTCTCCGCATACACTTCTATGCAACAAATTAATCTGACACATTCTGGAGCTTAGCTGCCAAGTATCCCGTTTTTCGCGGGAAACCCCCAGATTTTAATCCGTTTCCCGCTGTTCTCCCGAATGGAGAAAAATCCTGGAAATACCCCGGATTTCCTACCTGCCAGGGAGCCTCCATTTTGGGTGCCACTCTGCCCATGTGTGGGCAGAGCGGCCCCGGAAGTTGCTTCTACGCAACTTCCGGTGCTGCGCCGCTGCTGATCCCGCATTTTTCAGCGGGAGACTTGGCAGGTATGTTCTGGAGCTGTTGAAATTTCCATTGTCTCCAAGAGCAGAACCTTATTATCCAGAAAAGAGCATAGCTGGCATGCATGCTAGTTGAAATTAGTGAAAGGCATTCCTGGCCACAGCTATCACTAAAAATCCAGGAGCACAGCCAGATCCAGGAGGATTCGCAAACTGAAAACCTTAGGACCCCACCTAAAATGGATAAATCCAGAATTTCCTGAGTTGCTCAGTTTCTCAGGAAGCGCAATAAGATCAAATTTTATTTAGGTGCCATTTTAGTTCGTTCACCCTCGTTCAGCCCATTACTGTAGTAGCTATTTGCTGTTTGATTTGGTGTAAGGCTGGACTTTAGAAGCTGGATGGGTGGGAATAGGGAGGCATGAATTCTAGGGACAGGAGCCTGAAGGAATTCCATCTGGCAGCGAGGGCTTGAGCAATGATCAAATTACTTGGTGACCTGCTGTTGCCTGTTTTTTCACCTGTGAAGCTGCCACCATGGAAGAATGTATCTTGCTGTCCTGCCCATGGGGGACTGTAAGGTGTGAAGCAAGCATAAGATAAGAGTCAAGTGGCTGCCTGCAAGTTGGTTGTCCCAACCAGCCATCTGTGTTCCAGCTGTCTGCTGCACAATTATTTATCTGTGGCTTCTATTGTACTTATATCTTCTTCATACTGGTGAATATCCACACAAGGATTGCCAACTCCAGATGTTCAGCAGTCGGCTAATTTGAATTTAAAACAGTTGTTTTTTCAGCTTCTGTCTTAAGGACATAACGATCCTCGTGAAGACATTGTTAATCATTTACCCTCCTCCATGTGGCCATTACACTTCCTTAAATTAATTACTATTGGTTTTATGAGTTCAAAATCAGAGCTATAGGGAACAGTTAATTTGTTGAGCTGCTCAGTATACTATGAGATCTTGTACGCCAGATTCTTCTTTAGTGCGCAAATCTCAGCGGAGAAAAGTAAATGTATAGCAGAGCTGTGTATGTATGCGTTAATGACATTGGGAGAAGAGCGACCAGGGACATGGCAGAATCGGCAGATGAAACGCTATTTATGATTTTTAAACCTTAAGTAGGCTATGAGGAGTAACCCCAGAAGGATATTTTAGCACTGAGAAAATTGGCAGCAGAATGGCAGATAAAACTCAACATTAACTGCAAACTATTGCTTATGAAGACTAAATTTCAAATATTTACTCGTACTTAGGTTCCATGTGGTGACAGATGAGGGCTGTGCTGTTTTCACTGACATTTGCAGCCCCCAAAATGCAAAAGGGATTTTATTCCCTAAACATTTTTCTGCTGCTTTAAGTAGTGCGTTGCTGCTCATTTGATTGAATTCTTATGTGTCAGAATTGTTGTTACAGTGGTACCTCTACTTACGAATAACTCTACTTACAAATGTTTCTTCCTACGAACGGAGCTCCGTCCGCCATCTTGGATGCGGTTTAGATAGGATTTTTTCTACTTACAAATTTTTTCTCCCAATGCATTCCTATGGGATTCGACTTACAATTTTTTTCAACTTATGAATGTGTGTTCGGAACGCATTAAATTCGTAATTAGAGGTACCACTGTATCTCATTTTAGTATTGAAGGGCCCTTGGCATAAAAGTGGGATACAAATAGTTTGATAAAGAAAATAGAGAAAGCAGCCAAATACACCCAACATTTTTTTTCTGTCATAATTAATATTCGAGTGAATTTTTGTTTCTAAAGTTGTAGGGCAGCTAGCAAACTTGTTCAGAACCAATTTGGGTAGAAGAGAAGACCACTGTGTCATAGACATAGATCAAATGGGAAGATTCCTACCGGTATAGTTGACCATGGGGAGGTTGAATGTTCATCTGAACTATGATCTTTCTATAGGAAGAGCAAAATTACAACTTTGCTTAATCCTGCAAGAAATACAAACTGAATTGGATAGAAGCCCAATAGAGGTACACTTTACCCTCAGATCAGTAACAGCCAAAATGAAGTTTTTAATCAGCAGTGCATGATAAAGTTTTATCTGGGTAAGATTATTTCAGAGTTTTTGTCTAGCAATAGTATTTTAAAACTGCTCTAAGGTTAACAAGCGGCAAGTAAAATGTAGCTTACTTGTATATTGTGCTCAAGGAGAAGTCACTGATCAATAGTGGAATGGCCAGCCTCTAGAAACCAGCTTGTTCTTCCACAAATGCATTACTTCCCAGGATCTATTCCTATAGCTTGATTATTTGTAAAAATTATGCAAAAAATAAATAAATCTGTTGCTCAAACAAAGTAGTTGAAGGGCAAATTCCTCTCACTTTTACCCCCACAAGTTAGGTACCATTATACCGACATTCCACACAGAAGGAATGCAGCTTGTTAACATTCAGTAAAATGTTGCTTTAAAACAAGGAAATCAGCTTCTTTAAAAATTGTAAGGACTGTTAACAATGACTAAGGTTTCTCCAAATACTGTAAAGACAATTCACCAAAATTTTATTTATTAATTAAATTTTTATTCAATTTTCTTTTTCTTTCATTACATACATCTCATATCCATAACATTTATATTACATTCCCTCTTCCCTCCCCTCCTGGGCTTCCCCCAACTTCCCCTTCTTATTTGTTTTTCCCTTATTACACACTGCTGTTTCTTTAAAAATACACTACAGTATATTATTTCTTTATTTTCTACATATTTTTGTTGATAAAGGTATGTTTATATAAATCCTGCCATCAAATCTATAATCTTCCTTTGTTTCTGCAAGTATACTATAAATGGTTCCCATTCTCTTTCAAAGTCACTGTTGTCTTTTTCCCGAAGTGTGTCCGTCAATTTTGCCAATTCTGCATAATCCATCAGTTTTTCTTGCCATTGCTCTTTAGTTAAATAAATTGGAGTTCTCGTTAGTAGATGCATCAATTATAAACATACCAAGAACTCAGGCCAATATAGGATCCAATAGTGAGAATAACCCTACGGACAAATCAAATATGAATTGCAAAGAAAAAAATACACAATACAAGCCCAGTGTTGCTTGCTCTCAATGGTAGCAGTTAAGGAATTCCAAGAAAGAGTATTTCCTAGCCTTCCTTTCTGAGAGCCTTCTACCCAGAGTTACAGAGATCAAGGGCACTCAGCAGCTGATTGCAAGAGATCAGGGAGGGAGATAAGGGAGCTAGCTCACTCCCTTTCTGCCGGCCCGGCCCCTTGCCTAGGCCTCAGTTGTTGTCTGCAGAGGGAGACATGTGACTGGCTGATTAGATTAGCTGTCTGGAAACTGTAGCAATGGGTCCCTTTCCTTTCCTAGAGAAGCTGCAGAACTGTGAGTTGAACCCCATAAAAACAGGATTTTTTCCCTTTGCAAGGAAACTCGACAACTTTGAGCTGATTCTAAAAAATGGAGCTTTCCCCCTTTGCAAAACCCCCCCCCAAAAAACGGGTCTTTTCCCATTTTCAAAAAAAGCTGCACAACTTTGAGCTGATCCTCAAAAAAATGGAGCTTTCCCCTTTTGCAAAAGAAGCTTCCTCAAATATTTAATGGGGGGGGCAAAGGCACCTAGGCCTCTAGGAGTTGGCTGCTATGCCTTGAACAATTCAAGAAACCAAATTTTTTTTCTTGTTTTCCTCTAAAAACTAGGTGTGTCCTATGATCAGATGCGCCCTATGGAGCGAAAAATAAGGTAATTAGCAGTCAGATGCACGTATGACAGGCCTCAGTAGCATCTTTGTCCTGCTATGTGGACATATGATATCATACTCTTTTCACTGTTCCACAAATTCCTTTCCTAGAATGTGTGAATTCCAATGAGCTATGCTCCGAGATGAAATCATAAGTCTTCTTCAGAAACCAACAGATTCGACTGTTAACTGCATAGCAAATGCTCTTCTTCCTTGTTCAAGCCCATGCAAACCGCTTGTCAAGTAATTGTTTGCCCTTGAAGTTGTAGTGTTCCGTGTGTGCAAACTTAGAAGATAAAGAGGAGCTGCCTTGGATGTGCTCCTTTCCTCCTATCTCGACAGGAGATAAAGTTGGAGCTAGCCAGATAACTCGGGAATAGTCATTTTCTCTCTTAATAACCTATTTTCTAATCTGAAGAGTTTGGTGCTTAACCTGACTTCACCATGGAATGGTTTTTCCATAATACCAGATATTTCTTGTCATAGCTTGATTTACTTGGTATGCTTCTTTATACTGAAATAACCAATATAGTCAAAGTAGAAAGGGAAATCTATGCATCCACTATGTGGTTGCTTGACCTTAGTGAAACTAATAAAAAAAATGCTGTGTTGACCTTTAATCTTGAGAAGGATGAGGAGGTATATTTTTTTATTCATTCAGTTTATATCCCACCCTTCCTCCCAAAGGAGCCTAGGGAGGCAAACACATTAATAAAAATGTCACTAAAGCATTCTAAAAAACATGCAATAACATTCTCACATTGTCTCAACTCTCTTGCCCTGTTCTGAAGTTCAAAATAAGGTCAGTGAAAGGGTAGGGAGGGAATTGTGGCAGTAGGGCAACTCCTGATTTGCACACATTCATTGAACACATACAGTCCTTTATGACTGGGAATCCTGCCACATACACATCCCAAAAATCCTTTCATTGAAACTGGTTTTGATGAATGGCCAGGTCTTCTATACTGCTGGTACTAAAAGGGTGTTTCTGCTGTGAGCAAATGTTTGAAGGCAACTTCACAAGAGGTCAGAATTTTAAGTCTTGATTTGCCATTGATCATTCCCATCAAAGGAATATTTATCACCTATGTCATGAAATCCGCTGATTGGAAAGTTTGATTCCCATGGACTGCAAGAAGATCAAACCTATCCATTCTGAAGGAAATCAGCCCTGAGTGCTCACTGGAAGGACAGATCCTGAAGCTGAGGCTCCAATACTTTGGCCACCTCATGAGAAGAGAATTCCCCCTGGAAAAAGACCCTGATGTTAGGAAAGATTGAGGGCACTAGGAGAAGGGGACGACAGAGAATGAGATGGTTGGACAGTGTTTTCAAAGCTACGAACATGAGTTTGACCAAACTGCGGGAGGCAGTGGAAGACAGGAGTGCCTGGCGTGCTATTGTCCATGGGGTCACGAAGAGTCGGACATGACTAAACGACTAAACAACAACAAAAAATTTCCATCTTAAATGATAAAGCGCTGCCTATTAGAAATCATTTCAATTTTAAACAATTTCATATCTCAACACAATATACTTGGAAACCACCAAAGCTTTGTTGATGATGGTGTTGTTTTTTGTTTAAGCTACAGCTGTAAAAGTAGTTGAGAGGATATTTCAGTTGAGAATATTTCCCACCAAACCCAAGGGCATCCTATATATTTATCCTTGTTCCACTTATTTCTGCAGCTGATTTGTTCAAGGGGACTGTGCTAAATAGTGTTGAGTTTCCTAAGGTTGCTTAGTAGGAGTGTGAACCTCAATAAAGCGATCTTCAGCCATCTCACCCCTTGCTTTTTCATGCAAGACCATTTGCAGTCGTTTACAGTCGTCAACAGCTATCAGTCAGTCAATCACCCATTTCCACCACCCTTCTGAGTGATACCCCTCCCCACCCTTTCTCTACATATAAGCGTCTGGGGACTTCTATTTCAGTGTATCTGAAGAAGTGTGCATGCACACGAAAGCTCATACGAAAATAAAAAAAAACTTAGTTGGTATTTAAGGTGCTGCTGGAAGGATTTTTTTTTATTTTGTCTCAATAAACAGGCAGTTCCAGGGGCAATGCAGAAGACTTCACTGTGATTCCTAGGCTGGGTAGCCAAACCACTGAAGGATGGGGGCTTATCAGAATTCAGCATTTGGTTAACCAGAGAACAACTGCAGCTCAGTCAATTGTGTAATAACTAACAATCATATGCAAAGCTTCCCTAGCAACTGATCTGTTTGGGACTCTTGTGGAGCTTGAATAAGCTTAAATGAATGTATCTGTGTAATCCCTCTTAAAACAAAATGGGCACACTTCTCCATGCTACTGAATGGAAAACCCATGTTGCAAACGACACTTGTAATGATCACATCTATCACTGTCAAGCCATAATAGATAGAAATTCAGCTCTCCTGACTCTATATGATTTCTTTCCAGTGGAGAAATATAAATGCCAGCTGAGCAAACATGATGGGAATTTTTAACACTGTAAGTAAGCCCTTTTTATTTCCTTCTCACATCTAGAAATGATCTTATGATGATCATGGCATGGTATTGTAAGATCTGCATTGGCACAGTATTGACCTCTCTGAAGCATATTTTACTTTTTTGATCAACTGCCCTCACAGAAGCTGTACTGTTTGTTGCCATTCAAGTATATGAGAAAGTAATAAAGGTTGGTTGGGAGAAAATGGTGGGAAAACTCATTTTAGGTTTAGGAATATGTTTTGTATCAATACAGCAGAAATCATGAACTGCAACAACTGCAGTTATTAGGTTAGCTAAATAATTTGCTAGCAGAGAAGAATAAAGGCTACTTTGAAAGGGCGTGTACACTAATAAATACAGTCATACCTCGGTATAAGTATGCTTTGGTTTGAGTATTTTCAGTTTAAGTACTCCGCAGACCCGTCTGGAACGGATTAATCCACTTTCCATTACTTTCAATGGGAAAGTTCGCTTCAGGTTAAGTACGGACTTCCAGAACCAATTACACTCGTACTTCGGGTTAAGTACGCTTCAGGTTGAGTACTCCGCGGACCCGTCTGGAATGGATTAATGCACTTACCATTACTTTCAATGGAAAAGTTTGCTTCAGGTTAAATATGCTTCAGTTTAAGTATACCGCGGACCGTCTGGAATGGATTAATCCACTTTCCATTACTTTCAGTGGGAAAGTTCACTTCAGGTTAAGTATGCTTCAGGTTAAGTACAGACTTCCGGAACCAATTGTGTACTTAAACCAAGGTACCACTGTACATTTGAAATGAGCTTTTAACTTGTTTGTACAGAACTTGGCTTAGTGTAATACAATCATAGAATTGTAGAGGTGGGAGGGACCCTAAGGATCATCTAGCCCAGTGTTTCTCAACCTTTTTTGGGCCAAGGCACACTTGTTCCATGAAAAAAATCATGAGGCACACCACCATTAAAAAAGTTAAAAAATTTAACTCTGTGCCGCCCTATATTGACTATATAATTATGTCTGTAAGAAACACTTGCCAATTGCTGTCTTGGTTGCAATCTCCTGTAATAAGGCTTCACAAGCCGCTGATTTCTCTGCTCAGCAAGTTTCAGGTTGAGCTCATCCAGCCAGCTTCTTTAAGTTTGTCTAAAACCACCCTCCCGTGGTGGTGGCTGTTGAGAGCTGCGCTTGCCCTGCGTCGTGACCCAGCCGGCTTCCTTTCCGGCGGGTTAGTGTTGTGGATTGGCGGCCGCCAGGCACGTGACAATGCAAATCGCCCTTCTCGCCGCCGCACGTCGCAGCACACCAGCCAGCGTCTCGCGGCACACTAGTGTGCCGCGGAACAGCGGTTGAGAAACGCTGGTCTAGCCCAACCGCCTGCAATGCAGGAATCTGCAGCTGTCCGTTCTGGGGATCGAACCTGCAACCTTGGTGTTATCAGCACTACTGATAACAAAACTGGAGATATTCTGCCCTGGATGCAGTTCATTCTCCAGCAACAGAGAGGCATGCATGAATTAATTGCTGCCACTGATAGTGCAGGGAAAACATAGTGCTGATCTTCTCTTAAATTTACCTGTGTATGTCTGGTTTTTTTTTTTTAATTTTAAAGCTTTATTGGTTTCAAAAGTATACAAACAATTTAAAAAAAACAGTATACATCAACAATATGTTATCGTGTGGTTATTCTTTTCCCCTCCCCACCCCTCCCGACTCCCCCCCCTCCCTGGCCCTCCTCCCTCATGACTTCCCAACCTGTACCGGGCTCCTCCCTGAAAAACCATATAGGATATTACACACTACCAATCATGTTACACGAAATTATCAATAACATATAAATATAAACCCTTTACAATTTACAGTTATGTTTATACCTATGATAGAACCCTTTAAAGATCTGAGATCAGGTTTGGGTTCTCCACTTTATCTTTTATATAATTGGTAAATGGTTTCCATATTTTTATGATTGCCTCTGAATCCGTTCCCTTGAGTTCTTCATATCTTATCGCTAATCTACAATATTGTAATACCTTGATTTGCCAGTCCTCTCTGCTGGGAATTGCCGAGGTTTTCCAATTTTTTGCAACTAGAAGCCTAGCGGCTGCTACTGCATAACTTATTATACACCTATCTTCAGATTTAACATCCTCCGGTAGCATTCCCAAGAGGAACATTTCCGGATTTTTCTTGATGGGATATTTCAGTATTTTTTTTAATTCTTTGTATAACATTTCCCAAAATCCCTTAATTATGTTGCAATTCCACCATATATGGATATATGAGCCAATTTCCTTTTTACACCTCCAGCATAGATTACTGACCCCCGGATAAATTTTTGATAGTTTTAGTGGCGTCAGGTGCCATCTGTTTAGCATTTTTAGAATGTTTTCTTTCAAATCATAATTTGGTGTAAAATTTAAGTCGCGTTTCCAGAGATTTTCCCATTTTTGTATTGGGATTGGTTTTCCCAAATCTTGGCCCCACTTTATCATGTAATCTTTAGTCATCTCCTGGTTATGTCTGGTTATAGCCACAGCTAGTTCCATTCTGCAACAGTAAATAAATTATGAGAATACGGCAAAGAATATGGATTTTGCCTTCATCACATTTCACTTGCTTACATTCAAAAGAATTTTCAAACTCAGGGGTTGGACTAGATAACACTTGGGGGTCCCTTCAGACATATGAGGATATGAAGTGGCCAACATGGAAAAGAAAGCAGGGAGGGAAGGTTCTGAGCTCATCAGGAAACAAGTGCAATTTTTCAAAATTCCCATGAAAATATATACAGTAGCAAGTAATGCTTAAAACACCAAACCGTATCGACAAAGATGAAAACTAAATTTCAGAAAATAAATATATTTTTAAAGTTGGCTTCTTTGTGTAAATAAATATGATAGCTATTTGCTTTGCTTTACTTGTGACCAGAAGCATGTTATCCATTGTATATGTTTGTCAACTGGAAGTTGCATAAGGCAAAACTTAATTTCGCGATGTATTTTAAAGAGGTTTCTATAACCACTAAGAGTGGAAATAGTATGAAAATTCTGTTTGGCATGCATGACACATTTTTGTGTGTGGCTACTATAACCGGGGGTGGGGGTGGGGAATGTGGTGATATAACTTATTTTGTTAGCCGTATAATAATCAGTTGTAAAGATCGGCTAGGAACTTTGGTGGTTACTTTTCTCTTTGGACTAATATCAAATTGCAAATCCATTTTGGAATCAGAGCTCCTGTGTCCTTAGCTGCTCTCCTTCCTGTACTTCGCTCCTGTTGGGATGCAGAAGTTCAGAGTTTTGTGCAGCTTCTTATATTGACTTTTGGCAACGGTGGGCTGTTCTCCTGCAAAGTTTCTGCATGGGCTGTTTACATTTATACAGGGGTGGAGGGAATGTAAGTATCCCATGCTTGAACTTGGTGTGCATTAGATAGCACACCAAGCATAGCTTTCTCTCTTTTCCAACCAGTGCTAATTAGAGTGACTGTTTTAAAGGAGGCTGCGAGGACTTGGCCTCAGAGCCTATTTTGAATGGCAACTCATTTCTCGCCCATTAGAACAAAGTACACTTCCCTTGCCACTGGTGGTTTTTGGTAGACTTCAGGTTAAAAGGTGGAGGTGTGACATAAGTGGATGAACCGGGATGAACCTCTGCCTTTCTGTAAACTAACAAATGCTAGCCTTGAGTTCCATTGAGGGAAAAGGTGGGGGTATAAATAAATATATACTAATAATATAATAACATTCTCATTTAGAAAGTAAGTAAACATAGAACATAAATAAATAAATAAATGCCTGCATTTTTATTTTTCCAAGGTTATTTTAATCTTTTATTTAAAAAGTGTATTTTATAAAAATATTCACCTGCCCTTATAATGGACACAAACTCTATATTTATATAGGACACAAAGCCTTTATTTCTTTATTTATTTCTTTATTGGTTGGTTGGTTGCTTTGGCAAATACCAAATGTTGCTTTCTGTATCGGATTCCTTAAAAAGAAAGAAGTGTTTGTTAGGTTTTCAGATACAAGTATGCAAACAACCAAAAGGAGGAAACAGTCCTTGCCTCCTGCCTCCTCATCCCACCCCACATTCAGTACGCTCTACAAATAAAAGTATTTTCCAGCTAGGGTTCCTTGAACTTCACTGCTCAGCTAGGAATAGCCATAGTCAAAATCTGACCAGTAGGTGGAGAAAAGATGTTCCCCAACCACTACCCAGTTTGGTTTTGGTCAACTGTATGCCTATCCTGTCATCTAACATTAATCCTCAGCCTTGCTAATATGAGGGCTGCCAAATTATCTGTTTCATCTACTCTCTGTCCTGTAAGAGATCTGATCAGTGCTAGATTAAGTCACGTCTGGCTTTTATATTATATCAAGTCCTCCCACCTAATAATGCAATGCAAATGGTTGTGGGGGCCAGCCCTGACCATTGGTGCACACAGCAGCCTTGCCTCTCACAATCCAATGTTTTTGAGCAGTGTGTGGACACAGAGCTCCACACGAACAACCCTGTAACCCCCCCCCCCAAAAAAACCATATTCTTTCAACTGTAGTGATCTGAATCCTATTGTTACACACTCCCCACTTCCCTGGGCATTGAGAAAATCTAGATTCAGAACTTAGCAAGGTTTGGCTTCCTTTTGGGGTTCCTCCATCAGATGCTGAACAGTGGTGTTGTTGTAGTTGTTGTTGTTGTTTTGTTTTTTTTGTAATAATTGTGTTACAAAGAGAGTGTAGGTGGAAGCAAAGAGGCCAGCACTCCTAGCATGAAGTTAACCCATTGCCCCACATCAAATTCCCAAAGGGGAGGTACAGTACTTGCAAACCCTTAGGTGCCTTCTGCTGCAATGTTACCACCCCTTCTTTGCACCACTTCTTAAAATGAAAGCTGTAGCTCCTGTTCACACACTGACCTCAGAGCAGCACCACAGCTCTGCTATGTTTCCAGAGCCCCCTCTCCCCTTGTGAAAATATCAGCTGCCCATCCTGAAAAAATCAGCCTCTATAAAGATATATTTCCCGAGGGTCGTGTGCCATCTATCAGGCAATTTGCCTGACAGAAGGCATGGCTAAGTCAGCATTCATAACAATATTTTCGAAGGGAGAAGCTATAGCTCTTGTGTAACTATTTGGTCTCCTAAACCCTTAGTTTGCAAAGAGGTTTCTGAATTTCCAACCCCGTGACCTTTATTCACCCTTTTTTCTTTTTAATTTTCTTTTTAATTTTCAACCTGAGAGAGAGTACTGTGAGATTCAAAGACTGGTTTATTATTGTGTGGCATTCCTATTAAAATATGGGTGCTGCTGTTCCCCCCCCCCCAAAAAATGACACAGCTGCCTATTTGTCTCTTGTTTGTAAACAGAATGAAGTATTTAAGAAAGATTGAGAACAACATAGGAATTTTATTTTGTAAATTGCAGGATGCGCAAGTGTGCATAACTTTGTAAAAGGGCATGTAGCGAAACATTTATTAGAAAAGACAAGGAAATATTTTCAAAATAGATTATGACTCCTGAGCAGGTAATAAAAATCAGTACCAAGTTTTTTTTTGGGGGGGGGGACTTCCAGAGAACAGAGCAAAATCTGCTAAGGTCTTTCTGTATCTAGCGTTTTCCCTTATCTCAATAAAAGAAGGAAGAGTTTTGGTTTTCATTGAGTATAATTTTCACTTGAAAGGGTTCTTGTTTTCTTTCCACTTCGTGTAGTATGTTTGCCCTGGGTAAAAAAATGTTTGTGGAGTGTAGAAGCCAGTTGGGTATTTCTAGGTAAGCCCCAACCATGTCCTTTTTATTGCACATTCATGATTATTTGTGCCTGCAAATGTTCATTTCTTGCTGAAATCCTGTAACTTCATACCACTTTCGGGGTGGGGGCTGTCTTCTAGGCAGCAATAATGTAGTAGCCTTGAAGAAGCATCTCAGGACAACTAATAAAGCAAAATAAACCCGCCACTAATGTACTGCTGTGTCAAGTACATCTGCAATAAAACACCAGTCTGGGGAAGCCCAGAATCAGTTTGAAAGAAATCCAAGTATGCAAGCAAGAGAAGAGATTTTGTTCCCGGTGTGTTTTCTGGCTTTCTACCTTGCATGCCTTTCTTCTAGAGAGTTTTTAATTGAGAGTTGCCAGGACTGAACCCTGCCTGGAAATCAAATGTTGGGAGCCATTGAGAAATGACTACTGGTTGGGATTAGGACTCAAGAAGTAGAAGTAAAAACTCGGGAGTTAGCGATTTCCCACTCCAAGGCATGGTGGAAAGAAAAGATAGTTGAATCCTACAGCCTATGTGCCAGGAACTGGTTGTTTAGATTTTTCACAATCTTGACTCTGCATTAAGCCCTCTGTAGTGGTGTAACAAAATGAAAAAATTCTTTCCAGTAGCACCTTAGAGACCAACTAAGTTTTGTTATTGGTATGAGCTTTCGGAAGGAATTTTTTTATTTTGTTTCGACTACGTCAGGCCAACACGACTACCAACCTGTAACTAGATCTGTAGTGGTGTGTTTGAGCACATTCTGAATTGTGTGTTTTGCCTTTTCCATTCATTTGTTTCTAATGAATTGGCCGCCTTTGTTATCTTCCGGCAACTCTGATTCTCAGCTTGTTGCCCTTTGGACCATGAGCAATATATTTTGCATCTTTTGGAGGTGAGGGGAAAGGATGGGGGAAGGAACAGTGGGAGGTGTTTATGCTTACAGAGGCATAATAATGAAATAGAAAACCACACTGGCAGAATAACTCTAAATTAGTTTGTTTGGGACCGGTGCCATAAATCCAGTGCTTTCTCTGTATTCTCTACTAATCGCAGAGAACCTAGAAGGACAGAAAGTGAAAGGAGTAAGGTTTTGTGCCTCCTGGGTTCGCTGTGTGTGCCAGAGTACCTAGAAAAAGCTACAAGCAATGGCTAGCTACTACTCAAGACAGACCTTGTGGAATACTGGTTGTGGGCAGTGTTTTATGTGAAACACAGCAAAATTTCTCACCCAGTTGTTACAGAGGGAACCCACTTCTTGCTTTTCAGGGTGAGAAGTTGACTGTCTTTCGATCGTTTAGGGAGGTGAGGTTAAAATTAAAGAAATGTTAAGTGTGACGAGAACTTTTATATTCCTTGTTTGCTGTGTTTAATATTTCAAGCTCTTGCTTCATGGCACCTTGATTTGAAGGTACCCACCACCTGTTTGATAGCATGTGGCCATTGGGGCTTCTGTGCTGAATTATTTCCTTCAACTTGGGGCTTTTAGGAATTTTCAACTAGGTCTTGTCTGATACATCTGCCCATGGTCCCAGGTGTAATTGTAAGCACTTGCGAGACCTTCAGCTTTAGTTTGCTCAGGACTGCAATTTCTGCTTCTGCTTCTCACCTCTCTTAGATGACTGGTCTTAAGCAGGGGTGTTTTTTTCCACAGCCGGAACTGAGTCCTGGCACCTCTTTGGTGAGTCCTGGCACCTCTGTAGCATTGCAGCACGTACAGGTGGCATGTTACTCTGGGCTGCGGTCGGCACAAAGTTTTGTGTTGCATGGTGGAGGCGGCATGGTGATTAGTGTGGCACGGCAGAGTAAGAAGAGAATCTTTTTTAGGTTTGCCCTTAAGAAAGCTCAACAAGTTCGGCTGGGTGCTCCCCCCCCTTTAAAAAGGTCAGCACCTTTGTTGTTGTTGTTTGTTTTATTGGGTTTTATAAACAAGATAATGTTATACAAACAGGTATACCAAGTTTTCTCATGTCATTTGTATATCACATAAATAGCATAATAAATGTGGAAAAATCTATGTAGATATGTTTCGTTATTAGTGGTCACTGTACAGGTTCTTGGTTCATAAATTGGTTTAAACAATTAAGAAGAAAGAATTAAGTATATTCCATTGAGAAAAGGGATTGAGAATTCAGAGCTGTCGAAAGTAAATTATACCTTAAAACTGAGAAAAACAACACAACAATCCTGAGATTGTTCTGAAACGAACATGCAACAATAAAATTGTGGCAGAGTGGGGGAATAAGCCACAGTTGGGTATTCTGGAACAGACAGGTACGGTAGCATTAAAAGCTGTTATCTGAGAAGCATAATTTTTATATTTAAAGATTATCTTTCGGCATGAAGTGTCCAAGCAAGTTTAAAATGCATTGATGTGGATTAATAGTATGTAACTTTCTGCTACAGTACAGATTTTCCAGTCCCTAAAGGTTTTGAGATTCTTGCATCTGAGAAGGGAGCTATCCAACCTTTTAGGCAGTGTGAGTGCATTTCTGAGCTTTGTGCACCCTTAGAAGGATCAGGAGAATTGTGCAGTATGCAAAGTATGAAGAACACAGATGGATATGGGAGGAAGGAAGAAGGAAAACGGCACATAAAATGAGGTGGGGATGGCAAAGAGGAAAGCTCAGTCCAACAGGCAAAGGTAAGGAAGTAATGTGGAAAGTGAGAGAGAAGCAAAGGAAAAGCAAGGAAGTGTGCCAGTTGGCATCCCGTGACTGCGTATTAAATATCTGAACTGGAGAAGCAAAATAGATGGAAGTGACAGCAGATTTCAGCTAACGTCGTTTTAGGCTTTCTGGATTTTTTTTGTTATTTTGAATTGTATTATTCTGTCTTGCATGCTTTTTACTCTTCGAAATTAGAGCCATGTAATCTTTAAGCAAAACAAAGTTAATCCTTAAATCAAACAATAAAAGAGGGGAGGTCAGGAAAACATATTATTACAAAGCAGACAGAGCAGCTCCTTGCCTCCTTATTCATTCTTTCACGCAGTCTGCAAATTCTCTTCATTCTCCAGTTAGTTAGGAAAGGAACATAAATAGTTACCCTATATTGAGGATTGCAGTTTTTCCCCGGCTGAGAATTGTAGCTCAAGGATTGTGGCAATATAATGTTCATACGAGTTATTTTGTTTATTTAAATTTATTTCCTGGCCCTTCCTAAGAACTCACGGCAGGTGTCAAAAGTTTCAGGGGAGTGTATGCTTGAGAAACGAACGTTCAATTAAAATTATTCCAGTTCTTGGCCCGGTTGTTAGAATTTAACGCAAACAGGGAAGTGTTATACTGCTTCCAGAAGGTATTTATCTTAGATTTATTTGGAGAATTCACACAATCCTGGGGCAGCCACTGAGAACTTATAAATATGGATTTGAATATAGTAGAGCCAACAAGTTTCCTCACAAAACAAAATATAACATCTTGAGGATGCTGTCTCTTACCTATGTAGAGGCCACGCTGTTGGTGGCTTTATTGGCCAAAACCAAGGTGTTGTTGAATTGTGCACAGAAAGTACTGTACTGGGAAGCCAGTGCAGATATTATAGTACTGATGTTTCAGGCTTTAAATATTACTTTCTGGTGGATATTCTTCAAGTGGTAGAGCATCCTGAGACTAGCCAGTGGCCATCGGAGCATGCACATGTACACTTGTCTATTTTAAGTGGCTTTTAAAGGAAAAAAGTTTTATCATCTGAAGAGAATTCCAACAAGTTGATTTCAGCAAGGCCTTTGACAAGGTGCCCCATGATATTCTTGTAAAGAAGCTGGTAAAATGCGGGCTAGACAATGCTACCATTCAGTGGATTTGTAACTGACTGACCGAACCCAAAGGGTGCTCATCAATGGCTCCTCCTCATCCTGGAGAGTAGTGACTAGAGGGGTGCCACAGGGTTCTGTACTGTACGACGAGGTTTTCTATGGCTGCTGCTTCATCTTGCGAAGCGTGGCCATAGAAAAATGAACCTACGACTGCAAAGTCTACTGTGTAGCGAGAAATTGCCAGGGCTTTTTGCCGCCTGCCTTCCCCTTGGCTTGGGGAAGGCAGGCAGCAAAACGCCGCCGTCCCCGGAGCCAAAGTGCAGCGGTGTGGGGGCGTTTTGCCACCTGCCTTCCCCAAGACAAGGGGAAGGCAGGCAGCAAAAAGCCCTGGCAATTTCTTGCTACACGGTAGACTTTGCAGTCGGAGGTTCATTTTTCTATGGCCACGCTTCGCAAGACGAAGCGGCAGCCATAGAAAACCTCGTCGTCTTACGAGGCAACCTCCGATCGCAAAATCCATTCGTCTAGCGAAAAATTCGTCTTACAGGGCATTCGTTAAGCGAGGCACCACTGTAATTGTAATTATTTGTTGTTAGGTGGGTCAATTATAAATGGAATGTAATTAATGAAATGTAATAGCGAAGTTTATTTTTGTTTATATTTGTATTATTGTAACTGTTTGTTTTATTACTGTGGAATTTCCAAAAGAAAGCATTTGTAATAGTTAAAAGAAAAATAATTTTTTTTAAGTTGCATTACTGAAATAAATGCACTTTTCGACGATATTCTAATTTTCCGAGTTTCACCTGTATTATTGAGAGATGATGAGAATGTCACAAACTAAATGGCTCTGTATTGATTTACTAATCAGCTATGTTTAAGATTAATAATGTGTCCTAGTTTGCGCCTTTATCTTGGTTCCCAAACTGGACTTTTTGACTTCAAAGTCTTTTTCTCAAAATATGCTTCCAAGAATGTGTTGATTACACCTTCAGTAATGGCTTTTATTGTAGTATCTGTGTTTACCTTCATTGCAGCATTATAGTTTCCAGAAAAACTGCTGAATATCAGTTGGTCTTGCAACTTCTACAACTTTTTCCACTTGCCATAAAACCCCTTAGATTGCAGTATGGATTTGAGAATATTGTTCTGACCTCTTATGTACTAAGCAATCTTTCCAGTATCCTTCACAGAGAAATGAAACAAAACTGATTTAATTAGTCTGTGTCAGTTCTCTCCTCCTTGAGCCTTTGTTTGGTTTTATTCCTTGGCAAGCAATTTCATCTGATAATCTTGAAAATGTGCATGTTAGTCGTATTAGGTCTTTAGTGTATTGATCCATAGGTTGGAACTAGATATGACAATTAACATGGTGCTGAATCTGAAAATGATAGCCATGTGTCAGGTTCCCCCACTTCCCTCTGTAACATGTAGTTATGGTAGTGAATAACGTTGTGTCATGTGCATTTTCTTTGATAGCCAATAATGTGAAGCAGGGGTTGGGAATTGGGAAATACGGTAGATGATGGAATGTCATTACAGGAGTATTCAACATGGTTCTCTGCAGATAATGTTGGGCTACAACTCCCATCATCTGGTACCACTGACTATGCTGGATGGGCCCATTTGGAGTTGAAGTTGAACAACATCTGCAGAGCACCATATTGGCTACCCCATGGCCTATTTGTTGAGTTATTTATTTATTCCCATTATCTTTATAGAAATAGGTATAATTGTGTGGAAAACAACACATCTCCGACAACATGGGAAATCTATAGGATGCTGTACTTGCCTAGCCATTCAACGTTGCTTCCTCTTCCACTTCATCAAATAAATTTGATTGAATTATGCTGATGCTGTTCCACTTACATAATTCTGCTCACAGTGCGCATGCATAATAAGATTTCCTGGACTCTGGGATTGAGGGTTTTGAAGAGTAAATCAATAGATCTTCTTTACAGAGTATGTATGAAGTCCAGCAAGGCGAAAACTGAGTGTGTTGTTATAAGGGTTTTTTTGGGGGGGACGGACGGACAGACTCCCTTAACCCTAGAAATTAAAATAAATGGTAGGATTTTGATTATTGAAGGGAAGATAGAAGGCTAGTTGGAAAATAGAGGCTAAGCTTCCTTTCCAAGCATACGCTTCACCTGGGATAGAGGTGTTAACATGACAAAAGTTGATGGCCCATCTAAGAGGAATCTTGGGCCTAGGCAGACAGAGTTTGCCATGGTGATGGGGTGTGTATATGAGGTGACAGAAAAGAATGTCTTTAGCAAGGTGTGCTGGGAGGAAGAAGAGGGAGAAAAGAGAGAGATCCATCTTGGGCGGGCAGACTGAAGGCAGGCTGGGAGAGATGCCTTGGACTCTGGTGCGGCACTGCTGTGGGGAACAAGCCCCTCTTGAGATGACCATGCTGTAAGATCTGGGCTCCCTACATCCAAACTCAGGTGTAAATATGTGAATAAACAATATCTGTAGAAAAATTGACTTCTGGCTAAGAAGATTTAACAGGGTAGGTTAGAAGTCAGAAAATATGCTTTTCAGAATGCTGAAACACAGAATGGGGCAATGCCAAAGATGAAAGTTATAGTTATGAAATAGTAAAGTTACAGAATACATTTTTCAATTACTGCTTTTTAAACAGTGTAATGAAAATGTATTCATCCTTCTAGAATAAAGTTTTTCATGCACATGCCCTTCCCAAGGTACCTTGAAAAATCTGCTTGAACAGTAAGTTAAAGCAAATATATATTAACAGTGATCATGGAGGGAGATTTAAGCAAGCAGCCAGCAGATTTCATATTTTTTTCCAGAAACCGTCCCTTTAATTAAGCAAGTTGGTGAATATGAGGGTTAACATAAGAAAATTGACTGGGTATGTGATACCGCAAAATGAATTGGGTGGTGTTACTTAGGGCCAAAACACCATTGATGCTCAACTGGGTATACTGTATATTCCTGTGTATAAGACTACTTTTTAACCCAGGAAAATCTTCTTAAAAGTCAGGGGTCATCTTATATGCCGGGTCGTATTTCTTATACGGCGGGTATATCCCAAACTCTATATTTTAACTGGAAAAGTTGGGGGTCGTCTTATACACCCAGTCATCTTATACGCCGGAATATACGGTAGTTTCTACCAATTCTCTCCCCCCCCCTTTATTAAATGCAACCGTGGAAGATGAGCACTGAGGAGGGGGCTTCTTCCCTTTCCAACAGCTTTTCTGTTTGAAAATTACTTCTCCCTCCCTCGTTCTCCATACCCAAGTGCTTTTATCTTGCAGGGGTACCTATATCTTTTCTCTCACAGCAGGGAAAAACAGTTGGGGGTTGATGATAGTTGAAAATCTACAAGAGGGGGGAGGATCCTGTGCACAGATTAACAGCTTCCTTTGCAAGAGGTTAGTAAGTCAGTGCTCACTCCTACTCCATTTGTCTTCTTGAGTTACTGTCGCTGCAGAAGTAGTATTTCGAGGCTCCTTTGTAATACGTTTCCGTCTAAATCCATGTGAGATTGTTTTAATACCTTTCATTCAGTGTTGTATTTCTCTGTATTATGCTAGTAAATAGCAAGTGTCTTTCTAGGATCTAGACAATCCTTTATTCTTTAGTTGCGAAATGAACAAAAGAGGAGAAAGCAAATAGTGGCCTTGTCTGTCTTTCCACCCAAAGTTTTAGCTTATAATAACGCAGCCTCAAGCCTCACCTCAGCAGTGTGCCATTAAGCATTCTTTTGCTGAAAGTAGCATCAGTGAGACCAAGCTGTTTATCATTATGCATAATACCCTCCAAAAAGAGAACGTACAGTTTGCTGCTAAGATCTCATTGTCTCAAACTTCAACCCTTTTGCTGCAATCCAGTGCTCACTTTCCTGGGTGTAAGCCTCATTGAACTCAGCTGGACTTGCACCTGAATAAAATGAAGAGGTAGATTTAGCCATGGGTAAGTGGGGGGGGGGAATCTGTAGAAGAGTTTGTGGCTGCTCAGTTTTGAACCTTTTTTAAAAAAAAATGGTTCAGGCCAAGTTTTCAGAAAACACATCCTAAGAATGAGGCATAAAAAACCATGCTGGGGCACGTGTGTTTTGATGTTTATTGTGTCTCACTCACCATTCTTGGGTCAAAGGGCATGGATATATTTCTGACTTAACTTGAAATGTGTTGTCATGTTTTTCTATGGAAGATATAAGATTGCAATACTTTTTGCCTTGATCAATGGGTTTTGTTGTGGTTTGTTCTTTTTACAGTAATAGCAGTCCTCAAGGGAAATTAAAGGCATGAGCTAGTCAAACCCAGGCATATGTGGAGGTATCTCATATGCCGCAATAAGGTGCTGTTATTTCCGCTGCCTCAACAGCAGTGTGAGTGCACAGGTGTACATGCAGGCAGTGCTAGGCACCATTGCAGGGAGAGAGGTGAGGGGGTCCACCTGCATCTTCATATTCCGACCCAGTCTGCCCTCATTCCCACTGGAATTTATGGTGACAGAGCTGTTTGAGGCTCACATAAGAATTGCTTCACACATTATGACTTTGTAGGACAGTTGGAGCTTCCCATTTTATACCTGCATTCATCACAAGTGCTGGTGAACATAGACTTTCATCTAGGGCAGGATGTCCAACAGGTAGATCGTGATCTACTGATCACTGGACGTCTGCGGTAGATCACTGGTAGATCATTGCCTCCCCCCAAAGAAGCTGAACAACTGTGGCTCCCCTTAAAAAAAGCTGAACATTTTACCTCTTCCCTGAAAAAACTCAACAAATTTGACCCAAACCCCCAAAAAGGGGGTAGATCACTGCCAGTTTTTAACCCTGTGAGTAAATCGCAGTCTCTTGGGAGTTGGCCACCCCTGCTGTAGGGCATCCTTCAAAATTCACCAGGAGCATTTTGGGCCGGACTATATTTTTTTCGGGTGGGGGGGAGCCGAAATCCTATGCACATTGAACATATTGTCTCTCAGCATCCCTCCCTCCCTCTTTCCCCACCCACCATGGCCAGGGCGCAACTACGGAGCCTCTGAGTCTATCCCTCCCTCCCCCGCCCGGCCCACCGTCGCTCACCCGCCCAGCCCCTCCAGTGCCGACCAGACCCCCTCCATCCTGGCCTTGGCCCTCCTCGGGAGCCCCGCAGAGCAAGGAAGGGCTTGGCCCAAGCCCCCTCCACCTCCGCTCCTGGCCGCGGGACTGTGGGTAGAGACCAGCCGGTCAGCTCCGCACACGGCCATTGGAAGACGGACGGCAGCTAGTCGCAACCCCCTCACACAGGCTGCGCTCCACCAGGGCAGGCAGCTCAAGCAGCCATCCGGCGGCCCCCGAGTCCCCCCCCTCGAGAAGGCGCCTGCCTAAAGCGCAGGAAAAGTCCCGTCCCTCCTCCCCAGGGGGCCGAAGGGAGAGCTCCACCAGACCCCAGCACCCCTAGCCGCTTTTCCGCTCACCTCCGCCCGCCATATTTGCAGCTCTCGGGCCGAGAGCCGCAAGAAAGAGAGCGGCGGTGGAGGGGGAGGTGGCGGCCATTAGGGCGGCCGCGGCGGTGGCTGCAGCGGGCATGCGGCCCAGAAAGAGCGCGGAGGGGGAGGGGGAGGCGGCCATTAGGGCGGCCGCGGCGGTGGCTGCAGCGGGCATGCGGCCCAGAAAGAGGGTGGAGGGGGAGGCAGCGGCGGCCATTAGGGCGGCCGCGGCGGTGGTTGCAGCGGGCAGGCAGCCTAGAAAGAGAGCGGCGGTGGAGGAGGAGGAGGAGGCGGCCATTAGGGCGGCCGCGGCAGTGGCTGCAGCAGGCAGGCGGCCCTCCTCAAGTGTTGGGTCGGGCCAGCCCGGCTCCGGCGGCGGGAGCGGCAGCGCGGCTAAGCAGCTGCGCAGGGAGTCGCAAGAGGAGCGCGGCGGCAGGCAGCCTGGCTCCGCGTCCCTCAGGAAGGAATTGGCTGCAGCGATGGGGCCGGGGCTGCGGCTAACGGCAGCCCGACCGGGACTGGGGCTGGAGCCGGCCGCAGTTGGCAGCTGCCTGGGCTCATCGGACAATACAGGCAGGCAGGAGGAGGGACGCCACTGGGATGCCTGCGCCTCTGAGGCAGCGGAGGCGGAGGCGAGAGCGGCACAAGGCAAGACAACCCAAAATAAAAGTATTTAAAACACACACACACACACACACGAAACACGTACCCGTGTCTTGAAGCAGGGGCTGCTTGCGGCGGAGGGTGGAGCGGCAGCAAAGAAAGGGCTGGCTCTGCTCTGGCAAGAAGCGGCTGCTGAAAATGGCGATCGGCCAGCTTTGCACAGCCCCTTTCCTCCTGTGCACGTGCAGCTGCTGCCCACCCATTGGCTGAAGCACTCCGACTTTTTGATTGGCTGCTGCTGGCCAACCACGATGAAGGAGAGGGGGGAAATGGCGACGAAGGGGGGGAAATTGCTCTCGGCTTGGCTCTCGGCTTGAAAAAATTTTTTTTAAGTGCGGGATGGCCATGCTGATCCCCAGACCTTTCGCGGGCCGGATTGGAAGGCCAATTGGGCCGCATCCGGCCCGCGGGCCGTAGTCTGGGGACCCCTGGTTTAGGGGTACTCTCATTTTCCTACTCATATTGAAATACTGCCCCTCAATGAGGCCAAACTTAGATACACGAAATGTTTAGGGGTATGCATGCCCCTGCGTCCCTCCAGGGGGAAAAAAGCACTGTTTGCAACCAAGTGAAGGTGCCCGGTTGCCAGGATGTCACCTGACATCTCCACCATCTGGAGGTGCATGCCTCAGGATCCTTGGATCTTGGCTGTTTTCTCATACTAGCAACACACCCTGTAGAATTCTATTCATACCATATTTTATCTGTGCAATCAGGGGGAAAAAATGGGAACCAAAAAGTCGTATTGAAAAAAAGACTTTCAAGCTTTCCATTTTGGCGACTGTAACTCTGGTTTAAGGAGCCATTTGGTGCTTAGCTTATATATCTGAGTTTCTAACACTGCTCTAGGGAAATGATACCCATATAGGAGAACAGTAATTGGTGTGTAATGGTCAATGTAATTGGGGGGGGGTGCCTCATTTGCTATAGCATTCCATTTTTTATCCTGTTCTGCAAAATGATACTCCATTTCTTCCTCTTGTTTTTGTGCCTTAATCCCCCCTCCTCTTAATATCACTGGAAATACTGTTTTTTAAGCATCTGTAGCAATGTATATTTCAGAGGATTTGCTTTGCATTTCTAATACCCTTCTTTATCTGTTTTAGCATCTCCCTGTATTCTTCCCAGTGTTCTTTACTTCCTATTTTCTTGTAAGTATAGCGTATTCTTTTCCCCCCTCCCCTTGTTTCCTATTGACCTGTTTAAACACTTGGAGTTGTTTTGAACCTGCTCCTGACTTTTTGAAGAAAATATTTTAATTGCCATGTAAATCTAGACTGGCATATTTTTTCCCCTGACAGGAATTACCAGTGTTTGTTTGAGATTGTTATGTGTAATATGTTTTTCACATCCACAGTTATCACAAATTGTACAGTGTTCCTCCAATAGTAATTAAAATTGATTTCCACATGACATTGTAGCTGCTCTAGTGTATTGTTCTGTTCCTAATTTATTTATTCTGTTTTTGTTCAGTAGTTGAAATCTCCTGTATACAGGTGGGTCCATGGCATGTATCAGGAAGCACATTATTTCATCTTTTTATGTGTGTGTTTCACCTAACTCATTCATAATATTTACATCTTACATACCACACCTAAAATCCATTTCAGTTTAAAGTGGACTGAGACATGTATACAGTACCAATATGTGTGCATTACTTAATCCCTGCATATTACTACTGAAATTAAGAGTGTCCAGTCATCTTAGCTTCTTGACTTCAGTACTGATTTTTTAATTCATTCATTCATCAGGAGCCTCTACTGCAGGCTTCCTCAACCTCAGCCCTCCAGATGTTTTGAGACTACAATTCCCATCATCCTTGATCACTGGTCCTGCTAGCTAGGGATCATGGGAGTTGTAGGCCAAAAAGGGCCGAGGTTGAGGAAGCCTGCTCTATTGTTACAAATGCATAGGTGCCATCTTTTAGTTTTATGCTGTTGTAGACTCTAGCCTGTGAAAAGTTTATGTTCCCATGCAAGGCTGGTGTGACAGTTCAGGTTTTCCCCTAAACACTGGCTATAAGGGAGTAGTCCAGATAGTGTATCTAAATATATTATCAGGTGCATATGTGGTTATAAAATAATGTCATGATAACATTTTTCCACTTAGTGCTCAAATAATTTGCCATCAGGGTGTTAAAAAAGTATTGTGGGAGATCAAGAGCATATTCAAACACACTGGTATCTCCTTTGTATCTTTTACGTGTTAAGCATGGCAGAATCAACTACGAACAGCAGCTCCTTAAAACCTGACATTGTGGTGAAAGGGTGGCACATTTTCCCTGTTAAACTATTTACTATACCATGTCAGTTACACTTCATTCCTGTAGTTGGGAACCATTCCTGGACATTTCCCAGTGTGCATTAGTGCAGGAAAGTCTACTTGAAAATCTTGATGTGTTTTTTTAAGGGATGTCTGGTGTCTTTTTAAAGGGTGCCTGGGCCATTTTTCAAACTCAATATTTAGATGCTTAAACCATAATCCACCTCTCTCTGCTCTTTTCAGGAAGATAAGACCCAAGTGTTCATTTTATGAATACTGTAACATATTTCTGAAACAGTAGTAAATGCCAAAAGTTTTCATTGACAGATGCATATATCCTAAGCAACCTGCTCCTGTACTCAGAGAGAGAGAATTGTGGTTGTACATTCTGGAACATGTAGCCATCATACAATTAACCTAAAAGCTGTTCAGGTCTTGCCAAATCTGCCTCCAGGCAAATTCCAAGCTGCAGTTTGACACATAGCTGAGTGGCAAATATCTGTCTACCTACCTACCTACTCACTGGTGGAACTTACCTTAGCTGCAAGTGAAAGTTGCCATAATATAGCATCCTGCTTCTAGGGCTGGATCCAATGATGCCCTTGAATATGTGGGAAATGCCCTTTGTATACATTTTGCTAGTGTTGTACCAGATAAGTGAAACTATATCCGAATGTGTTGTTCTGCTTCCACAGACTCTAGCAGTAGCAGAAGCATGATTAATTATTTCTTTATACAATTTATATACCACGTAACTGCAACAGTTTTTAAGCAGTGCACACAAAAAAATAAAGTATAAAAATGTGTTTAAAACTGTAAAATCAGACTTCTAGGCCCTCCTTTTTATATATCTTGTTTATTTGCAGAACAGCACTATTTTCCTTCTGCTTATGGTTCTCTGGGTCACTTTCTGCCCTTAAGTAGGGAACCCTAAAAACAAGCACATTTATGCTACCAAGTTGGAAAACAGAACACTACTATGGTGATTGCTTGTCTCAGCCGCATGTTGTTGTAGAAGGGGATTTTTTTTTATTAGAATGATAGAAGAGAGCAAGCAGACCAGGTATTAGGCTAATCACTGACTGATGGTTATATGGCTGTCATGGTGTGCAAGCGACATTCCTTGTTTGTGCCTTGTGGCCATGTTCTGACATAATGCTAATCCATGGTTTTGTCCTATAAGAACAAACCTAGCCTCCTTCCACGTTTGCATGTTCCCACCACACAAACACACATACACAGCAGGGTGGAGGCGTTGAAAAGAATTTGCTTTTAGTTAATCACAATTCATTGTTTTGTCCAAACCAGTAACTGTGATTAATACTTACTGTGGTTAGTTTAAACAAGCCAGCTTCATAAATCACAGTTTGACGCTTGCTTGTTTTGAAACTAACCATAGTTAGTATTAAACCACAATTCCTAGCTCAGATGAAACGGCAAAAGCATCCAAACTATCCCAGCCATCTGGTGAATTTAGTTGGGGAAGAGGTTAGTTCACATGGTATCATTTTCCAAGCAGCAAAACCACTTTGGACTGATAGACACACAAGTCTGTTAGTCCTGTTACAAGAAACCATTTCTGTTGTCCAAAAACACAGGGAAAATATTGGCTCTGGCTGGGGCAGATTTCTCAGAGCTGCTAGAATGAATTGGCTCTTCTTAGGATACTTTGGCAGAGCCATGAGTGAACAACCTAAAGTACATTGCTTATAACTTACATGCATATATTTAGGGGCAGGGAACGGTTTGAGTGTGTGTATGTTATATAATGTCAGGTTCTTGATCTAACATATTTTAATCCAAGGCTTTACTTACCAAAACCCCAAATGGACCAATTGGATTGCAGAAATTTTGTTTCTAGCCTACCTGATTAATTTTACAGCTTTGATCATCTTTGCTGCACAATAGCAACACCTGAATGGTATTTTTTTATATACCTGTTTAATGTGGATTAACATCTTCACCTTCATACTCTTAAATATTTGTTGAGAACATTGTAGTGAGTAGATGAAGTCTTATTTTTTAGGCATTTGTACAAACTATTCAATGCAGGTTTTCTTGCACCTCTTCCTGAGTATCTTCCTGTAGGAGAAAAGGGTAGCAAATGTTGGTCAGCTACTACTGTACTCTTGGGATGGAGTTTGTTTTTATTTCTCAAATGGAATTATGCATGAAAGGGGGGGATTTAACAAGAATTCCCACTACAGTATTAATATTTTCAGATAGGTTTTGCAAACAATAGAAGAAATATGGGAAGTTTGACATGGCATTTGTACCAGGCCCATGCGAACATGCGCACTTGCAGATAGGAGCTTCCCGGTCTTTTTTTCTTTTCTTTTTTTACTGCTGTACTGCCCTGAGCTAAGCCAAGGTATTGTCTGAATCCAAGTTCATGGTTAAGCTTGCTCTTCACTGGCTATGAGCTTTAGCAGGAATGGCACAATTTCTAGCCCTCTTCAGACATTACAAGCTAGACAATCATAAACAAATTCTGTAGCAGCTGCTCCCACCCCCCACTCCATCATTATTGTCACCTTCCAACTCATGGAACGCAAACTTCTGCGTTGGGGAGCCTATTACAACTATGGAGGCGTCCAAATATTTTCTAACTTTGTTTTTCCCAGATTCCTTTTATTATTATTAATTTTTTGTTCCATTTTCTTTTTCTATTGTTACATACATCACATATCCATAACATTCATATTACATTCCCTCTCCCCTTCCCTCCTAGGCTTCCACCAACTTCCACTTCTGATTTATTTTTCCCTTATTTCATACTACTGTTTCTTTTAAAAAAATGCACTATATTTTCTTTATCTTCTACATATTTTTGCTAATAAAGGTGTGAGTGTTTATTTAAATCCTGCCATCAAGTCAATAGTCTTCCTTTGTTTCTGCAATTATACTATAAATGGTTCCCATTCTCTTTCAAAGTCACTGTTGTCTTTTTCCCAAAGTCTGTCCGTCAATTTTGCCAGTTCTGCATAGTTCATCAGTTTTTCTTGCCATTGCTCTTTAGTTGGCATTACTCCAGTCTTCCAATTTTGTGCTATCAAAGTTCTCACTGCTGTAGTAGCATACATGAATAACGTCCTCTTCTCTTTCGGTATATCTTGGCCTAAAATACCTAGCAAGAAAGCTTCTGGTTGTTTAACAAATGTTATTTTCAACATTTTCTTCAATTCGTTATATATAATTTCCAAGTACATTTTTACCTTTTTGCAATCCCACCACATGTGATAAAACGTACATTGTGCCTCACATCTCCAACATTCTTTCTTTTCATTTTTATACATTTTTGCCAATTTGACCGGTCATATGTACCATCTATACGTCATTTTCATGTAATTCTCTCTCAACAATATACAATCCGTAAATTTCAAATTTACTTTCCACAGTTTTATCCAATCCTCATATTGTATAATGTGGCCTATATCTTGTGCCCATTTAATCATTACCGATTTTACTTCTTCATCTTTGGTTTCCCACTCCAAAAGGATATTATATACCTTTTTAAAATAATTTTGAGTTTTCTTCTATCACTTCCTTTTGGAATTTGGAAACTGAATATGAAAAACGTTTCTTATTATCTTCTTTGAATATATCCTTTAGCTATCTATGGTGCAACCAACTTTGGAGATGTTCTTTTATTTCTTCATATTCTTTCAATTTTAGTTTCCTTTCTTGTTCAACCAGTAATTCTCTGTGTGTTGCCCATGCTCCCTTTTCCCCCAATGTTTGAAGTGACAATACTTCAATAGGTGATAACCACCAAGTTGTCTTAGGTTCTAGTAAGTCTTTATATTTTTCCCACACTTTAAACAATGATCTCCTTATTATGTGATTGTGGAATCCTTTGTGTATTTTTCAGATTCTAAATACTCACAGTTATGAAACACTTCTGCTACATAGATTTGCCTTTTGTGAATTGGATGTCAAATAGAATGGTGACGGGATGGAATTAGCCCACACATCCCAACTGCTTCCCACCCCTCCCAAAAAAGAATTTTAGGTTAGCCTTATACATAATGACTGAAGAAGTCTTTTACCAAAACGGGAATCATAAAGAAAATGGATAAATGCCTTTAATGTCCTTGAAAGAACACATGAGCTCAAGTGCGAATGAACGGGTTAAGAGCATTCAGTGTTAATAAAATGTAGTGTAAAATGGAGGGAAATGATACATGTAAATTAGAAACAGCAGAATTATAATTTAATGAAAAATCAGTATAAAATATTGCATGTATTATGTTACAGAATCAGAATTATATTCTGGCGAAGCTGTGGGATGTTTGGCACACACATCTTGTTGAAGAATTTTAGAAATACCTGTACAATTAAGCATACTGTATACACTTGCAATATTATTGGACAATCAAGTATTAACGTTTTCCCTCAAAAGATAATAGATGTGAGCATTAAAAAGTATATTAGATTTTAACAGACCAATCCTAATCATGTTTATTTGCTTAATTAAGCAAATCTTACTGGAGTCATTGGGACTTGCTTCCTAGTGGATATGCTTCAGTTTGCAGCCTTAGATGCAGAAAATGAGTCATAATGCCTTTCTCATCTGGAAGATTTTCATGATCTGTCATTAGATCATGGCAAGTATCTTTTCTGACATCCACAAGGCATAAGTAGTTCTTTGCTTGAAATTATTTTTGGGGCAAAGAGAAAAAAAAGCCTTCCATGACATCTAGTATCTTTTTTCATTTTGTGAAATTAAAACCGGCAACTTTACTTCACTGCTAACGAGCGTTGAAGAAAAATATGAGGATTCTTTTCTGCCTACCGTACATACCCGGTAAGCAACCAAGAATACAAACACTTTTTGGACCCCCATCTATAAAGCAATTAACATTTGCAGATGAGTTTGTTTCTCTGTAATACCACCTTGGCACCCTCTTACCTATTTAAATAGTTCTACACAAATGTAATAAAGCTGGAACCAGCTAAGTATAGGCATTGCTGCCTTATTGGTCCCAGATAATGAAGAATGCAAAGTAGGTGAGGTAAAAACCTTTATTAAAGCAATCCTTCATAATGCAAAGGTACAAGATATTCTGGAATAGAATAGCTCTGCAGCAATTGAAACATTCGTATAATTTCAGATTTTCTGTCCACCCCACCCCTTTAACTGTAATAGGGGTTTCTTGTCTTCCTGTGTTGAGGTTCCTGTAGAATTTGGATGTTTGAATGTTGAAGCATATGTAGTGACCATTTACTTTTAGATAGCTATAATGGAATTCATAGCATTGTTGGAACATACACCGCTCCATTTGGTAAGGATCTAAACAAAGGCACTGTGAATGTAAAAGAGTCGAGTGATGCGATAAAATCTGGTTGTGTGATATAGTACCACTGTACTATATTGCCTACCCTTGTGCACCTCAAAATTAGCTAGGGCATTCTGTTAATATCAGTAAAAATGTGCTATAATAATGTTTCGCTTTGTAATAATTATTTAGTAAAATAGTAGTAGATAAATCTTCACACTTTGTTCACCACATCTGCTGCCTTTATGTTAAAAAATAAAATAAAGTACAAACTTGCTATGCAAGCAGTATAATCACTAAAGTTGTCCTCTCTACTTTATTGTAGCATAGTACCCAATGCAGTACTAGATAGGGGCAAGAAATGCCACTGAAGGGGGGGGAGCTGAGTTGGTGGTCACAGCTGCCAGAATTTTAAAGGGGGGCTCACAGCAGTTCTTTTTCAGTTGCACTGTGAATCTGATCTCACAACCAGTCCAACAAATTAGGACCCCAGCCCCACTTGGACTTGTTAGTGTCTCCACCTCCAACTGGGAAACGTTGACCCAGGTGCCCTGCAGCCGAGTGTCAAGACAGGAGAGGTTGTGTTACTTCTGTTACAGGCATTTGACTGCAGGGTGCTTGGTTAACTGATAAAAGAGGCGGGGGGGGGGGAGGCGGTTTGGGAAGAGGCAACACTAACAGGCTTCAACCAGTTTTCATTTTGATGTCTTTTTGCTCAGCTGCTGATTACAGTGGTACCTCATGTTACAAACGCTTCGGGTTACAAACTCCGCCAACCCGGAAGTAGTTGCTCCGGGTTACGAACTTTGCCCCAGGACGAGAATGTAAATCGCGTTGTGGCAGCAGGAAGCCCCATTAGCGAAAGCGCGTCGCGCGTCTCAGGTTAAGAACGGTTTTGACTTAAGAAAGGACCTCCGGAACGAATTAAGTTCGTAACCCAAGGTACCACTGTAGTTGTGAAGGTGGGCTCATAGCGTGGCTGGAGAATGTACTTTGAGACTTCCTTTTGTTCTGTGTCTGGTCCAAAAAAGCTATCCGAATCAAGGATAAGTATGCTGTATCTAGAACCCTGGAAGCTGTTACATGGGAAAGCCGAGTTATTGTGCTAAGCTTTCAGGAAATTAAGTTGAGAAGAAACTTATTTCAAACCAGCACAAAAAAATGAAATTATTCATTGAAAAAATATCATCTAACACAAAACCTATTGGGGTACATTGGACCTCATGATGTTAACAGAATGGAAAGCAAAACAACAAAATATTGGACTCTTACAGTAAATAATAGGAGGGGTCCATGTATCTCAGTAGCCTCACTGAGCGACGACATATGAAAGGGTGCAAAGTTGCAAGGCAGCTTTCCATCTTAAATGCATTTCAGTTGCACATGAATGAAAATTTCATTTAAATTTAGCTTGTTGTTTGGAGGCATGCAATGGAGAACGATACATGGTTATCTAGTAACAGGGTTATAGGCATGAATGTGCTAAATGTTACACATCTGCTTCATGTACTCCTTAAGCAATCTCCTGCAGTTGTATTTCAGACACTATTGCCTTTCCAGGTTTTCGTTATGGCATCCAAATTTCTGCTTTCGCTGTGGTTGCTTTAGGATTTTTCCATTTGCATATTTTCCATGGGTAAGCCATTTAGGTAAGCTAAACTAACAATGCTGATGTCAAACCATACCTCTGTTGAAACTTTTCACAGGTACATCTACCTTTATAGAAGCATTGTCCACAAACGGTACCAACATACAAGCATCAGTAACAGGAGTGACAGCCAGCAAACGAAGATTTATTGATGAAAGGAGGGACCAGCCTTTTGATAAAAGACTACGATTCAGTGTGAGGCAAACGGAAAGTGCTTACCGGTACAGAGACATTGTTGTCAGAAAACAGGATGGCTTCACACACATTTTGTTATCAACAAAATCATCAGAGAACAATTCATTAAATCCAGAGGTTAGAGTCTTTTGTTTTTTTTTGTTTTTAATAAAAAGCACTGTTATAAAGATAATGTACAGTGATTTGAAAGCAAAAAGGACAGATCTCTCTCCCCCACCCAGTTTGGAATCTAAATCCAAAGGTTGGAATTAGCAGAAGTGTGAGAGAGTGAGAGACCAGTGTAGCAAGGGATGAATGTGAATAAATGCAGTAATGCAAATATTTGGCAGTATCAATATGCTATTGCGGTTCAACAGCTCTTAAGTTATAGCTGGAAATAAAGATTATGACTGATTTCAAATAACACAACTCACCTGGGAGTAAGCCCCATTTAATTCAGTATGACTCACTCTGTGTAGACATGTGTAGACATGTGTAGACATGTTTAGGATTCCCCTGTTAGTAAATGAAATGTAACTTCTTTAAGAAATGAAAAGCGGAGGATGGGGTGGGATGAAACTGAACTGGGCAGCTGACTCTGTAATTGTTGAGAAGTACACAGAGCGGTCCCGTCACCGGAGTCCACAGTAGCTCTGGTAGCGCAGGAAGGTTAAGCTTGGATACAGTTGGTAAATGACAATAAATAAATTAGATGAAAGGTTTTGTGGTGAATAGATTCTGAGGAGCAGTTTGAATGAGAAGAAAGAGAGGTGGCTCCCCATCCATTTTCAGAGTGCACATCCTAGGCATGTAGGCAGCAAGGCAAACTTAATGAGTGGAATTGTTTAAGAGAACCAAAGACTTTAGGGTAGTTGGGTGTGCTGGAGTTAGGTGAACAGTAGCTATGGTCAGGGATGTCATGGGAAATATGGACCCACAGAGGCCTATTTAATACCTGCTGCTAAACCATAGCTTAGCACCACATGAACAAGCTAATAGAGCATGGGTAGGCAAACTAAGGCCCGCGGGCTGGATCCGGCCCAATTGCCTTCTAAATCCGTCCCGCGGATGGTCCAGGAATCAGCATGTTTTTACAGGAGTAGAATGTGTGCTTTTATTTAAAATGCATCTCTGGGTTATTTGTGGGGCATAGGAATTCATTAATTTTTATTTTTATTTTCAAAATATAGTCCGGCCCCCCACAAGGTCTGAGGGACAGTGGACTGGCCTCCTGCTGAAAAGAAAAGTTTGCTGGTCCCTGAGCTAGAACAAGTCTGGGCAAAACCTTGGGCTCCTGCACTCTGGCGTCCTCCTCCCTTCCTCTCACGTAGCCAGGATGAGGATTTTGCCAGTGTTTAGTTTCACTTTGGTAGAAGCTCGACACGTCCTTGCAGATCTGAACCAGAGATTGTGTGCTACCACAAACGGTGACCAGATCCAACACAAGCCAAATTCAAACCATGGGTTGTGAAACTGGCTCATTTAATTAAAATGATCTGTGATAAGCCTTGATATCTGGTTCATGTGCAAGAATCAAAGATCTGCTGGGAGTGAAATGCAAGCAATGGCAAAATACGCCAGATGAGGAAATGCAGTGTATGTGAACTCAAGGGGGATTCTGGTTTGTGCACATAATAGCACTGTAGTGTGGTTTAGCATTGCATACTTTTGTAGCCAACGTAGAGCAATACTCTTATTTCAGTATTGCCAACTACTGTGTTACTTTTCAAAATGAAAATTTAATACCATTAAACAGCCTTAATGGAGTAGAATTCATGTAACACAGGTGCCGGTTTAAAACTTTAAATTATATTGCGATTCTGTTGTTGTTTCTTGCCATTTTTTGTTTTGAATTTCCTCAATTTTGCCTATTTTTAAGCTACTATGTTTGCTGAGACTTGCAATTTCTGGTTCTGATCTTAAGATAGTCAGTGTTACGCTTAAAAAATAAATAAATCCTGATTTGTATTTGTAGTGTGTTACATTGTTGTTGTCTCCTTTAATAATGTGAAAAGGAGAACTTTGTAATGAACTTTGTCCTAAATTTAGATTTTGCTGAACTGGTTGCATATGCCACCTGCTGTTCAGATCACAGAAATGCTATGTGAATGCAAAATCTTAAGTTGCAATATTCTGCATCCTCTTTCATACGTTTACTGTGTCTTACTTGCAGGTAATGAAAGAAGTCCAGAGTGCACTGAACACAGCAGCTGCTGATGACAGCAAACTTGTCCTCCTCAGTGCCGTGGGCAGCGTTTTCTGCTGTGGCCTTGACTTCATTTATTTTATTCGACGCTTAACAGACGATAGAAAAAGGGAAAGTACTAAGATGGCAGATGCTATTAGGTTTGTGAAACTGTTTTTCCCATTGTGCATATCTAATTATGAGCTCAAAACATGCAACATATTTCAGTGCTAGAGTGTGATTTCAGAGGTACTGTACCTACTCACAACTAGTGTTCCCCCCCACTCCCAATAGCCATCAAACTCATAATAAATAAGACTGTCTATATAAACACATCATAAGGATGTCTACTTTCGATTTGTATTATCTTCAAAGCGGTATTGTATGTTCAGAAGGATCATGTCAGAATGATAGAACTCCCAGCTTTCCTTTAAAATCTCCTCCCTTCCTTATTATTATAGGAAGCAGTATTCCCAGTAGACAAGTTATATGTGTTGAATGTTTGGAAACTTCAAGTTGCATTGAAACATGTCTGGCTGCGCCATCCGCTCCCATACATTGTTTCTCTAAATAATTTTTTGAGTGGTTATTTTTCATCTTCCATGGTCCACATAAATAGCACCAAACCATGATTTGCTGCTGCGAAAACATGGCCATGTGCTCTCCCTGCCTTTCCTCTTTAGGTTCTCTTAGGGTTCAAACAATTTCTGGGTTTTTTTTGGGGGGGGGGGTTCATATGAAAAGCCATAGTTAACTATTGCAAGCCATGGTTAGTTAACAAAACAGGGTATCAAACCAGAATTCTTCATAACTAAAATTCAGAATACTCTGTAAGCCCACAACTTACACACAATTTTTATTGATTGATTTATTAGTTTGATATACCACCCTTCATCATAAGATCTCAGGGTGATTCACAGAATTTAATTTGTGCACATTCATCTTTATGAACGTAGCAATTAAAAAAAATTAAAAAGGGGGCAGAGAAAACATATTCTTTGCATGTCTTCATTTAATCTTATTTCAAAGATGCTTCATTGTTTCCTATACTTTTTCTAAAGTAAACCCACAACTTAGGCAGGTGTTACATTCCACGGATCATGCCTAAAGCCCAAATGGCATATAGTAAAACCCATTGGATTCAGTGGCAGGAGGAATTGCCAATGTCATTTTTATCAGAGCCTTCCCCTAATGACAATTAATTGCTTAATTCCTGGTTGGGAATTTGTACTGAAGGACAATTGGCTTATTGCAAGTGTTGAATCTCCTGGACACTGTTACCTTCCTCACCTGATCCTTTCAATCCCCTTCCGCTTTTTCCCTATAACATCAATGATGGTTCTGAGCCTTGTAAGTGATTTGCCATCCAAGAACTTTATAGACTTCTGTTGGATTTTGGTAAGAAAGGGGGGGCTATGCTACCTAGGTTAATAATTGACTGCTATCACAGCAGCTTTGGTATGGAGGTGGCTACAGAATTTTGTTACTAAAATACGTATTCTCATTTGATATTTATTTCATTTCAGGAATTTTGTAAATACTTTCATTCAGTTTAAGAAGCCCATCATCGTAGCTGTAAATGGCCCGGCCATTGGACTCGGAGCATCTATATTACCTCTGTGTGATGTGGTTTGGGCTAATGAGAAGGCTTGGTTTCAGACTCCGTATACGACGTTTGGGCAAAGCCCTGATGGATGTTCATCCCTTACATTCCCAAGAATAATGGGCCTGGCATCTGTAAGTAATCTGTAAAAGAAGTATGTACTGTATTTAATAATATTTCTAGCTTTGGTGCTCCCATTTGCGTGTTGCATATCCAACATGACCTAAGCGTAACTTTAGTCTCACAATGACATGGCTTGCATGCAACAGTTAAGCTAACACTTAGTGCAAACCGAGAAAGAAGATTGTGGCTGTTTTGGTTCTCCTCTGCTTTGGTGCTGTGAGATTAGCCATGATTTGGCATAACATGGCACCTGAACCCAGGCTCACAGTTTGTCTCGCTCCAGACAAACTGCAATGTGTAGCCAAGTTTGCTCTTGGTTTACAGCTTGTGGTTTGGAGGAGCAAAACCGCAAGCTTGGGTTCACACACACAGTCATCCTGCAAGTCTCACTGCTGGAAGTCTAGAAGAGGGGCAAAGCGACCACAATCTTTTCTCCAGGAGCTCACATGCATATTTGCACTACACCATGGTTTAGCTTAGCATTATGTGAGAACTGAGCCACAGTTTATTTAAGGCAGAGCACTAAAAAGGAAAACTTTCACTGTCCTGCCTTATATATGCAATAAAAGTAAATTCCTTCTTAAGAAACAAAAACAAACATGCAGCATTTCAGCTGCTCCAGTGCTAGGGAACCATTTCCTACAGTTCTGATATGTAAAACCTGAGTGCTTTCAGTTTGTTTTAGAATTTTGGCAGCGACTAACAATCTTTCAGTGTGCAAATATCTCTGGCTCTTGATCATTCATTGTCTGTTTGCTAACAGTGGCTGCAGTCCAGCATGCATTTTAGTGTGCTTAAATAGCATTGGTCCCAGCAGGACTTAATTTTTTGTGCCTGTTCTCCAGATTACTCCAGAATACAGCTTGCAATTTTATAAAACTAAAGCGTCCAGTTCGGGTGAAAATAAGAGTGGTTTTATTGGTGTTACATTTCTGAATCGCTTTCTGTTTTACATATTTTAATGATGCGTAAGGTAATATTTATAGGGAAACGCATGCTCTTGACCAGGCATAGGCAACCTTGGCTCTCCAGATGTTTTGGAACTACAACTTCCATGATTCCTAGCTAACAGGGCCAGCAGTCAGGGATCATGGGAGTTGTAGTTCCAAAACATCTGGAGAGCCAAGGTTGCCTATGCCTGCTCTTGACAATACGCATGTCTTCACACATGCATTGTGTGAAGTGTGAGAGTGCATGCATTTCAGGCATGCATTGTGCAGTGTGAGCGTGATATTGCATTCACATCTGTAATTTTGTATCACAAGAAATGAACCTAATACTGAATTAACTATTTTAAGTCTGAGTAAACCAGATAACTTTCCTTAGTAAACAATAGCTTTATGTTGTTTTTCCCCATGTAAGTTTGAAAGTGGCCTAAAAATGGCAATTCCTTCCTTCCTTGTATTGTTTTTACTGGGATATGGTTCTTCTATTCCTGCCAAAGATATAATCCTCACTGAGTAATACTTAAATTGTAATTATAATTTCTTTGCTAAATGTTGGTATACTCTTAAATGTTAAGAAGAGAATCAGACATTCAGGAGAAAGGCAGTAACTCTTTCCTGCCTCTTTCCTGGTGTTGGCAAGTTGCTTTTAAAGGAATATAGTATGCCATCTGGTAAATAAAAGGCGCATATATATATATATATATATATATATATATATATATATATATATATATATATAATATTGCAAATTATTAAACACATATACAGTAACATACTTTTAAATAAACTTAAGAGTTTCAAAGACAAATCCAAATTTACATTAAAATTATCTGTGATACTGTTGACTGCAGATCATTCTTGTACAAATCATATTATAGGGAGGCATAATGGCCACTTTGAATGTCAGATTCCTGTCTGGGACTAGTGCTTGGTCCACATGCTCCTCCACCTGCTAGCTGCCATATTTCAATCCCTCTCTGTCTAAACCAGGCATCCCCAAACTTCGGCCCTCCAGATGTTTTGTACTGCAATTCCCATCTTCCCCGACCACTGGTCCTGTTAGCTAGGGGTCATGGGAGTTGTAGGCCAAAACATCTGGAGGGCCGCAGGTTGGGAATGCCTGGTCTAAACTATGGGTTTGTGTTATATCTGAAAAATCATTAGTGGCTAAATGTCAGTTTGCTAATCAGGAGCAAACCAGGATGACACTGTTTTTCAAGATTCTGGTTCGTAACGCCAGCATGCAAATGAAAAAGGTCCTATGGGGTGTTGTACACACCGTGGCCATAATATTAGGCTATTGCCAAATCCTATTCAATATTAGCCTATCACCAAATTTAATAGACATTCCTGTTAGCCAGGCATTAGGCAAACTCGGCCCTCCAGATGTTTTGGGACTACAACTCCCATCATCCCTAGCTAATAGGACCAGTGGTCAGGAATGATGGGGCTGTAGTCCCAAAACATCTGGAGGGCCGAGCATGCCTATGCCGATGCCTGCTGTTAGCATTGTGGAAATGTCCATTATGTCCCACTCCATCCATCCATCCATCCATCCATCCATCCATCCATCCATCCATTCAATCATTGTCTTCCACCTCTTCTTCTGGACAACTTTTTCAGACTCATGACACGCTTGTCTCCCCTTTTGGCAACATGTGACCCATAGAATCATAGAGTTGGAAAGGGACCATGAGGGTCATTTAGTCCAACCCCCTGCAATGCAGGAATTTTTGCCCACCGTGGGTCTTGAACCCACAATAAGAGTCTCATGCTGTACCGTTTTTATTTTACTATATAGATATATCACTCTCCCCCCCCCTTAAGCTGATGGCTTATTTCTTTCTTTTTTAAGACAACTAACTGGTGATGTTGCTATCGACAACCAAGTTTGGGGTCCTGACCTACTAGTTGAAGGCCTGTGCCTTAGTTTATGGGTGTTCCTTTAACTCTTTGGCCTTCCCTTTAGCTGGAAGGACCATTGCAACTTTGAAAGGGAAGCATGGCCTGTAAAATCCTCTAAGGATAAAAAAGGTTTTTCTTTTTGAATTGTTAACAAAATTGAATAGGTGTCTAAGTTGTTGTGCTTTGTAATAAAACTGGTTCAGTGATCCCAGGCCTCCATTTCAAAATAGCCTTTCAATTGTAGTGTATTTAACCAGAAAAATCTTGTCCTATAGGTAACTATCAATAATGGCCTGGCAAATGAAATAGAATTAGGTAGGACCTGAGCACCATTAAACAAATAGCAGCCATTGCCAGTTAGAAGTAACTTACACCTTGTGCAAGCTTTTAAATCTTTCCACCTTTAAAGGTGCTTGAAGGGATATTATTTGCATGAAATGTTTCCTACATATTCCCAGGTACAGTACTTTCACTGTGTTCCTGCCCAGGAGAGACATTCAGTACTCTGTAATTTAGCAGAGCAGCCTGGAGGAATACCCACATCACATAATTCAGACTTAACTAGGTCAGACCCAAAGGCTCCATTTCTCTAAAGGAGTCCTTCCAGCAGAAGAGAACCTTTGGATCCAACCCACTGCAATTAATGTTAAATCTGGATATGTTCCTTAATAGTTCGTTTCTGCAAGTGATGCTGAGCTAGACAAATAGCAGAAAAGCTCTTTATGCTAAATTCTCTGTCCTGTTGATTAACAGCCTTGAAAGTAATGGGTTCTTTTGTTATGGCAAACAGTAATGGGAAGAGGGGATACCCCTGACATATGGCCATGTACAATAGAAAACTTTTAGAGTAGAAGCAATCGGGCCTCAGATTCAAATAAGTGATCCAGTTTCTATGTCATAAAAAGATGTCAAAGTAAATGTAATTAACAGGGGCTTCAGAAATGTAAAAAATTCTCATACTAATTAATCAAACGCTTTGTATATATTTAGCTGTGTTGATTTTCTTTGTCTGAAATATAATTTATGTATGTTAGCTTCTTTGTGAATAACTTAATTTGGTCAGGATGAATGTATACTTTCATTAAGGAGTATGTACAGCTGTTGTATCAGGATGGAAGTAAAAGAATAATAATTATTATTGTTATCATTTATTTATTTATACCCCACCCATCTGGCTGGGCCTCCCCAGCCACTCTGGGCGGCTTCCAACAGAAATATTAAAATACACTAATTTCTTAAAGATTAAAAGCTTCCCTAAACAGGGCTGCCTTCAGATGTCCTCTAAAAATCTGGTAGCTGTTTTTCTCTTTGACATCTGATGGGAGGGCGTTCCACAGGGCGGGCGCCACCACCGAGAAGGTCCTCTGCCTGGTTCCCTGTAACTTGGCTTCTCGCAGCGAGGGAACCGCCAGAAGGCCCTCGGTACTGGACCTCAGTGTCCGGTCAGAGTGATGGAGGTGGAGACGCTCCTTCAGGTATACTGGACCAAGGCCGTTTAGCGCTTTAAAGGTCAGCACCAACACTTTGAATTGTGCTCGGAAACGTACTGGGAGCCAATGCAAGTCTTTCAATGCAGGTGTTATGTGGTCTCGGCGGCTACTCCCAGTCACCAGTCTAGCTGCCGCATTCTGGATTAATTGTAGTTTCCGGGTCACCTTCAAAGGTAGCCCCACATAGAGCACATTGCAGTAGTCCAAGCGAGAGATAACTAGAGCATGCACCACTCTGGCAAGACAGTCCACAGGCATGTAGGGTTTCAGCCTGCGTACCAGATGGAGCTGATAAACAGCTGCCCTGCATACAGAATTGACCTGCGCCTCCATGGACAGCTATGAGTCCAAAATGACTCCCAGGCTGTGCACCTGGTCCTTCAGGGGCAGTGTTACTTCATTCAGGACCAGGGAGTCCCCCACACCTGCCCGCCTCCTGTCTCCCACAAACAGGATTCAACCTCAATCTGTTAGCCGCCATCTAACCTCCAACCACCTCCAGACACTCACACAGGACCTTCACCGCCTTCACATCCTGAAAATATAATACATGCAGCGTTCAGAATTTGCCAGGTGCATTTTGCACCTGGCCATCAGCCACTTGCGACCAAGTGAAGATGCCCAGGCGCCAGGATGGCACCTGATGTCTCCACCATCTGGAGGTGCATGCCTGGAGATCCTTGGATCCTGACGGTTTTCACAGTCAGAACGAATTTCAGGAACCAAAAGTCATATTAAAAATACGACTTTTGAGGTGTCTGACCCAAAAATGGTAACTTGGCATTCCGTTTTGGCGACCGTAACCCTGGTTTAGGAAGACATTTGGTGCCTAGCTTATATTAATCTGGAGTCTTGGTAGTTGTTCTCCCACCCACCCAAAGCTTTCATAAACCTTAACTTCCACTGTCATAGAGAGTTTAAACCGTTATTGATACTCCCCTTGTCTAGATATAGATTACAAAATTCTACAAGTTTTTGAATCACTTTAGCTAGATCACTTCCCCCTGAGCATTATATATCTATGAAATTTAATGAATTAGTGATAGATCATTTTAGTGATGAGATATTGGACATGAGGGAATACCTTCAAGATATTAATGTGGGATATATTTATTAGTCAGGCAGCCCTTGTTTAAAAGTCCTTGGAAATTGAATACAGGATCTTGAAAAACTTATTAAATTGGAGATAAGGTATAAGCAATGCCATAGATGCCTTGCAGTAGAATTAGTATTCAGGAAGAAACTTGCCTGCTCAGGCTCTAACAAGATGGAATAGACTCTGGATTATCTGATTCATTGTGAATGGGAAAGTGGAGCGAATTGTTTGTTGGAATATGGATATTGTCAAGTACAATATGGTCTCCATTTGTAGACAAATGGTCTCCATTTGTAGACAAATGGTCTCCATTTGTAGGCATTACTTTATTGCTCATCCCAACATGCTTGTAATTTTACCCAGGAATGATCAGATTCGCCCAGTTGGTACCATTTCCACATTATTAGATAAAGAAGTCTTAGTATAAAAATAATAAAGCTTTGTGTATCATTTCTGGAGTAAATAAAAATATATTCAGTCTTTGCATAAATCAGTCAGTCATTTTATTTGTATGCCACCTTTCCAAAGTTTAAACCATGCTCAAGGCAGCTTACAACATATGGAAAATTATGTACAGTAACTCCAAACATAACAAAAGTAGTCCCAAACAGTAAACAAAAACATCAAAAAGTACACAACCAAATTGAACAATGTAAGAGCCGACATAAACACACATAAAATTAACAGCAACAACCCCCCACCCCACCCAAACAATACCCGAGCCAAGGATTCTGTTCAGCAGCCTCAGCTTTTGTAGCTGGAGTCAGTCAGGGCTCCACCCTCCCAGGCCAGGTAGGAAAAGTCTAGCAAGGCAAGGAACAAGTCTTCCAATACTCGGAGCCAAGATGCATGATTGTAAAGAGCGAAATAATCCATTGGCTGTGCATTGCTTCTCATTGATAGACCTACAATGCAGTCTTCACAGATATTTCAGACTTGCTTGAGCTAGGAATAGGCGATAATAAAAATGCTAATGTAGTCGTTTCTCCCCTCCCTAGGATAGACAGAAATAATGATTAAGCAGCACTGAAATATTTGTCATGGGATTTGACTTCCCAGGAAAGGCTAAACTACACATTACATGGCAGATCTGTGATCAGATTTCCCATTGTCAAAAAGGAACAGTATCATTTGTAATGGTAAATGACATTTTAAAGCTGACTTTTAATTGGTCTTGAATACCATTGTAAACACGTGGCTGATCCGTTCATTTTTGTTAAAGTAACGTTTACGTAAATTTAGTCTTCCTCTCTGCAAGCTCCTGCTGATAAAACTCTCATAGGTTTAGAAATGCATTTAATTACACCGGGTAAAATTGATGACATTCGAATAGAGCTTCTGTCTAATCAGTTGGCATCTTTAAAAGTTGACAGCTCAGTTTTAGCTCATATTTTCTCATGCACTGAAATGCTTATATCTGCATTCTGGCATGTTCAGATAACATAATAATAGGAAAACCTCTGATATCTAATCACAGCTTCTTGTTTGAAGCCTGGTGTTTTCATATACCCTTTCCCCCAGCTTTTTACATTTTTTTTCTTGCGATGTATAGGAATTGTCAAAGCTGCTGCTTCTCCTTTCTCTCTCAACAAATGAATTTCCAAACCAGCTGTAATCACATTTCCATAGATGCTCATGCAGAACATTATTTGGGCATGTAAAATACCTCCTTTGGGTAGTAATGGTCCTGTTAAGATTTGGATGTTAGTGACATCAGTGGAACTATTGCAGTTTAGCAAGCTTGTAAACTGAGCTGAATGGCATATGTAAATAGTAGCACTGATTTGATTTTGTGATAACGCTGGTGACATTTTGGGTGTCCTTTGTTGTGAGAGGTCCTTTGTGAGGCTATCTTGTTACAGTCACTGTATTAATTATTCAAAGTTCTTCAACCCTCCAAAGAGTAAAAAAAAAAATGCTGTGATTTCAGGAAGTTGCAAGAATGCTAGTTGAGTTTTGGACTCTTGGGTGAGGGTCTTCATCATGCTTGAGTTTATGAATGTGTACATGTATTTGGAATTTTGCACGACTTGTTTGTATGATTCACAGCTTTCCCTTTCAACTTGTATAACACACTTTAAAAAGAAAAATGCTTTACATTTCCTGGCGTGGGGATCTTTAACACATTAAATTAAATATTATATATAAAAAATCTTCTTTATGGTACCGTATATTTGATAGTGACTGTGTGGTTGGATATTAGAGAACATATTTTGGTGAAAGTATGGCTACAGATCAGAGGTTAGTGGGCTTGCTTGTGCAACCCTAGCACTGTTTCATCCCACAGCCATAAGAGAGGATTTTATATTCTTGAGCCTTAGATTGCCCGTTTGTAAACTTGGGGACACCTATTTGCATGTTTGTGAGTCATTTCATGATATGGCTCAAAGCCACTCCATTATTTAACCAAGTATTAGTCATGCTAAATATGTTCAGTCTGTCGGCTCTTTTCATGCATCATGTTTAGTTCACAAATTAATTCGAATTCAGTACCCATATTTCAGTTTTCACAATATCTGGAACTTTTATCACAGTTTAAATCCATTTAAGCCATTATTTTAAAGTCTGAAAAGCTAGTGTGTCCAAATTAAAATACATCTATAATATTTGCATGGTAACTTGTACTGTATAACAATTGGCATCCCCAGTATTTTGTATAAGAAGTAGCAGCTCAGTTGCATTGGAACTAGGGTTGCCACCCTTCCCTTAACAAATGGAACAGTACCATTTTGGCGGTACGGTTCTGGCCCCAAATTTGTCCCATTTTTGAAGTCATAAAAATAAAAATTGGCATTTGTGTGCTCACCAAACTTGCTTGTGTTGTGCGCAACCAAACTTGGCTTTCACTGAAAAAACAAACAATATGCCGCAATCTGATGCACAAAGAAGTTTGATACTCAAATGTATGCAAGTGGGTGTTTTGGCTGAAACTTAAAGTAGACTGTATGGAACGTAAATTTTAAAATGTGATGGCACCGGATCATTTAAACCAGAGTCTTGCTAGCTGAAACTGTTTCAAGTGGAATTTGTTCTCAATTTTGCCTGTACAAACTAGACTGCTTTCCAGATTAAACAAGAACAACAGAAATCAAATACTTCCAAAAGAGTGTCTGTTTTTAAAAACTTGGTTTCAAAGTTTGTGATCTGCCTATAATAATGCTTTGTCTCAGTCTAAAAAAAGAAGAGATGCTCTCATTGAATTGAGCGAGCTCTGGTTCAGGAACAAGTTAGGTATTCTTTTATTTGGATGATTTATACACTACTTGTCCCCATAGTCTCTTCTTATAAATGGATATGTCATAATGCAGTATGTGTTTGCCTTACTTTGGCACCAACAGTTTTACCTACGAGATCCATTGATGTGAGGGATTTGTGCATGCAATTCTCATTGGCATCCAATATGAAAATATACCAAATTTTCATAATTAAAAATACATAATGCTATCTAGATTCAAGCCAATTAAAAACGTGAAACTCATCTCATTTGCAGGATCTTTCAAGTATGTAATATATTAACAGGATAAAAAAGTTTTTTTAAGAGCATTATTTATTTATTAAGCAAATTTTTGGCATCCTCATTTAGCATCTGCTGCTTATGCAGAGTTTCTGTTTGTCACACCATGCCATTTCCTTTCATGCTTGTCTAGTGCTACAGGCTTTAATTGGCTAGTCGATCAACTAAGCCAATCTGAATCAGTGAAGGTTGTAATTAAGACCATACTTGCTTGTTTTGCTCATTTATTCAACAATGATAGAAATTGTATTTTAAAAAATACCTTTCTAAGAATGTTTGGATTTTTTCTTTCTTTCTTTCTTTAATGGTTGTTTCCCAATTCCTTCATTATCTGATGCAAAGATCTATATTGAGATTTTAGCAGAGTGCACATTTTAAAAGCTATTCAGTTGAAAGACCTAAATTGTATGCCATGCTTATATTCCAAACCTTGCACTGTGTTACTTCTAGACAGGGCCTTGCATGCTAGCACTAAATATTTATTAGTGGTAGATTTAGTCTTTGATTTTGTTTCATTCCATGGAAAAGGAAAAACAAAACAAGAAGAAATAGTCCAGGCCAGTAAATTGTTCCAACCTGTAGAGGTATTTCTAGAAACAGCAAAGGTTTGTATTCAAAATGTTTTGATAATCTCATCATATTTCATGTTACAAAAAACATTACTATTTTCCTCAGGCAAATGAAATGTTATTCAGTGGAAGGAAACTGACTGCACAAGAAGCATGTGCCAAGGGACTGGTGTCGCAAGTTTTTTGGCCAGGAACATTCACACAAGAAGTCATGGTTCGAATTAAGGAACTTGTCACATGTAATTCTGTTGTAAGTTTCTTTTACCTTATTTCACATAAGGCTGAATAAGTGATTGTAGCTATTATAGTGGCTAAGGAACACTTCACATAGTGAATTTTCTCAGTGTTTGAGCAGTGCTGAGCCCTCCCAAGCGATGAATACACCCCAAAACATGGGGAAGCCACAATGTAAATTGGGTTGTGTGAATGTGCAAGCAGAAGCAATTTCCGTAATTATGCCAGCATTTTCCCCAGTGGCCATGAATGCAATAGCAGCTGTTGTATCTGCATAAAGTCTTGTTCGTACTTAGGTTATATGAAATATATGCCCAACTACATCATGGGACAGCTTGTTGGAGGGGGAAGTGAGTGTGAACTGATCCCATGAACACTTACCTTTTCTAAGGTCCACCTGAAAGCTGTCCACACTTCTAATACAGCTTTTAAATAAGCCATTTGACATGTTGTGGGAATTTTTACATAAATCTGGAAAGTGAACCTCGGCAGCTTTATAAAGTTAGTCTTACGTTTTAGAGTAAGGATCACAGTTGTACTGAGTGAGCTAGCCAAAAATATCTTGTTCTAAACTGTAGATAGAAAGAGCTCCTTTTAACTGCTTTGATATTTGAACAGAGTGTCCATAGCGGTGTTTTGTTTCTGTTTATATTTGCTTGGTTAAGACAGACAAAAAATAACCAACCCTGCCATCACATCAAATAAATATTTAGGGTTAAATCTACAGGGTTCCACCCTGCGTAAGTCCTACTTACATAATAAAAAAACAGTATTCAATGCAACCCTCTTGGCTACGCTATGCATAGGTTGAGCTTCTTATTAATGAACCAGAGTCAGAGATGCAACAAACATTATTTGGTTTGTTACATAATCATTACTGAAAATTCATTACTGAAAATACTATTTTTCTGTCCTAATTCTTAAACTCACACACCTGGGTTCTAGCACAGTTAAGGCATTGGGGGAGCAATTGTACGCGCAAGAAGTCTGCATAGAGCAAGCTGGTGCAAGTTAAGCCAGCGTAGAGTTACACCAGATCCAAATCCTGTTCAGCAGTGAGGCAGCTGCTGCTGCTGTTCCGCAGAAGGAAGAAAAGCCAAGTTGCTAGGTCACATGCCCAAGCCTACGTCTTAACCCACTGGTTCTACTCCTTTTGAAGGGACTCACATTCAGCTCAGATGGCTGGGCCAGGATAAGCAAGCTATGCCGGCTTATCTTCAGCTGAGCTGGCGTAGGGGAACTTACCACCAGCTTTGAGGTGTTTCCCTTCATCGTATATCATGACTTCCTCATTTCTACACTCCATGTGGCAGACGCAGAGAGCAATGGCCTATTCTTTTTAATTTGGAGGAAGAATTACATCTTTCCAGTTACCAAATACTATGATTGTGCGTAATGTCCCTGATTGCGCGGTGAACTGTAAACACATTTAGTTGAGCCTGCTCACAGATCCTCCTGCTCAGTTTGGGAAAGCTGAGTTGGAGGAGGCCAGGCTGTCCTTGGATAAAGCTTAGGGACTCCTAAAGTCCCCCTCTGTCCATGTTAGTCAGCCATTTCCCAACATGCCATCCCACTCAAGGATGGCCGAGAAACAGAAAGCGGATCAAGTAAATGCAGAGAGGAGTTAACCCCCACTCAAAGATGGTGCATGCCTTGATTCCCTTCCCCCATGGAAATGAATGGTATAAGTATTGATATATTGAATGGTGGTCTCCATCAATATATACAGTGAAAACGTACAGCAGCCAATATAAACAGTACAAAAGTGATCATTAAAATTGTCATTTGTAACAGAATAGCTGCCATTGGGCTTCGCCCTTCCTCTCATATATTGCAAAGAGGGCAACCTTTGCACTATGCCCAACCACGGCATATTTCTTGTTTCATATAACCACATGCTTACTGTATCTTCTTCATTTTATGTAGGTACTTGAAGAATCCAAAGGTTTAGTTCGTAGTATTATGAAGGTGGACTTGGAACAGGCAAATGACAAAGAGTGTGAAGTTCTAAAGAAAATTTGGGGTTCTGCTCAAGGGATGGACTCAATGTTGAAATACTTGCAGAGAAAGATTGATGAATTTTGAAGAGATGCTCATTGACACTGGAATTGTATTTACTTTGGGACATCTGGGTTTCATGGATGCTCTAAATGAATTTAAAAGTCCCAACTCACAGAAAAGAGTGGGACTAAAGCTTGAGGAGAACATGGTTTTATTGTCAAGGTTTTTTAAAAAAAAATTAAAGAAGTTACTGTATGTTAAGCATTGAACAAATTTCTTTTCTCCATATATAGATTATAAATATATATATTATATTTCTTTATATACACGAACTAAAAAAAAAATTTATAATGGAGTGCACTACCAAACTTTTGTCTTCTACTTTATCATTGGCTAGTACTGTATCAGAAGAAAAAGGTGGATAAAATGAGGTGTTGCATTATTTTGTATGTGGCAGGAAGGTCCTGAAGCAATGAGATATTTTTTCACTAGAGTACAGAATTGAAACGGGTATTGGCCAGCCCTTACTTTCACTGCCCAAAAAGAGTTAGTTGAGAAGAGGCATTGCCTTGAATTCTGAGGAAGGTTCTAAATACCTCAAGTAATGATGCATTAAAAAAAATCAATTATTTTTTAAAAGAAATCCCTGTAATAAAATGGTCTATTTTCTCTGTCTCTTCCCCCCCCCCTCCTACAAAAAAATGAGTGTGCTCAGGATTTATGCTATAAAAAACACTCAGCCCTTCTTGTTTGGGGGAGCATGCCCAATTCCTACCCAGAGAGCATGAAGAAGCCAGTCTGTTGTTGAAAAAGAAGCTTCATTTGCAGTATTAGTGAATCACTGAAATACCATATATACTATGGATATCTTAAATTATAGCTTAGTCTTAGCAAGTTTTATTATTTTAACTACATAATTGCTTCTGTTGCTGGGTGAGAAAACAACTCTATATAAGGTTTGTTTTTGGTTTTTTGGTTCTTCGGTTTGCTGGTTTGTTCTTTTTGTTCTTCTGTTTGAATTACACCAAAAAAATGTATTTTATGTTCATTTTTAGCTTCATGTAGAATATATTTTATTTAATAAGTTAAAATTTCTTTTGGCACACTATTAAATATTCCCTTTTTTTACAACAAAAAACACCTTACCTTATATTAGATGTTTAATATCTTTTGTTTTTAATTTGAATTCCACACTATGGGCCTGATCCAGAGATCTTTACATGCAGCAGCAGGCTGCGTGCATTCTGCAGTGGATGAGGATCTCCACTGCCAGGCGAGAAGATCTGTCACCTGATTTCATGTCAGAATGCATTCTTGGAATTGGCTCCTCTGCCTTCAAGTTAGAAGAATCACCCGTCTGTTTGGCAGTGCATACTTGATACAAGAGTATCACACTGCAACACCCAGATGCTGGATGCAATTTTCTCTTCCCTGCCCCCGCCCCCCGCACAGTGCCCTTTTGTGCTCATGGGACTGCATCCAGAAAGGCACTATGCCCATGAAACCTGGTTTTCCATGTGCAGATTGCCATTATTGGATCAGCATGCATAAAATACGCAGTATTGATGCACAAGAGTGACCTTTGTAAACAATACCTATTTTGCATTCCTTTCAGGGGTGTGTGATGATTCCTGACTCCAGATATCTATACTTGGGTATCTGTTTGCAATCTTACTGAATGTATGAAGAATAGGGGCGGGTGGGTGGGGGGAAGGAATCAAACATTATTTTTGTACAGTTTGGAACTTTATACTTGGAGCCTGACCACCTCATCCTAGTGGAGAGTTGTACAGTGTGTAAATCTGCTTTTACCTTGGATTGGTACAGTATTTTTGCATCTGTGGGACCTACTTTTTTGTTGTTCTAGTAGTTAGAACTATATATAAACTGTACAATCTGTAAAGTTTTTATAGAATAAATATTCAGCTGTGAACTGGTTAAAATAAAACTAATATTTCTTAACACCTCTTAAAATTGCTGCAGTGTGTAGTTCTCTTTCTCCTCCATCTCCCTGCCTTCACTCCCCCAGGAAATACGGTACTTCATTCCAGCTTTACAAATCCTTTAAAAATTGCAGTTTTCCTGTAAACACTGCTAGTTATCCCGAGACTGTTCTACTTAATTTCCTCATTTGCAGACATAGCAAATTAAAACAGTTATAGAAAAGGTCAGGAGATTAACACTTCAATCTGGTATACCTCTTAGATGATTCAGTGTAGATATAACTGGATTAGCTCTTTCCAACGGTGTCAAGTGGGAAGTTCAGTCTCAGCTACAAACTTCACTTGCATTGACTCTTAGGCCTAAGGCAAAAATAAAAGTATAGAAAAACACACATGACGATATTCTCCCAAATGACTGTTATCTTCACATACCAGAAGCAATTACGGAACATTTTCTACCTTTTAGAATCTAGGTCAGTTTTTGGTTTTCCACCCAGCCATCTCATTGTACCATGTTTTTTTAATGAGTTTGAAGTTTCTATTCCCATTTATTGGGAAAAAAGGAAGGGGGTCTTTTTGATGGTGTGAACCAGTATGATAAACCTTCAGTGTTGTTGTGTTTTTAAACTTTATTTTACCCAACAGTGAGTTGTACAGACTTCCAGTTTGTCTCTAACCTCTGCTAGGCTAGTGTACCATTTAAAAAAATAAAAATCAGTTCCTCTTCTAAAAAGCATATTCTGTCATCTGGGGACCAACTTGAAAGCAGCCGTTTTCTTAAGTACCGTGTTTTCCCCTTTTTAAGCCGTAGTCATAATATAAGCCATGGCAGGATTTTTAAGATTTTTAAAATATAAGACATACCCCGAAAATAAGACATAGGTCTACCTGCAGATGCCCAGCAGCTGTGCGCCCTGAGCCAGTGGGACCCAGCAGCAGCAGTTAAATAAAATATGAAGTTAAGAAATATTGATATGTTTGTTTGTATTTTGTTTAAATGTTTTTTATGTACTGTACTTGTTCTGTAAAGCAGAGACAGGCACTGCCACCAGGCTTTCAAATATACTCAATGGAAAGGAAGCAGGGTGAACAGGTAGGAAAGGGAGATCAATTCTTCAATGCAAGAACAAAGTGGTGAGCTATAAATGAGCATTTGGGACTAGATGCTCTTCCCTTGTACCTGTTCTTATCTGAATAGCAGGCAGGGGCTCTTGTACCTTTGGCCAAATGATAGGGCCTGAGTGCCCTTTCCCCTTGCAGGCACAGGGCTACTGGCAGATTAATGCAATATGTCAATTGGTCAGATTATTTTGTAACTTTTTGTGTCATTCACCCACTCATGCAAAAGGGAACAACAAAAAACCACTATGTACTATATTTCCCCCCAATCTAAAGTGTAACACACACTGTATAGTACTGGTGTCATTTCTAGCTAACCGACCAAAGTGAGCAAGTTGGTTTATTTCTCACCTTGTAAATGTTTTGATTCCAATGGTCACTAGAGATTCTGGAATGAAGTCTGGCAGTTTTGTTTAGGGCACACTTCTAGGTTTCACATTTGAATGTCAGATTGATTCCCTTGCCCATTTTGAAAGGAGAAAGGAAAATGCAAATTAGTGAAATATGATCTCTCCCTTGAAGACTGACATAGCAGAATGTCTCAAATGCTCTTTCAGATCTTGCTGTACGATTTGATTTTATGCAGCATTACAGTTACAGCCCTGCAAAGATTGCACACATGCCTTAGACTGACCTAATAAAGAGCCCTTTGGCTTGAGCTAATAATTTACAATGCCTGTGGTTTTCAGGGAGTGATGTATGAGCTATATGCAAATGAGTATGTAGGGGTATGAGCTTTATAGACACTTGTGTCTAAGACCACATATGACATTCGGCAATAAAGCAAGTTAATTTGAACCAAACCTTAATCCTGAACATGCAACGTGGCTGCAAATCTGAATAAGGGCACTTTCACAATCAATGTTGCCCCAATATGGGGTTAATTCAAAGCCATTTGTGTCCTAGCTGTGAACTGGGTCACAACAATAAGCCATTTGATTCTTTATTTTTTACAAAGAAGCCAAGAGTGTGGTTTATATTTTACCCTTTGAAGAGGTGTGACTTCTTCTCTTAGGAGCCCTCCACAGGTAAATGCAAGTACTCTGCTCTAAAAGCTCTGGTACTCATAGCAATGGGGGTAGTTTCTATTCACTCGAGGGTCATGATACATTATACGGTGAAGGGAGATCCAACCAGCTTTAAAAACATCCAGACATAACGTAGCTTGCTATTTTCTATGGACACAACCCTCCAAATACTGATGTTGCACAACCTCCATTTAAATGAACAGAACCGCAGGAAAACTTGGAATTTTTTTTTTTTAAAAAAAAACCCCACCAAGTGGAATTTATTAGATTTTACTTACTTACTCTTTGTTCCACCGATAAAGGAGTAGAGGGACTGAATGATGTTGAATAAAGGATTGATACATGGCTCCCCCCTCTAGCCTCACGCTGTTTTGAAGGGGAATGCTTCAGTTTTGTAATCTGCTGTGTCGGAAGATGTATGTGCTACAACCACCATTTTTTCCGCTGGGGGGGGGGGGAAGATATAAGAGAAATCAAGGCTCTAGTTGATACCCCCACCCCACCCCAATCATCGTGGATCGCTAAAAGACAACTTGTCTTTGCACAACTAAAGTGATGACCAAGTACGGGTGAAGTGTTGCTACGGAAACAAAATACCTGGGGATCCATGTGGAAGGGTGCATGTCTTTCTTCCCTCCTGCCGTGGCTGGAGATGTAATCAATGTGTCTGTGTCTGAAAGAGAACAAGAGAGACTGCCATTCTTGAAACCAGGTCTGAAAGAGACAGCTATGGCACTAGAAACCTAGTGGGTGGGTGAACAGGACGTGTTGGAAAGTTAATGAGGTGAAAGTGCTCTCACGTTCAGGCTATGTATACATGCAAATAAAGCTTGTATCACAGAAACACCAACTGTGACCATGGGCATCTATGGGGGACGGGGGGGGGCAAGGGCTGCCTTTTGGTGTTTTAATTTGCAGGAAATGACCTCCATTCCAAGGAAGTGTAACAAGGAAACGATTCAATACTGCAGACTGGGCATCCAGTTGCCTCACATATGTACTCCCCAATTATGTATGTAATATGCTGCCGTGTGTTAACTTTGTGTGCTCTTCCAAATTGGCAGTTCTGATAATTTGCTCAGGATATAATGGGAGAGGTTTCCTGGACACAGAGCACTCATGGATCAGGGTGACTCAGTCTTCTTTTGTAGATACAGGGAGAAGAGTGAAATACATGGGTGAAGGGCACGTGAGGATATTTTAAAAATTTGTCTGCGCTACTAAGCACATTTTACTCGGAAGTAGCATTGGTTGCTATTACGTGTGTTTAAGAATACAGTGGTACCTCAGTTTACGAACTTAATCCGTTCCAGAAGGCCGTTCTTGAACCAAAACCGTTCTTAAACCGAGGCACGCTTTCCCTAACGAGGCCTCCCGCTGCCGGTGCCCTTCCACCGTTTGGATTCCGTTCTTAGACCGAGGTAAAGTTCTCAAACCAAGACACTATTTCTGGTTTTGCGTAGTTTGTAAACCAAATCGCTCTTAAACTGGACTGTTCTTAAACTGAGGTACTGCTATACACTGCCAATACAACACTATCTAAAACACTATCAACAAGATAACATATGCTCCTGGTATCTTAATGACACAGAGAAATACCTTCAGACCTCTGGCAATAAAATAGAGAACAGAAAGGGACAGAAAATGAAGAACCGTTTCTATATTTCCCAGGACAGCAGTAATTGCCAGTTCTAAGGCTTTTTGGGCTAGAAGCCCATGAGAACCAAAATCACTGCATCAACTCAATTGACAAGCAAGTTACAATATTTCGCTTTGGGAGTTAGGAAATGAATTGAAGAAATCAACAGTCCATGGTTACTTTTGGAAACAGACATTTCACCAAAGGCTTCAGACTATTTTTTCCAAAAATAATTCAGTTTCATTTCTTCAAGTTTTTACATGATGACATTTTCAGGAAATATATTTTAATTGCTGCAGTAAAATTAAGTTGCTTAAAGGGACCACAAGAAAGGCCTTCCTGCATCAGACCAAGCCATTCCGTTTCACACCACAATGTCCTGAATGATTTTTAGCAACAAAGCTTGAGCATCCCCAATGCGGACTGCATATTTTTATAAGATAAAATATTGTGATCTAGAAGCCTCATACCTGCTATTGCTTGGGAATTCTAAGAACCCACTCCCCCCCCCAAAGAAAATTCAGTGGAGTTTTGAAATCAGTTGTGAAAATCAGTGGTTCAAAATGGTGTCCAACTGTATCCAAACAGAAGAAAGCCCACTCCTTAATCTCAGGAACCATCATGCAAAATTTGGTTAATGCAGAGAGGAACCAAACAACTTTCCAAAATATATAGTGAATTAAAATATGAAAGGTCTTGTGTTCTTTCAGAAGATGTAAGACCCTAGCAAGCCACTGAGTTGTGGCAACTGATAATGTATTTCTTTTAAGAGCTAAAGTTGCCTGAAGGCACACACTGTTCTTAGAATATCATGACTGCACTTAATGGCAACAATAAATTCTGGGCTGTGTGCAAGGTAGGGTTTAAAGCATGTCAAAAAACAGCAGCTTCCCTCCCTCCCCCCTCCCTATCTCTAGTAAGTCAGTGCCAACTTTCTAGTGTAATATGTGCTCATCAGATCACCCTAGGGAAGGAAGAATCAAGTCTATCAACAGTCTTCCAGATCAGCCTCATGAAGGTACATTACAAGGTAGATTCAGAAGAGCCATACGGTAGCAATTTAATGCCTTGGTGAATGCTAAGCCCAACTTTGTCACCCCTTTGCAGTTGCTAGAAAATTGGGGGTGGGGGTGGACAGGATTGATAAAGTTGGACAATATGAATGGCAGGAAGCTACAAATGACTGCTTCAGCACACAATGAAATTATGTTTTCAAGTGGTTATTGTCACCTGATTTGAATTTACCTACAGCAGCCAGGTCTTAAGCTTCTGAAGATATGAAAAACAGTTGCAGGATCCTAAACCAAGCAACTAAAATGTATCTGTATTCATCATAATACCCAGTTACTCCCTAACGTATCTCTACCGTCGCCTATACAAGACTTGATCCTGGTGTAGCTTAACTTTGTTGTTTCCAATTGGACACAAATGATGACGTGCACAATCACTGGCTGAATTAATTAAGCCCAGAGAAGAGCACCAGATGAATATCACAAAGTCCCTCTACATCTGAATGAGAATTCTCATGAACTCTCCAAACAATGCTGCAAGTTCTCTATTGCTAAATTGAAGCAATAGTATACTAAGCATTATGTTACAAACTTGGCACAGTGCATTGGTTCATGCATTATTTCTCTAAAACACATTTTTAAAGGTTTATGGTTGTTTGCCTTTCAGCAAAAATTGTTAGGTCACAACATTTACTCTACATAAGCACATTGCACTGGAAAAATCTGGATGGCCTTTCCAGTTCAAAATGAAACAAATATGAACTTAAACTATTGGATTCTTCTGCTCTGGAGAATTACAAAGTCAACTTTCTACTTGGGAAAATGCATAGATATATGCAAGTATTAATTCATCTCCAAACTACCTACACAGATGAGTGAGCTCCAGCCAACTCCGTTTCATATCAAAGCCTAAATTTTGACAAAATAAAAAAATTCCTTCCAGTAGCACCTTAGAGACCAACTAAGTTTGTCATTGGTATGAGCTTTTGTGTGCATGCACACTTATTCAGATACACTGAAATACTTTGACAGTGCTTCAATTTTTTATTTCAGAAGCTTCTTCTTTCATTTAATTTAGTACCCACTATTCACTTCTGTTGACTCTTATTGCTTGTAGAAAGCCTTCTTGGCTCTTTTTTAATTGACCAAAATTGGGTTTCATCACCTGAAAATATTGTCTCATGTTGCTGACAGTAGAAAAGGATCAATAGATGGAAAACTGCAAAAGGAAGAGTGTTGGATTTTGCCACCACAGCAGCACAGAAGGGGGTGAGGAGGGGGGAGGGAAGGAGAGAGAAGCCTTTGGCCAGAGTGTGTTACAAACCATTCCAGAAAAGCTAATTACAACAGCAGGTGCCAGATTCAGTGCAGTTGGCATTGTGTTCAGAAGACATAAAGCAGTGCTTCAGACCATGATGAGGCTTTCAGAAGTATGATGTTATGTATCTAATCCATAATTTAAATCCCCCAAAATGCTTTCAGATCCACATGCCTTGAGCCTTTTTCAATTTAAACCTCCCTTAGATTAAGCACTCAGTATCTCTTCTGTTTATTTACATGGTCACTCACAGATCTGCTATAGATTCTATAAGGTTGTCTTGTGGCTATTTTAAAACATAAATTGGTTGAGCTCACTAGATAAGGCTACTGTCATGATTAAGAGGATTGAGCAATTTAAGCTAGCGAAAGTTTTTCTTAAGTGAATGGTTTCATTTTCTAATGGCAATACAAAAGAACGGCTAAGTGGACTTATATTGAGAGGTGTACATCTTCTCAGTAAAAGCCGAGCTGCTTCAACATGTTTACAGTAATCCTATTCTGTGTATTTCTTTTTGACCTTTAGTTCTACCTCTCCTGTTTAAATAAAACTTTTTTAAAATGTGCAGTGGAATGATTTGGATTAAATCTCCATAACAATGAAGAAAAGGTGTAAACATTTACTTTGCAGGCATCTTTCTTAGTTTTTTTGGGGGGGGAATTTAATATATTTTTAATGGATGTGCAGTGTGTGTTTCCCCCCCTCAAGAGAGAGACAGCAAACAGCTGTGAAGATTAAAATGGAGCAAATTCCAATCTTGTAGAGAAATGTGTTCAGCTCCACCTGTCTATGCGGTCTTCCTTCCTTTTTATATTTTTTATATTTTTAGTGTGACTTATTTATCACCATCCAGAAAAAAAAGCAAAAATAATTATGCAGCAATTCAAATGTGACATTGGGCACATAAAATAAATGAAACTTGATCCATGCAAGGATACGCATCACATCTGAAACAAATTGCTAGCATATAAATATGTAAGCATTAGCAAACCACGGATCTATGGTGTGGGGGTATGTCATGGTCATGTGTTAACACTGTACGCTTAGGCAACCGGTTTTAAACATGATGTCATCCATTGTTTCCTGCATAGAGTACTGCAATGCATTATATGTGGGGCTGTCTTGGAAGATGGTTCAAAAATTTCAGATGGTGCAAAATTTGATGGCCAGGTTGCTCATTATACCGCTGTACAATGTTACATGCTCAGCCTACTCGCCGAGACTCTGTGAACTAGCTCAAAGCTGAAGCTCAAACCGACTGTCTGAAAGGCCACTATGCCAAGTAAAAAAATACTCTGGTTAATAATAATTAATAATAATAATGTTTAAAAACAAACAAAATAATGTCGAGCAAGGATTTCAAAAACATGCTCTCTGCCAAAAATAATAATAGAGTATTTACAGAGCAGCAATGCTCCTAGGATTGCCAGTATATAGCATCATGAGGCACCCCCCCCCCCCCGGCCACATTTTTTAAACAATGCCAACAGTTGCTGTAATAATTTCTGGTCATAATATTTTACTTCTGTAATCTGTTACTAAATGCTGTGTAAATTTATTTTTTGCTGAATTCATGTCTAACAAATTGAATAAGGTCACAATCCCCCTGGTGTAGATTTCCATTCTTGAAGGGTTTTCATTAAGTATATTACACCTACCCCTTTCCACAACTGAGCTCACTTCCTTCCTGTCTGGCTTTGAGCTTCACTGACAAGCAAGGACCAAGATCTCAGCACAGCAATTAGGGAAAAGGCTGTCTTTAAGGCAACTTGATCACTGCAGATGGTGACAGCAGAGGCTCCAATACTTTGGCCACCTCATGAGAAGAGAAGACTCCTTGGAAAAGACCTTGATGTTGGGAAAGATGGAGGGCACTAGGAGAAGGGGACGACAGAGGACAAGATGGTTGGACAGTGTTCTCGAAGCTACGAACATGAGTTTGACCAAACTGCGGGATGCAGTGGAAGACAGGAGTGCCTGGCGTGCTATGGTCCATGGGGTCACAAAGAGTCGGACACGACTAAACAACAAGGCAACTGCAGTTGCTTTGATCTTAACAGGCTCAACTTATTATGCTGCAGTGAGTTTATCTACTATAGTTTGTTGCATTTGTCCTATTTATTTTACTTTATATGGTTGAAGTAATTTGCAAGTTGTGACGTTGAAGGTAAATCACTTTCCAGCCATTCAGTCTGCATGTTTTCTACCCAATCAGTATTTGCTTCTGAGTATGCTGAAATGCCATTGGAGTTGCCAGATTCTGACCTGTTGAGTAAAAGCTCAAGAACAGCAATGCATTATTCTGGGAGAACCCAACTCTACTGGTGCTGCATGCCATTGTTCGGAAGTTAATGTCTAGAATATCATGTTTCAAATGTATTTAACATTTTATGATCACCTTGTAAGAGCTGATATAAAAGGAACTTGTAAGTATTAAATTAAAGGACTCTAGTTCCGCTCCCCAACAGACAAGATGGTGCAAGATTGAATAGGGACTTGAGGCACCTGAAAATCTTGCTGACCTGAAATTATTATAACAAGAGGCACTTGGAATAGGTCACAATTTGGTAAACCTAGAAAGTAAGCATCAGTTTTACCTTTCTACTAACAGGAGCTTACTGTCAGATACAATATCTTGTCCTAGCAACCATTTCCATTATAGTAGAAATGCTGCTATGAGATCTCCACCCAACTATCACAGTTGCTGGCAAACTCCCAATTCTTCATCCAGTAAGTTCAGCTGTGTTTTATTGCAGTCATTTCATTGGATCACGGGAAATGATAAAAATGGTTCCCATGACACAAGCAGCAGACACGTTGCAAAGTCGCCTCCCATTATATAAATGTCATTTTATTCTTAGTAATTTCCAATGGTATTGTGCTGTAATCAGAATTCACACACACAGCCCAATAAAAAAAGACAGCACAGCTGTGCAGCACAAAGGGCAAGGAAAAGGGATTGAGATGCTCTTCTCTGATAAGGCAAGGGTTCTAGCTGTACCGATATGCTGGCTCTAGGAACTGGTACAATCCTTCCTAGTAGCTGCCACATTGGTACGAGCAAAGTCTAATAATTGTTGCTTCTGCAACTTCTTACGTAAATTAAAAACATTTTTCTCCAAAAGGTAGAATAAATGTTTTTATTTACGTGTCATTGTTTTTATACCAGGATTTTAAACCAACTTCACACACACATATAAACACACACACTTAAACATACAACTAATTTTCAAAAGAAAATTAAAATGAAAATGATTTCACCTTTGTGTTTGATTTCAAGCACATTTTTAAAAGGGTACTTTTTATAATTTTACAAAAATGCCTACTTAATAATACAACACCTTTGAATGCCTTCAGTAGTCATTATTTAAGGACAATCATCATATGCTCCAACTGCCATTTGAAGCCAGTAATCCAAGCTCCTAAAAATTACGAAGTTGTATAAATTCTCCCCGCCTTTTAGGAAACCATGTTCACTTTCTTTCCAGGAAACAGGGCTGTCAGCAAAGCCATGAACAATGAGAGATATCCAGTGAGCCAACTTTGGTTCTTCAAAATAGGAACTGTTGTGGGGAGGAAAAGGGAAGCAAAACTATAAATTATATTAAGCTTTGCAAGAGAAGTTAAATTATAGCTGTTCAGCAAACAGCTTGATCCTATGGATATATACAGAGAAATAAGTCTTACTGATAATGAGTATGTACATAAGATTGTTCAAATAAACACACAGGGAGGGATTCACCTAACCAGCGCCATCAGTGGAAACCCTGAACAAGGACTTCTGCTTGTGTAACAAGCCTGAAATTGGCTGTGGATCAAATGATTGGAAAAACACTGAAACCAATATAATATACAGTTTTACATAAACACACATGCAGTGCAACCCAATGCATGTATATTCAGAAGTCAGTTCACTGGTATTTAATGGTGTTGTTAGGTGTGTTTTGGTCTCAATTTGATCAACTCCAGGTGTAGTTATAACATGCTGAATAGGACAGATTGTATAGCTAACTGCTTACCATATTTGTTCAAACAAATGAATTATCTTCTCTGGAAGTATAAAGCCAGTTATTGTACACAACAAAGCTTGTTCTACTGTTGTGCTCGGTTGAGGGCATGAATATGTTGATAAGAAACTAGAGGATGTATTTTCTCTGCAAGAAAGAAGATATGCCAAGTAAGACCCTATGCAAGACTCTTTAATATTTTAACATACTGACTGCTAAATAAATGTTCTGCTTTAAAAATCTGTGCGCTATGCAGCTAAATCACCAAGTGCTGAATAATTTTCCCTTTCACTGGACAAAATCCATTTAGTAAATTCTCCTGTACAATTCCCATTGTGTCAGTAGATTGTGCCCTTTGAGATCTGTGGACAACAGTGATGTTCAGCAGAAAAATTCAGCTTCCTTTTAATAACCTAGATATGATAATAACTATCCGAATGACATTATGCACTACAGCAGGCATCCCCAAACTCGGCCCTCCAGATGTTTTGGGACTACAACTCCCATCATCCCTAGCTAACAGGACCAGTGGTCAGGGATGATGGGAATTGCAGTCCCAAAACATCTGGAGGGCCGAGTTTGGGGATGCCTGCACTACAGTGTCTAAATAACTTTTATTTATACAAATATTTATATACCACCAAATTACTTAAAATATCAAGGCAGTGTACAACAATTTATACAAGCATAATAAAACACAAAAGACAACAAAAACAATTTTAAAAATCATTAAAATGGCTGGAAAGTTTAACCAGTGGCTTGGCTCTGTCGGCAGAAAAAGGAGTTCAACAGGTGCCTGAAAGTGGATGACTTGTATTGTGGATACTCCCCCTTTTGCTTGCCTGTTCCTTTCATTTTGAAAATATGATGGGTTTTGCCATTTTGTAGTGATGTTTTTCCTACTATTTTTAATACTTGTGTGTGTGTGTGTGTGTGTGTGTGTGTGTGTGTGTGTGTGTGTGTGTAATTTGATAGTCATTTGGATTTCTTTTGAAGAAAAATAGTCAGGTATATATACTTACAACAAGCAACAGATACTTACAAGCCAGTATGAGTGAAAATGGCACCTAGCCATTCAAATAATTCCTGAGCACTGCATGCTGTTTCTGGCTCTCCTTCCAATTTGTTGCTCTCCAGAACTGGACACTGCACATTTCTTAATGTGTTGAATGTTATTTTTGGCTGAAGTGCCTGTATTTGGTTTTTGGAAAAGTATGACATCAAACTTGATTCTTCTGATCCTTGAATGCAAACAACACACCCCAAAAGTTAAAAAAAAGAAACAGACTTTAAAAGGAGCATTTTGTTTCAAACTATTCAAACTCTTTTATGATTGTGTACAATTTGGAAAGATAGCTTTAGTGAAATACAGTGTCGAAATTAAATCTACTGTTTATCTATGCCGTGCCAGAGCCTAAGATTTCCAACCTCCTCCTCTCAATCCCACAAATTGTCACATTCCTTTTAGTATAAAAAGTATACTTTCAGATCCATTTAGCACTTAGGAGAGCAACCAGACTGTGCCACTTTGCTGGAATTTGCGTGATCAACATTATTAGAGGTTTAAACTGAAAAATGAAATTATTGGGAAAATGCAAGAATACATGAAAAATAATTGCAAATTAGGAAGTACACAAGGTCATAATTCTAATACACTCCCCTTATCCTATCCACACAATCTTTAAGGCTTATCTGTATAATAATAATAATAATAATAATAATAATAATAATAATAATAATAATAATTCTCTTGTACATTTAATATATATATGTACTCCCTCATTTACTGATTCCTCAAAAACCCAAAAAAATCAATTGTTTTTGGTGTCTAATACATACCATCATCTCCCACAAATTTAGTTCTACTTTCGATGCCTAAGCATTCCAGCCTATTACATAAAAGAAACCCCATTTTTTAGAAAAGATATGCACTTCCCAAACTAAGGTCTACAGTCTTGCCAAACAAGGGGCTCTCCTGACAGACACATTACCCTTCCTATATTACATTTACATGCACTTTAAATGTGTATAGACACCCATAGGCCACATGTAAAAACACCAGAATCAGCCTTTAGAATAGAATGGTATTCATAATGTATGTCTTCCACAATTCCCTTTTATGGTTAATGTGCTGTTACCTGTTTGGTGCCAAGCCATCAAGAAATCAAACTCTAGTGGCATTTTTTCCTTCAAGGCCCAGATCACTCTGTTGTATTTCTTACAATCAGGACTGAAGGTTGAATCAGTCAAGTCAACAGTAATAACTATTAAAAGGAGAAAGTGTAAATTTTGATGTGAACATAGTATCAGTAAATCTTATGCTACCTGGATAACTAAGTAGGTACTCTTCCTAAAAAGAAGCTAAATATTGCAATAAAAAACGTTAATGCGTATACACCAGGTATTCATTATTTACAGTACAGTGGTACCTCGGTTTAAGTACACAATTGGTTCCGGAAGTCTGTACTTAACCTGAAGCGAACATGCAGACTTCCTCAGGAAGCGCATTCCACAGGAGCCACAAAAAATGGTCCTGCTCCTAGGAGAGAATAACCTTATCTCCCTAGAGGAAGGGTTCTACAACAAGGCCTTACTAGCACATTTTGAAACTCTGATGGGCTTGAATAGGAGCATGTGCCCTGTGAGAGATATCGATATCAGATTTACATGCCATTAACGCACTTTGAATTGATCCCTGGCAATGAATACTGACCTTAATTCATCCCTAGTTCCACACAACGTTTACTGGCCCAAGATTGGGATATGTACAGTAGCCTAGTCTGTATCAAAAGACAGACTGAATCATAGAACTGTAGAGTTGGAAGGGACCCCGAGGGTCATCTAGTCCAACACTCTGCAATGCGGCACACTCAATGTGGTCTTCCATCCAACTTGAAACCATACCAGATCCTGCTTAGCTTTGCAAATGAGCTAGCAATGAGTTGAGTATTATGATATAAATAGGGATGCACACTGAAGTAGGCACATGCATCTGCACAAGCTACATGAGTTGAGAACTACTTATTTAAGCATTTCCCTTGTTTGAGCAGGAAAATTTATCTGTAGGGGGCAAATCTGTTTATTCAAGCAGAATACAACTCAAATTCCAAACCTCAAAAGCTGAGGGTGTGATGTCCTATATTCATAAGAAACCCAAGAACTGGAAAAAGTGGGGTGTTATCCAAGAAATAGGTACTTACTGTATCTCATCGGCTTTTTACCAGAATACAGAGAAGGACGGCCTTGCAGTCCAAGCTCTTCATAAGTATCCTTGTCTACTGATATAATTAATTTGCCTATAAACAAAAATAATTGCAAGTAATCATATTTTCTGACTTCTTAATACATACTACAAAGTAAAAACACAAAATGCACTAATAACGCTGAACTAAAATTGTGAACAGTCATAATCAGAAGATAACAGGGATCAACTACATTGATTCTAATTTTCGACTATGTATTTTGGAAAGCAGCTTGTTATGTATACACATTCTATGGACTGGTTCATACACTTACCTAGCTAAGGATTGCCTATGCATACTGGCAGAGCAGGAGTACAATATACAATATGATGTGAAGGCTGTACACATAGGTCTATATGCTTTGAGGCCTGAGTCTTACAACCCTTAATCCTCAAAAAGAGAATAAAAGGCCATGTGAATCAAGACTAGGCCTGGAATACCTTAGTTGCACATTTTCTTATATTTGTGTTGAGAAGCACAAATATGCACACTAGATCGTCTATGATCTTTGGGCCAGGTGAGTATATGATTTACATCCCCCTCTATTCTGTGTGCGCGCACACACACAGCTTCTATAGACTACTAGCTAGTCCAACTGAATGATACTTTTTAGTACTGTACTATAAAATTTGAAAAATGCTAAATCTATTTGTTTTCAGCATGATATCATACCTGTTGGTAGCAGAGCAGCTGTATTGTCTTGGTCAATCCTTGTTTTATACGTAAGAGCATAACATGAACCTAAAACACAGAAAGACTTCAGAGTATATTGTTTCTTTTTTAAAGTCGTTAATAGTTTTTGTTTGTTTGTTTGTTTTTATTATATTATGTTCTTCAAAGAAACTGCAATAGTTAAACTAATCTGGGAATGCTGCCTCTACTTGTTGTGATGTTACTTCTAGTAAAAATGTAAAGGTAAATGGACATGGGTGGCACTGTGGTCTAAACCACTGAGTCTCTTGGGCTTGCCGATTGGAAGGTCGGCAGTTCAAATCCGTGTGATGGGGTGAGCTCCCGTTGCTCTATCCCAGCTTCTGCAAACCTAGAAGTTCGAAAGCACACCAGTGCATGTAGAAAAATAGGTGTGTGTGGGGGGGAAGGTAAATGGTGTTTCTGTGCACTCTGGCACTCGTCACTGTGTCCCACTGCACCAGAAGCAGTTTAGTTTCCACATGACCTGGAAAGCGGTCTGTGGACTCCCTCGGCCTGAAAGTGAAATGAGCGCCACACCCCATATTCGCCTTTGATTAGACTTAACCATTTGGGAGTCCTTTACCTTTTACCATCACAATAAAATACTGCATTCAAGGATTACAACACCTAGCTTTCAACATCTCCTGCAGCAAAAAAACAAAAACTCCTGCAGCCAGAAGACAAGGCACCCCAAACCCTCAGAACTATTATATTGGACACAATGTTAGAGCCAAAGTAGGCAGGGGCTGTTACAACTGAATGAAATGCCAAAAAGCAAAAACAAAAACACCCAATTTTTCTAAGCTGCTTCTCTTCAAAAATCCTTCAGGAGCCGAATATTTTCCTGAAATTAATTACAATCCACCTCTATGAAACAGAGTTGCAGTCATGCTTTCTTATCCATAGCTGCCAAGTTATCCCTTATTTTAAGGGATTTTCCCTTATGCTGAATAGGCTTCCTCGCGAGAAAAGGGAAAACTTGGCAGCTATGTTCTTATCTATTTCAATGGTTTCTTACCTTTCTTCACAAATGTGTTAATAAATTCCTGTGCAATTAACTCATGGAGCGACAAATTCTTCACCAAGTAGTACTGCCCAATATCTGCAACTGTATTTTTTAGTGCTTCTGGAACAGATCCACAGTCAGGGATAAAAAAGGACACCTATTCCAAGAACATTTGGGGTATAAATTAGGTATTATGATCATTGATAAACAGACCGCAAAATGCATTTTACATAGCTCCACAGATAAACATGAATACAATGCTGGCTGTTTTATATAAAATAATATCTCAAACAAAGCAATGTTTTTAACCTAGTATGAACAGCTAGTACCCAAATACTTGTGTATTTGTAACGAATTCTTCCACCAAGAAAGTCAAGATGCCAAGGATTTATCCTGCTTTATTCTCCCAGCATTCCTGTGTTAGGTACACTGTCTGTAGGCTTGTTCATGCTGAACACAGCTACAAGCTATCTCTACATTTACAAATGTTTGCAAGAAAGTGTCTGGGACTGATGGAAGTTTGGAGTCCTCCAACACCTGCAGGGCCACAAGTATCCCCTCCTCCCCACGGAAGTCCTAGGCTGCCCAAACTACATATGATCCTGCCCCCAGCCTGTTGATGTTGTCCAAAGAAAAGGAAAGCAATACATTTAGCATCAGTTTGGCTGCAGGAGTTGTCGGAAGGAGGCATACAAGATGCCATCCATCTATTGAAGGGACTCCACTCCTGAAGATATCCTGCAAGGCAGTGAGTACTAAATACATTAATACTGTTGGTATTAAGCTTTAATTTAATCCATACTTTCCCTTTTCCCTCCATTGTCTCATAAGCCCTTTAGTGTCATGTCTGTTAGACAGTTAAACCTTTCTGTCAGGGAATATTTTATTCTCTGCACAACCCTCAGTAGAATTTTAAACTTGAAACCAGCAAAAAATTAAATAATACAGTAGCATCATAGTGATGTGCCAAGATACTTTTAGGTTTTAAAACCAAGGGCCAAGTTACCGGTAGATATGATGTGATAGGCCGATGTGTTTAAATGTGGGTCTACCCCACTCATGTCTGATTTTTTAGAACAAAAGGCTCATGTAAGGGTGGTGAGTGAAGCTATCTTTAAACTCATAGCCATGCAGCTGTGTGTCACATCTAGTTTGGCCCATACAGTGGTACCTCTACTTACAAATTTAATGTGTTCCGAACGCACATTCGTAAGTCGAAAAAAATTGTAAGTCGAATCCCATAGGAATGCATTGGGAGAAAAAATTTGTAAGTAGAAGCAACCCTATCTAAAAATTCGTAAGTAGAAAAAATCCTATCTAAACTGCATCCAAGATGGCGGACGGAGCTCCATTCATTCGTAAGTAGAGTTATTCGTAAGTAGAGGTACCACTGTATTTTGGTTTAAGTATAGTATGTGCTTATTGAAGCCATGCTTTTGGATTGTGTTACTGAATAGAATTCACACTGGTGGCTTTTAATCTGTTTTATGTTTTGTTCTTTTTAATTTCATTTGATGGGTGTGTTGGCGCTGTTCTGTAGTATAACATGCTGGTTGATTTTTAATTTTATATGTAAGTTGGTTAGAGACTGAATAAATAATACAGTCTTGAATGGGTTGAGTTTTTAAAATGCTGTTCTAAGTGCCTCATGAGATAGAAATGTTAAATAAATACCACATTGTTAAAGATACTGTCTGAAACTAATAATTAGTGTATTGCAGCAAAAGCAAGTGCTTGCAAAAAAAGCAAGGTCTTGCAAGTACCTTAATAACTAATGTATGTATTGTGGCAAAAGCATTTGTGAAGAATGGTACCAAAGGCATAAAACACTATATTCAGTTGGCAGAGGTGTGTGCACATATTTTGCAGCCAACTGGCACCATTTGATATTAAAAAAACAAAAGCCTCAGGCCAAATGGCAGTGATGTAGTGGAGCAAAAACAATGTCATATCTAGAGAAGCTGTTCATCAATCCTGTCTGCATACCAGATACATATACATCTCAAAACCTACTAAATTAGCTGAGCAGAGGAACAGGTAGGTTACAGTTCAGGGGTAACACGGGGCAAAACTAGGATTTCACCCAGGTAAAAGACCCAGTTTGGCACAACCCTCCCACACACATTTGTGCATCATCATCATCATCACTTTTGTTTGCTGCCTTTATCTTACAATACTCAAGCTGAAGAAATGGAATCTAATGCAATACAAAACAACCATATAACAATTTAATGCAATACAAAAATGTGATAATAAAACATAGCTTTAAAATAAGCAATCAAATAATGTAACATTCAACAATCATTAGAATAGTATAGAATAATATCACACACACAAAGGCTGGGAGCCTCATTGACACCCCTGTAGAAGCTTTACCTGGGGCAAAAAACGCAGCCCCCCCCCCCCCAGCTATGGCACTGGGTAATACGCTGTTTTATTTTGAAAAGAATTGTTATGTCCAGACGGGAGGGTTTTTTGCAGGAACTTGGGGGAACTGAATTCCCTTACCTTTTTAAAATTAAATAATTATTATTTTTGTCTGGGGGGAAGGGCTGGAACACCCAATGCCTGAGCCAAATATAGATTACCTGCACCTGTGATCAATAAATTTTGGCTATTAATAATCCAGATCATTGTCTGCCTGTGTTTATTAATCACATCTTACATTTAGCCACTTCTGTGGCAGTGGGAGCCCACAGCCATACAAACTTCCTGGTGAATTCCCCCACCTTTTTCCAGAAAAAAACAAACACCAGGTAGGACCAATCAGAAAGCCACAGAATAGTAAGCAAGGAACACTCCCCCTTTATCAGGCGCGGGGGGGGAATCAGTAGGGGGGGGCGACTGCTTTGGTATTGAAGCCTTGATAGCTTTGCTACATGGCAAAAAAAATAAAGCAAAACCCAGCCCTATAGCTTTAGAAGGAGCAGGACGCTAGGAATTCGCCACTTTTATCACTGCCACATGGCCATGAAACTCAGCAAGCACCGCCTAGAAGTTTCAATTTTACATAAAAAGCTTTTAAGAAACGGCCGTTCGCCAAGGCGGTAATCGCAGATGCACCTGTAGAAGTCAATGAGGCGGTGCAATCCTGAACTACCTCATCCCTCGGAAGCCACCAGCGAAGTTCGCACAGGCTTGAGGCGCCGCTCAGGATTCCGTTACCCCCATTTTCACCCCCACCCCCCCACTCACCTGGCAATTGAAAGCGTGGTCCCGCACGTGGGCCGCGTGGCGGGACCGCTCGTGCCGCACGTGGCTCCCCTCGCAAACCAGCACATGACGGGGGCCCTCGCGGAGCCACCTCAGCGGGGCAAACATGTTGCCGCGCCTCGTTCCTTTTTATCCGAGCGGCCGCGCGCGCCAAGGAAGCTGAAACCGGCCAATAAGGGAGGCGGGGCATAAGACGTCATTCGTTCGTAGGGAGGCGGTCTGTGGGTTGGGGAAAAGGGGCGGAGGTACGCGCGTGCGCGGTCGCCGTTAGGGAAGCGCTCGTGCCGTCGCTTTACGTATAAAAGGTTGGCCGCACTCGCTTTTGGTTTAAGACAAGTGACGGTTGAGAGAGGAGAGGCTGTGTGCTGAGGAAAGGGGAAAAAGCCCTTCGGAGTGAAACATAGGACTCGTGAAAACACAAATTAATTAAATAATCAAATAATAAATATATCATATCATAAAACACAAGAGTTCAGTGTGACCGTAGTTGACTCAGTGTGCTCATTTGATAGTTTGTGGTGAAAACGCCACCAAAAAGCACCCAGAATCCAGAAAGCTTACCATATGGGAAAGTGCAGTAGAATTTTTCAGAGCTAATAAAAGCGCTCACATCTGCAAAACTTTTAGCTGGCTAGCATTGAAAGTTCATGATATTGCCTGTTTGTTGGAAGGGGGTTATTGGTTTTGTTTTATTCTGGTATTCACATGTATTTTGTGTTCTCATGTTGTATTTTTATGTTCTGAACCACCCTGTGATCTTCAGGTGAAGGGCGGCATATAAATTTAATTAATGATGATGATGAAGAAACATAATAACAAAATAGTACACCATGCCAATATTCTGTTGGGTTTCCCAATACACAAGTCAGTATTGCAACTGCAAAAAGGCAGGTTTTCACCTGGTGCCTTAGCTGGTTGATGCAGAAAGGTAGCAGCCTTTCCTTGCTGGAGGCGGTTGCCAGGCAACAGCTCCTTCCCAGGTCCACTGAGGAAAGGGAGCAGGACTGAGCAGCTGGAACTTATTCAGCCCATGTTAGAACTTCAGCACTCAGCAGCCTTATAATATCCCTACATGTGTAGATCTGGTACCTATGGTTGCATTTCAAATTATTTTCACCCACCTACCTCAGGGGTGCTCTGTGTGTATATCTTGGGCCTCTTATAACACAGATGGAAACATGGCTATTTCTGTTCAAATGTGACTTAGGGACCTTTCTTACCATACGACTTCAGTGCTCCCTTCCCCTGTAAATCATTGTCCAGCCTATTGAGACTTAAGTCCCCTGCACAAGAAATCCACCACTCTGGTCCGTACAGCACCTAGCATACTGTTTTACATACACGTTAGACCAAAAGTAGTCTTGGCAATATGCAATTGCTGAATTCTGTTCAGTCATGAGTTTGCTAAGGGGAAAGAATGATACTGAGGAAAGACAGCCAATGGGCATGGGGCAACTGTCAAAACTGGATGCAAGTTAAAAGCCTATTCCAGGCATTCCCAAACCAGGGCCGGCCCTACAGCAAGGCTGGGTGGCGCAGGGCGCCGGGGGCGCGCCCACCAGGCAGTCATGCTGGGAAACGGGGCGGGGGGGGTGCCAGAGGATCTTCGCACCACGACGCCAGGGCGCCCGATATGCTTAAGACAGCCCTGCCCCAAACTTCGGCCCTCCAGATGTTTTGGACTACAATTCCCATCTTCCCCAACCACTGGTCCTGTTAGCTAGAGATCATGGGAGTTGTAGGCCAAAACATCTGGAGGGCCACTGTTTGGGGATGCCTGCCCTTTTCGTTAACCTCTTTGGATCACGTTACAGGTAGGTAGCCATGTTGGTCTGAGTCGAAACAAAATAAAAAAATTCCTTCAGTAGCACCTTAAAGACCAACTAAGTTTTTATTTTGGTATGGCATGCACACGAAAGCTCATACCAAAATAAAAACTTAGTTGGTCTTTAAGGTGCTACTGAAGGAATTTTTTTTTATTCTCTTTGGATCACATAAGCCTAACATGGGGCTGTTGGAGTAAAATAAGATTATGCCAGTCTGATCATTTTAGAAGACGCTGAAGGACAAGAATGTGACAAATCGATAATTTGCCAGCCTGCCAGTATTTACTCAGCTCTTTCTTCTGAAGTTACATCTCCAATCAATGTCTCTTTTATACACGACTAAGACATGTCCTCTCAGGAGAGAAAAGCAAAGTGTTCCAGGTAATTGCATCTTAACAGCAGAAGAACATTATACTTAATGTTTGTGGATACTGGTTGAGGCAGGAGTTACCAAGTAACTGTTGCACATATTTTCATATGTGACAACAAAAGGGAATAATATTTTTCATGGAACATCTCAACAAAGGTTATATGAAATATAGGGTAAAAATAAATAAGCTGTAACTATTGGCATTTATATAACACTTTGTGGGAGCAATTCTGTGCACAAGAAGCTGGTGTAAAGCAAGCTGGGGTAAATTAAGCTAGCATAAAGTTACACCAAATCCAAAAGCTATTCAGCAATAGAGCTGCTGTTCTGCCTAAGCCTGGCAAAGGGAAAAACAAACCTTTAAAAAGGGTTTGGTTGCTAGGTCACATGACCAAGCTGAGTGGGGAATTAAGTCAGCTGAGCCAGAGATCCACTGCAGCCTAAGCTCCTCCTCCTGGCGGATTTTGCCTTAGGATTGTTCAGTTCTCTACACATATTGGGATTTTTGTCTCATTTAGTCCCACAACAACCATGTGAAGTAGTTTATGTTGGCTGTGAGATAGTTTGATAATTAGCCAAAAGGCATTCACTTAACTTTATAACAAAAGCTGCAACAGGAAACCCTGATTTGGATTGTGGCCATGGTGTAGCGGTATATTATTATTATTAAAATATTGCCATGGTGCATGTACGTGTAAGTCTTTCCCCTGTGCTGTGGCCCCTGTCCAAATCAATATTGTCTGTTTCCTCTTCTGTGACTAACACCAGTTACAGTAGGCCAGTGGTTCCCAACAGGTGGTCCGGGGACCCCCAGGGGTCCGCGAGCTATGCCAGAGGGGTCCGCAAGATGCTATTAGAATAAAAAAATATATTAAATATATTTCGTATGATAACAGATTTTTTGTTTTGGCCGCTTCCTGCATGAGCAGAGTCTAGCGCAAAACTAGAATTAGATAGAGGCATTAGTTCTGCTGTATGCCACAAGGACTACAAGAAACTTGGAGATAAGGCAATGAAAAAGATCCTTCCATTTGCAACCACATATCGGTGTGAGCAAGCATTTTCTTCCATGTGTTTCATGAAAAACAAATATAGGAATCGGCTCGACACGCGGTCGGATTTCAGAGTGAAAGTTTCAAGTTTGGAACCTAATATTTCAGAAATAATGGACTCAAAGGACAGATTTAACTCATTTCATTAAGAACTGAAAATTAAAACTAACTGTATACTGATGGAGTACTCTGTTGTAACTGTAAAAAACGTATAAATATAAAATATAAAAAGACTTAATTTGGCTCTCACTTTTTAATTTTAGGATTAGGAATTAATGGGGGTCCTTGTCACAATAGCGGCTCGATGAGGGGTCCTCGAGAAAATTTTGTTGGGAACCCCTGCAGTAGGCAATGTAGACTGAAGCCTCAGCATAACGGAAGGCTAATGCCTAAAATGATGATTTTCAAAGGATTCTATTTACTTACTAACATTATATGTTCCAAATACTACCTCTGTGTATTTTTCAGCCACCGGCACATTCTTATGGCTTTCTTACTGCTTGAATACTAAGAAGTACCATATATCAGATTGCAGCACAGAGCAGAAAACTGAATTAAAGGGTAATGTAATTTTAATTTTCATGCATTCTGACTAATCTGTTGCAATTAAGGGCATAATTAAAATCTAATTATATAAAATTTATTCCTATACTTTAAATGCATATTTTTCAGTGTACCGTTTTGGAGCGCTATATTAGAATTCCAAGCATTTGTGCTTCTAATTATTTTCATACAATACTTCAGTAAAATTAAATCTATTTGTTACATTAAAACAGTTGTTCATATAAAGGCCTGAAGTACATGGTGTAGTTAAACTACATTCTAGCAACCATATTTCCCAGAAGTAATGAAGGCACGTATATCTGAGTAATGACTCTTAATTTCAGGGTTGTGGGTTCAAGCCCCATGTAGGGCAAAAGATTCCTGCATTGCAGAGGGTTGGACTTGATTATCCTTTCCTTCCCTCCCAACTCTTCAATTCTATGATTCTATACTAGGAGTTTCTATGTTCTCATTTAGTTTTAGCAAGGCTACAGCATTAGAAACTCCTAGACCAATTCACTAGCATCATACTTTGCTGCAGGCACTGGGATCTGCCCTATATCTTCTGCTGTGAAGACAGATGCAAATCATTCATTTAGATTCTCTGCAATCTCCTTATCATTTTTTATCACAACTTTCACTCTCTTGCCATCCAATGGAAAGCAAAGTACCAGCCTCCAGCTGCTCCAGCCTCTTCATTTCCTTGGCATTTTTTAAAGGAACTGTAAGAGTGGGGGCAGTTGAAAGGGCACACACTAGGCAGGTGCCTAACTGGTTTGAGGGGCATGTCTAATATGTAGGCTTTGTCTGATGTATGCTCAGGTCTTCATCTTTCTCAACTGCTACATATAGCAGTTTTTTTCTGTTGCTATTTTATTTCCCTCTCACTACCTATAACTAATTTCTTTTCATTTGCTTTGTGTTACCCCTCTCTTCTCCAAGCCATGTTCTCATTTATGGATTTTGCGGAGCTATTAGCTTTATAAAGAAAGACTAAGCAATTTAAAAGTGGCAACATTAAGATTAGGGTGGTGTTTTTTTTTAATAAAAAAAATATCTACCTATGTATCTTGAACATGCAGTGGGTAATCAAGATAGAAGTGCAATTGTACATTTTTTTTTCTTTGCCAGCCATCCTTCCAAATTAGCTGACTTAAAAGTAAACTATATGCTGTAATTTGCTGGGAAGGAAATGAAATGGGTAGCCTGACTTTTATTCCATTTAGTTTTGATTAAGCATGGCAATGTAGTCCCAGGTGATTGAAAAAATAATTATCCAATTTCTGACTGCACGCTCAGAGCAATACTCAGGTTTTCAGTGTTCATACTGGCAATTTAGTTGCCAAAGGATTTTGCCGTTTGTGATTTAATTAAAGATCTCTAAGCTGTACTCTGTTCTCATTTATATTGGTACAAAACATCTGGGCAGTGGAAGTTCTCAGTGCATAAAGCGGCCTCAGTAAAAGCAAAGTACAGTAAAGCAAAAATTCAGAGAACTTAAAGCAGTATGTTTTGAATTATGGGGGCTGCTTGATCTTGTGCTGTGGCAAAGATGGCCTCCAAGGTGCTGCTGCTTGTACCCGTGCAAGCTAGCTAGTACGGTACTTTGACAGCTCACCAGCCTAAGTCTGGGCTATAGAACAATTTGCATTCATGTTGCTACCCTTAACAGCAATAGTTAACAGACAGGTAAAGGCACTGAGCAGTTCTCAGGATGCTGACGACTTTTTTTGAAGTATGCCATCCATTTCTAACTTTCTCAAATGAAAACAATATGGTCTGGCATCCACCCATAGCTGCCAAGTTATCCCTTTTTAAAGGGATTTTCCCTTATGCTGAATAGGCTTCCTCGCAAGAAAAGGGAAAACTTGGCAGCTATGCATCCACCACATACACATGGCTGGCTATTGAACAATGTACTGCATTGTTGAAACCATCTTGTCCTACTTGAGTGTCTGCAATTTGTTACTGCGTTGGAGGGATTTAATTTTGTAACATGTATTTACTTAAACTTCTGTAAAACTATTACCCCCTTACAGATTTGTGGATTGGGCTGGTCTCAAGGAACATACTCTGGAGTTCACTTCTGAACCAAATTCCATTTTGGAGGATGAGCAGTAGCCTATCACAGGATGTATCTGTGTGTAGTAAATGGATTTTAAAGATTCTAGCTGTGTGTTTTTTTTAAGGAAAGGACTTATTCACCTTTATTAGTTATTCAAAGGAGGGAATTTCCTGCAGGTGTAGCATGTCCTCTGTTTTGTCTGGCTTCTTGACACACAATTCACATAAAGCCAAAGGACTGGGAGGCACACTTCCATTGGAGTAAGCCAGCTGCAAACTTAAAACAGTAGAGCAGGCACCCCCAAACTGCGGCCCTCCAGATGTTTTGGCCTACAACTCCCATGATCCCTAGCTAAGAGGACCAGTGGTCAGGGATGATGGGAATTGTAGTCCAAAACATCTGGAGGGCCGAAGTTTGGGGATGCCTGCAGTAGAGTGAATGTGCATGCAGTAATGCCTAGATCAGGGGTTCCCAACAAAATTTTCTCGAGGACCCCTCATCGAGCCGCTATTGTGACAAGGACCCCCATTAATTCCTAATCCTAAAATTAAAAAGTGAGAGCCAAATTAAGAGTCTTTTTATATTTTATATTTATACGTTTTTTACAGTTACAACAGAGTACTCCATCAGTATACAGTTAGTTTTAATTTTCAGTTCTTAATGAGATGAGTTAAATCTGTCCTTTGAGTCCATTATTTCTGAAATATTAGGTTTGTTTACAAACACTACTGTTTTGCAAAGAGGCAGCGCGCGCCAGGAGGAGGGAGGGGAATGGAGAAGACAGGGTACCTGCGCAGTAGCGCACAAATAAAGCCGACGCGCGCAAAGCATCTTGGGAAGGTGAGCGTTAGTAGAATGCACGCGCTGCCTCTTTGCAAAACAGTAGTGTTTGTAAAGCGCCACCTAACGGCATACAGCAGAACTACTGCCTCTATCTAATTCTAGTTTTGCGCTAGACTCTGCTCATGCAGGAAGCGGCCAAAACAAAAAATCTGTTATCATACGAAATATATTTAATATATTTTTTATTCTAATGGCATCTTGCGGACCCCTCTGGCATAGCTCGCGGACCCCTGGGGGTCCGCGGACCACCTGTTGGGAACCACTGGCCTAGATAGACCTCAGGATGGCTGTGATTTTGATGCAAGTTCTTTTTTTCCTGCTCCAATATTGTTTGCAAATAATATTGTTTTCAAATAATATGGAAATGAATGCTAAACCTGTGCTATACAGTATTTCAGTTTAGTTCCACTATATCCCATTATTAGTTTCAAACACCCCTGATTCTAGATAACAGTATGAGGCTTAGTTTGGCATGTGGCTTAATTTGTGCCAGGGTTTCGCTCAATGCTGTTTTTCAAACTTTGGCCAGCGTATGTGAAGTAAAAATACAGTAAATCTGAGGGATGACACATACTTCCACACTTCCTAACACAGACTGATAGAGCTGTAGAGTTGGAAGGGGTCATGAAGATCATAGAGTCCAACCTCCTGCAAGGCAAGAGTCTCAGTTAAAGTATACAGCCACCATTGAGGAACAGTTCATTCAAGCAGGTCTGGCCCTATTAGGGCATGCACTCACTCCAGTGATGGAATAAAATTGACAATGGCCATGAAGACAATCTAGAAGTCCTGTGACTGTGAAAGATGCCCATCATTTAACCGCAATCGCATGGAGATCTACAAGCAGCCACGTTAAGCTTCTCTGCTTGACCAGCTACACCAAAGGAAGGCAGGGGGAAGGAAGCTTGCTTTCTGGGCCTGAGATAATGACTTTTAGATACATTTAAGCTCGTCTTGCTTTACATAGTGTCTTCAACTCTGTACCTAAGTTAGGATTGTACTGTAGTGGAATCGTTTTCTAAGGCACTGAAATAGTTGCAGCTTTCCTCTTGGGCATTATCCATCGAAGTTGCCAAAAGCAGGAGAGGAAGGAAAAAGGGAGAGCAGCCTCAGGAACAGCTTCCTGTGGCGAAGAGAGGGCTGCCTCTGATATTTCATTTCCTCCCTACGCCAGGGAGCAGCCCAAACTGAGTTTTACTACTGCTTGGCAACGCTACTTATGAGGAGGGGGGGACTCCTGGTGGGCGTGGCGAGGCCAAGCCTCCTGCAAGCGAAAAGCTGCATCTAGGGCTCTTTCAAGGCCGGATTCGAAGGGGTGCTCCCCCCTTTTACTTCTCACCCCCCCCACACATACACACCCTGGGGAAAGGGTTAGGCACGCTCCCCCGGCCGGGACTGTAAGAGAAACAGCTACGTGCTTTGTAGCCTGTGGCGAATGTCTTTCCTGACTGGTTCCTGTGGGAGGTCCCGCCCCGCCCCACACTTCCCCGGGAGGGAGGGAGCGCAGGAGGCAGGGAAAAGGGGGCGCGCCCCCTTCGCCTAGCGCGCCACGGGGTTTCGCGAGCAGCCTCGCAACTGCGACAAAACGACCCTGCTTGGAAAGCGGAACGGACCCCGCGACGGCCGCCGCTCGGATGGAAACTTAAGAAGGGAAGGCGGAAGCCCCGGACTCGGCTGAGAGCGAGCGAGGCGAGCCGTCGCCGTCATGCTATGGAGAGAAGGGGTCCCGCGGTGCTGGGCTTGGGGCAACTACTAGCTTCCTTCGGCGAGCGCCCGGCGGCCGAGGAGATCGCCTCGGCTGCGCCATGGCGAGCGCCGGGCAGCGCCGAGGCGGAAGGAGGCGGCAGCAGCAGCGCCGTCGAGCGGGACTGCGCGGGGGAGAAGAAGAAGGACCTTCCCGAGGAGGCGCTGCTGGAGTTGCGCCGCCGCCGCGGGCGCTCGCTCTCCCTGCCCGCCAGCCCGACGCTGGCGGCCGCGCGGCTCTTCCCGCGGAGCCGCCTTGAAGGGGACAGTGACGGCGACGAGGACGACGACGACGGAGGGGGGGCGCCGGCGTCGGGGGACGCCAGCGGCGTCGGCTGCTGCACCAAGTGCAAGAAGCGGGTGCAGTTCGCCGACTCGCTGGGCTTGTGCCTGGCCAGCGTGAAGCACTTCAGCGCCGCAGAGGAGCCGCAGGTGCCGCCCGCCGTCCTGTCCCGCCTGCAGAGCTTCCCCATGCGCCAGAAGGACTTCGAGGAGTTCAGCGCCGCCCTGGCGGGCCTGGGCGCTTGCGCCGCGCCGGCCTTGCGCCCGCTGCAGTTGCCTCAGGGGCTCCAGTTGGCGCCGCCGCCGCCCGACGGGCCCGGGCGGTTTCAGTGCCAGCGCGTGTGCCTGGAGGAGGCGACGGGCACGGCTCTGGCCGGGGCCCCCACGGACGTGCGTGGCGTGGTGAAGGTGCTCAGCTGCCCGGGCCCCAAAGAAGTGACAGTGCGCTACACCTTCAATGAGTGGCTCTCCTTCTTGGACACCCCCGCAGCGCCGCTGCCCCCGCCGCCTGGGGACCCCCCGGAGCCCTGCAGCCCTGTCGAGCGCTACCACTTCACCCTGTGCCTCCCCCCTGGTCTGCAAGAGGGCACGGCCGTGCATTTCGCCATCTGCTACCGCAGCCAGCAGGGCGAATACTGGGATAACAACGGCGGGGCCAATTACACCCTTAGCAGCCCGGAAAAATCCGCGCCTCCCTTTTATTGACACAGGCCCTTGGGGGTCCGTCAGCTTGCCTTCCTCGGTTGCCAGAGAACCTCGGAGCAAGAAGCCAGTTGTGCTTTGCTTTGCCTCGCACCACGTGCTTTGCAGCCTTCCGAGCCCCACGATATCCAGGAACTGCTATCACTCAGCCTTGCCTTTGTGCCTTCCACCCCAATCCTTTGGAAGCGGATTGGGGTGGCCAACCGTGCCTTTGCACTTACATTAGCCTTGCTGCAGCCAGCCTAGTTCAAGTTGGAGCAAAGGAGCAGCCTTGAAGTTGTAGGGCATCAAGAGAGAAGAAAATGTGAAAATCAGGGCCTGACAATGGGAGAGAGGACTAAGCAGCAACCTGAATGTTACCTGCTTTCTGCCCCAGGCAAACATTGATATGACCTGGTGTCTATAACTGGGGGAGTGATTGATGCTGTGAAACATCCTTTTTTTTTTGTAGGGGGAAGTATGCACCTCTGGAGCTAGAGAGTGGAGTTTGCTGTTCTGCAAGCTTGCAAGAGGTGGTGGGGGTGGGGACCGTTTCTGACCTGTGCCTTCCGTTATTCTTGTACAGGAAATGACCTCTGAAAGCCAAGAAGGATGCAGTTGAATTACAGAGGTCTCTCTGAGAACTGAGCAAACAGAGCTGTTCAAAACACACATGCACGGCTGAGTCCTTCCCTGTTACAACTTGAATACTGAGCCTTTTCTTTACACTAATAAACTAGAGGCACTTGGTCTTCCACCAAAGGGAGGATAATGTGCTCTTATTTTTGTAACACAGATGGGGAAGGACCTTTTGGCAGAAATCTTAACAGATTTTGGCCAAGGGCTTGACGAAGAGGGGTTTTTTTGTTTTTGTTTTTTGGTGTCTTTGTTTCTGAAAAAGGGAAACTTTTGTGGCTACTTGTTTTTGTTTGCACTGGCGATTTTAGTCTTGGTTCCAGTCACATAGCATGTTAAGAAATTCTCACTTAAATCACATCACATGTGGGCTTTCAAGGTCTATGAAGGTGTGAAATGTCTGTCTACTAGAAAATCCACAATGGGATGGTATAGCCCTTGAGGAAAGGTTTTAGACTTCTGTGACCAAATGAAAATGAAGTCAGAGCTCTAGAACTTGCTGTAGTTGTGTAGAAGAGGGATTTTCAGCGGGTTTGGGTTTTCCTGCTGAAATTCATCCTGCTCTACAACTATTGGAAGTTCTGGAGCCCTGCCTTCCTTTGCATCCAATCCCGCTTATGTTTGCTCCCCGCTTCTGGCTGGATTCTAGCCACTGCCAACACACAGAATTAAGCTTTTTGCAAACAGTGGACACACACTTCAGGCTTTTGCAAAAGTTGATGCATGCATGTGGTGGCAGCTGCATGTATCTAGCTGGTAGTGAGGAAGGCAAGCAGGATTAAATAATAATAATCCTTAGCTGGACTACTGCATAGCTGTTGTATGGTTCCTCATCCTTGGTGTGTGCAGATTGACTACTAGATGCTTTAAAATGTAAACCCACTCAGTATTCCTGAAGCTTCGCTTGAGAAGACATACCTGTGGCAATAGCTGCTGATAGAGCAAACAACTTTCTTGTGTGATCCTCTTCCTCTGGATGTCCCATCTCTGTAACTTGGTTGAGTCCTTTGAAGGGCTTCTTACTTTGAAACTTAATGCACTTTTACAACCCTAAATGGTTTTTTTTTTTAAAAAAAAACCCAACCAAAACAACCCACAAAAGCTAGCTGCAGCCTTGCTACTACTCAGGCTGTGAAGTGTTTGGTAGAAGCAATCATTCTGGGAAAATAGCTGCTAAAACAGGAACAACTTGATGACCACTTAATTGGTGTCTTTGGGACTATGTACTATTAACTAAAGTGGCCGCTGAATAGCACCTTCAGAAGCCTGTCTGGCAGTCAAGTTGTATTAAGGTCTCCTCTCCAGTCATGATAAAATGGTCTAATGACTAAAAGTGACAATTATTTGATTTGCCTTTCAAGGGCAAACTCATTTCTTAGCGTGCTCTTTCTTACAGTATTCACTTTCTAAAGCTTGGAATGGTAGGTTCTTTCCTGCCTGGGATTTGGGGAACATATTGCTGGCACACCATTTCCGATATTTGTGCTTTTATTCACCCTTTATAAGGGTGTTGACCTTAGCATTCTTTTCCCAAGTCATGTGACTAAGTAGGTCAGTAGTATGAAACATCTGCTGTGTTGTACCTTGAGGGATCCTGTATGGGTATACGAATGCAGTAGACTGGCATACCCTCCAAGGTGAAGGGAGATGTGAGCAGGGGTAAACTTTGCAAAATAAAAAAAAATCCTTCCAGCAGCACCTTAAAGACCAACTAAGTTTTTTATTTTGGTATGAGCTTTCGTGTGCATGCACACTTCTTCAGATACACTGAAATAGAAATCCCCAGAAGCTTATATGTAGAGAAAGGGTGGGGAGGGGTATCAATCAGAGGGGTGGTGGAAATGGGTGATTGACTGACTGATAGCTGTTGATGACTGTAAACGACTGCAAATGGTCTTGCATGAAAAAGCAAGGGGGGGAGATGACTGAAGATCGCTTTATCATGTATAATGAGATAAGAATCCAACGTCTCTGTTCAAACCAGGTCTCTCCATGGTTTTAAGCTTGGTGATAAGTTGCAATTCAGCAACTTCTCTTTCCAGTCTATTTCTGAAATTCTTTTGTAGTAAGACAGCTACTTTGAGATCTTGTATAGAATGTCCTGGGAGATTGAAGTGTTCTCCTACTGGTTTCTCTGTATTGTAATTCCTGATGTCAGATTTATGTCCATTTATCCTTTGGCGTAGGGTTTGGTCATGTTTGGGTTTATATATGCCTCACTGTAGCAGTGTGCAACCATTAACTTATACAATGAAGCATCACCTTAAAGGTTGCTTTAGGAATGTATCTCTAGGAGATTAAGGGGCACTTAGCATTGTAATGAACATCAGTCTAAATGCCATTGTAATGAACATTGTAATGAACATTGTAATGAACATCAGTCTAAAAGCCTCGTCCAGGCATGGCTCCCAAGTGCCACACATGCAGTGTTTTCAAAAGCTTCTCCCTATTTAAGTTTTATTCACTGCTCTTCCCTGTTATGTATGTAGCAGTTGAGAATTCCTTAGCTTAGTGGTAGGTAATTGGTGGCCCGTGGACCCCAAGAGGTCCACTAAACGCACCCAGGTGGTGGTTCGTGGCACCACTCACATAACAAAAGCTATCACAGAGGTATCAAAATTTTCAAAAGGGGTCCATGGCCTGGCTTTTGAAAAACAGGTGGTCCGCAGTACTTAAGAACCATTGCCCCTAGCTGCTTCTTTGGTGCATCAGCTATGCAGAACATAACCCTTCTGGGCTTAATATAAATTTACAAAATAATAATTTGGATCCTTGTTCGAAAATTTTATGATGTGTTTAAAGTGTTAAATGGCTGCTCCTTCCCCTTCATTTTTTTTTAAAAAAAACACACAGAAGCTGACTGTGACTCCTACTGTAACCTTGGACTCTGCAGTTGATAACTGTTTGGGACAAAAGTTAAAATGTAGTTGAAGCCTTCTCTTGGCAGGGGCAGTGGGACAGAAGTGTAGGGTGTCTGTGTATATGCCAAGGGCAACACTACCTTAATACCGCTTTCATTGTGCTTTAAAAATACTGTTGTCCTCCAGCTAGAGCAGCAGTTTTTTCAACATTTTGGAAGAACTCGTTCTGGTCTCTCTCTCTCTCTCTCTCTCTCTCTCTCTATATATATACAGTGGAACCTCGGTTTATGAACACCTCGGTTTATGAATTTTCGGTTTATGAACGCCGCGGACCCCTCTGGAACGGATTAATTCATTTTCCATTACTTTCAATGGGAAAGTTCGCTTCAGTTTATGAATGCTTCAGTTTATGAACAGACTTCCGGAACCAATTACACCCATGCTTCAGTTTATGAACATTTCAGTTTAAGTACTCCGCGGACCCGTCTGGAACGGATTAATCCGCTTTCCATTACTTTCAATGGGAAAGTTTGCTTCAGTTTATGAACGCTTCAGTTTAAGTACTCCGCGGACTGTCTGGAACGGATTAATCCACTTTCCATTACTTTCAATGGGAAAGTTCGCTTCAGTTTATGAACAGACTTCCGGAACCAATTGTGTTCATAAACCGAGGTACCACTGTATTGCAGATGCAGAGAAACCCTGTGGAGTTTCAATTTTTCTTTTAAAACTAGGTTCCAAAATGTATTAAACGTAGCCATGAATAAGCAAGCATGAGTGCACAAATTCTCCTGAACACAAGTTCCTTTTCATTGGATAAAAAACTGATACCATGCCAAAGAGGCTGCAGTGAGTCATAATGTGGTTAGCATAAACTTTGACGCTCCTACCACCTTATGTGGTAAAGATGCTAGGTCGTGGGGGATGGGGGAGAATATATATTTTCCCATGGGATATTTTTTTTGTATACCCGAGAGCCAGTGGAAGACATAGGTGAGTGTTTTATTTAGGGAATGTGATACCTTTTTTTTTTTAAAAAAAAACCCACAGGGCTTGAATAAGCACTTTTAGAAATATAAAATTAGGTAGTGTTTGACTTCTTGCCAGCTCAAATGATTTAGGGTGCCTCTCCCCCCCCCCCAGGTTTATTTCCATAAACTATTGGGTGGGGGAGAAACTAGTTCTTGCCTGAGATATTCAGAGGGAACGAACAGAGCTGTTCGCCGATATGTCAGAGCTGCATACTGTCTTGAACGAGATCGTTTGCAGCAGGCAATGAGCAAATCTCTAGCATGCTGTCTATTCTGGCAAAAACTGGTAAGAACTGGTTTTGCACACTATAGAGTTCCCCCTATATTTGCTGTGAATAATCTTGTTGGAACAGCATTCAGAGGAGACCGAGTGCCTGGAGATATCTGGAATTGTGCACAGTATTCTAAATATGGATTGTATTCTGTGTGTAAATGATCACCCTCTCCTTCCAGAGGAATGTCAAATATGCTTCTGTCTTTAGTGCCTTTAGAGGAATATGGGGAAGGGTGAGTTGGGTGGGTGAGGTTTTTTGTTTCTGTTAGACATGTTGGAGGAATTCTCTTGGTTGCTTTAATAAGCAAGAATTGTAAACCTTGATGAATAAAAATGCCTTTCCCTGTGTGTTAATGAGGTTGTTTGTCTGCTACATACGACATCATTTTTTGTCTTCAGTGTAATCTTTTTTTGTGTGTATATCTATCCCATAACCGCTGAACAAACATAACCAGATTGTAGAGGAGGAGAGATTTCCAAGCACCACAACCCTTTATGCAATAAAGGCTTATTGGGTTGGCAGCCTTAGATGTTTCTTTTAAATGGGACTGAAATTAAGCAAGGGCTTTGTTTGCTTTCATTTGCTTTTACCCAAGATGGTTGGAAACCTGCTTTGTTCTAATTTTCTTAAGTTAGGACTTCAGTGTTAACAGATGTTGAGACATAGAATGCATGAAAGTTTGAAATAATGTGACCAATAAACTTCTGCCCCTTCTCTATGCCCGAGTTTGCCAAATTTCCCAAACATACTGTCTAGTTTCTAAAAGTACATCTCAGGCTCTTTGACTCTTCTGAAATATGGAGGTGCCATTTTTAAAGAAGTTAACTCTTAAATGTTTAGACTCAGTTAAATTTTTTTTTGGCAGGTACAGTTCCAGATGTCTGCATTTTGAGTGCTAGCATAGCTTACTCTCAACTTTGCTAGTGTGTACCAGGTCTGGAAACAATAAGAGATTCTGCAGCCATCTGGATTAAAATAAGAAAAGGAAAATGTGTATTAAGCCAAAACAAATATTGTATATTAAAACTTCAGTCTGGGTTCTAAAAGATACTGCAGCTGGTTAAAATCAATTTGAAATAAGTGGCACCGTATAATGTGTCTGTCCTGCAGATGTCCCGAAGCTAAAAGTGCCTTCAGGGAAGTGCCTTCATTTATCAAAAACAAAAGAAAATGCATAATTATAGAGACATGCTCGGTGTTTACCCATAAACTATTAATTCTGTATTGACATTTTCTGCCATGGTATCATGTCTAAGTAGAGGTTAAGCTGAAAATGATGATAGCATTAGGAATGAAGAGGCAAGTGAAAAGCATTATAAATTAGCTTTAGTGTTCACCTTTAGATGCAGGGTTGTTTCTATTTTAAACAACTAGATTGTTTATTTTACAATGCTTAAATTGAGTGCAATTTGCCCATCATTTGTAATCTGATCTTGGCCATGTATATGAAAGTGACAGGCAAAACTGCTGAATTTAGTTAAGACTGTGTAAATCGACTTATGGCTTTTTATGCGTTTCCGGTGTGGCTTTCTGTGCCACTCGCCATTATCTCAATGTCAGAAGCATGTGGTAAGAAGAAACAGAAATAAAAATGGATGCTAAACATCTTAGTTTGGGTTGGAACTTGGGATCTTCTGGCTTATATAGAATCTCCATCTGCCCTAGTAAGCATGTAGGAAAGATGTTCAATTGATTGAAACCATTGATCACACTACTCGTACAAGCAAAGTATTGGTGGTTGTGTTCAGATATCAGCCTTCCAGGGCCGTCTTGCCCATAGGTGCTAGGGGTGCGAGGCACCCGGGCACTGAGCTCTCAGGGGTGCCAGGCTGAGAGTCCAGGGCCTGAGAGTTGAGTCCAGGGAAGAGCCCGTCCGCCAGTCGGAGCACCGTGGTGGGCGGGCTCTTCTGCTGTGGGTGGCTCTGTGCCATGAGTTCGGGGGCCAGCAAGGTGCTGAGGCAACCGGCTGGCTCCACCCATCTGCGTGCCTGGGACTGGGCAACGGGTGTGTGTGTGTGCCAGGCAGATCTGTGTACCCCGGCACCGCATATGCTTAAGAGCCCTGCAGCCTTCAATGAAGGCTTCTAGGATACCATTAACTTGCAGAACATCACTTTCCATTCTGTCTGACGAACGGTAGACATAATACGGTAATATACAGAGCTGGCTTCGTCACTCTTCCCTAAGCTTCTCTATGCGTGCCTACCTGGAAACGGCAATCACGCTTGTCTGGAGGAGGTTTTGCGATGCCTGCTTTGTAGAGGATTCATGTAACTCAGGCATCCCCAAACTGCGGCCCTCCAGATGTTTTGGCCTACAACTCCCATGATCCCTAGCTAACAGGACCAGTGGTCAGGGATGATGGGAATTGTAGTCCAAAACATCTGGAGGGCCAAAGTTTGGGGATGCCTGATGTAACTTGTATGGTGGAATTGCTTAGTTGCAATAGTTAAGAAGCCACTTAGTTAAGAAGCCACTGGAAGCCACTTAAACCTCTGTAATTAGTATAGGTCTGTATGACGTGAGACTAAACATACTGAACGCAGGTTGGTGGCCATGAATGCACGCCAAGTGCAGTTCAAACCCAGGTTTACTCAGCCCTGGGTATTGAGCCAAGCACGGTTGGTGGATCAGAAATTCTGTTGGCATGCTTTGGAACATTCCCTTAAATCTAGCAATTGTGGACATGGCCTATAAGAACCTGCTTTCTTAAAGGCTCTCCATGTCTTTTTTTTATTGGACTCTGAAGCGCATGGGAACAATCTGGTGTCTACAGATGTAGCAGATTGTTAATCATGTTTGCTAGTAAAAAGCCTGAATGTTTTTGTAAGTTTCAGAAAATTGTTGTGTTCTTTTGACCTTTGAAATAGCAAATAGCCCAATTTTGGTGCCTGGCATCTGAGCAGAGATTTGGACTCGATAAGGAAGCTGATAGGATCAGCATTATGTCCGAAGCAATTCCTTCCCTTCGCTCATCCCCTCGCCAATACCTTCGTACAGTGCTGCTTAGCAATTGATGAACAAACTGGAACATTTCTTGTTGCTGTAAACAGGGGGCTGGGGCGGGAATCTCTTCCTTATATGTCCATAAAGAAACCAATTTCTGGTGTCAACTAGTATGTGGATCCAAGAGCTTGGGGAAGGAGGGGGAAGCATTGATTAAAAACAATGCACTTGAATGCTTTACTGAAGAGTAAAGGCTGAGTGCGGTGCTACCATACAGTCAAACTTGCTTCTAGTGGTTGTTTCATAATCTTGTGCAGCTTCTAGATCCCCAGCTGAAGTGAGAGCACTACTTATAATGCATAATACACACAGTATATTTTCACAAGGTCCAATGGTGTCCAATTTAATTTAATAATTAAGTATATGGTTACGGAGTTCACAAGGTGACAACCAAATGGTTATTCTCACCATGCTTGTAACCTTCTCAGAAGCACTGGCTTAACTATTGGGAGGCCTACTGTTAAGCCTAGATGTACCTTTAGGTTTGATTTTTTAAAATACTAGGTAATATGTAGGCTGTATCCCATTGGCCAGGCCCCTGGCTCATCACTGTTTTCATGGTGGTGTCACTGTTTTCTTTTGGCACTGTACGTGTTCAGTTTTGTATGAGAATGCCACACAGCTGCCGTGGCAGGGCTTGTGTGCATAGGACCCACCTATCAATTAAACTGGCATCGCCCTGATGTCGAGGGAATTGAAATCAAACAGAACGAAGGCGCAGGAATTTGCAAATAACAGTGACCAGCTGACTAGTGGTGCCTACAAACTACACTTTTGGCAGGGAGCTGCATGTTTACCTGCCCCATTGTTGACATGGTGCAGCTTTTATTTGGGGGGGGGGGAGCCTTGTGGGCCAAACTGCCCTTGCCACTGCCATGATATGGCATACCAAATGGATACCTGTATATTTGTAGCCTCTGGAAAACAACACTCCATTGCTCAGGTGCCTTTAGAAGAAAAGCAATCCTTTTAAGTTGTAAATTTCATAGCTCTTCAGATAACATGTTTAAGTAGATTAAGTCCCCATGGAATTTTGAAATGCTTAAGCGGTGTTCAACAAAACTATGGTTCTCCCTATTTAGGGAAATCTGGTTTGTACTGGATTGGAAGCTAAAGTTCAAACTGTTTGCAGGGCATGAACTTAGTAAAAATTGATCTAGGACTGCAGTCTTAACTGCATTCTCTGAAATAAGGTCTCTTGAAATGGTTTGGAACAGGTTTGGAACACGTTTGGCATTGCAGATGCTGCTGAAGGACAACTGCCCTCAGCTCTGGCAAGCATGGCCAGAGATTTGGGGAGTTGTAGTTCAGCAACACAAGGAGGGTCTCAAGTTCCCACACCTGGTTTTGAGATCGTCACAAATTCTACACTGAATCCCCCCAAGTTGCAATAAATACCAGTTTCTGAGCTTGGTGAAAAGACATTAACTTGAGTAGTAGCAGAAGCAAACAAGCAAACCTCAGTTTATGGAATTTTATTGGCAAGAAAACTTGATATAAGCAAATAATGACACTCAGACATGGCAACACATTGTTTTCATCTTACTGGCATATTGAAAGCACACTATGAAAAATTCTGGACAGCTTATGTTAAGACTTAGTGGAGAAACAAGAAAGACAGCTGAAATATACATAAAGAAGACAATATGTTCAAGTAAAAATCTGTGCGTGTTCCAGAATACTGAGGCTGATCCGCCACTGCTACAGGCTGAGAAGAGTACATCCGCTGTCAAACGTTCTGCGGGCATTCAATAATTAACTTCTCCGTTGAATAAAGTTGACCAATGGTGACCTAAAAATAAAACAAACGCTGTAACTTTCCCCAGTTTTTCTTACGAGAAGGGAATGATGGAAGCACAAAGAATAGGCACAAGATGATCATTTGTGTTGTGTTTAGTCTAAAACAGCCTAGCAAAAGCACAAATCATGCTTAATGTTTACTGATGTGGAAGCTGCTTCCCTGTTGTTTTTGGCATCACAACTCGGTAAAATAGGTTAGGCGGAAAAAGAGACTTCCTTGTACAGTATACTTCATCGTTGAGGGGCTTTTCTAGTAACAACATACTCTTCAATATCACACCAGTTCAGCAGCAGCAGAGCAATTAATGTGTATGTTTTACACATCAATATGCAAACACAGCCCCTGTTCACATGTTCAAAAGAATACAGAGGAGTTTAAACCGAAGATGGGGTGCTGTGCCTTCTGGCTCATCTTCTCCATCCCCAAGCATCCCACACTGAGCAGAAATGTAGAAAGGGGGTTTGGACGTGAATTTAGTGCTTGCCGCCTTGTGCTTAGAACCCTGAAAATGCAAGGATTCTGCTAAACTTATAAGCTCCCTTCATACCTTCCTGCTCATTGCTCAGCTCACATGCTCAGCTCACACAGGTCAATGCTTCCCCTCCAGTTCAAAGCCCTTGCACAAAATTTTGAATATATAAATATAGCTACACAACTCCCCCCCCCCCCAAAAAAACACACTCAGGCAGATCTGTGGTGTTAAAACACACAAGGGGTGGGGAGTGCACGGTGCTAGCTTCCCCCCTTTGTCACATTCCTATTACAGTGGAACCTCGGTTTATGAACACCTCGGTTTATGAATTTTCGGTTTATGAACACCGCGGACCCATCTGGAACGGATTAATTCACTTTCCATTACTTTCAATGGGAAAGTTCGCTTCAGTTTATGAACGCTTCGGTTTATGAACAGACTTCCAGAACCAATTTCACCCATGCTTCGGGTTAAGTACGCTTCAGGTTGAGTACTCTGCAGACCCGTCTGGAACGGATTAATCCACTTTACATTACTTTCAATGGGAAAGTTCGCTTCAGTTTATGAACGCCTCAGTTTAAGTACTCTGTGGACCGTCTGGAACGGATTAATTCACTTTCCATTACTTTCAATTGGAAAGTTTGCTTCAGTTTATGAACGCTTCAGTTTATGAACAGACTTCCGGAACCAATTGTGTTCATAAACCGAGGTACCACTGTACTTGCTTTGAACTGGGGGACGAACTTGTTAGAGGAGCCATCTGTAATGCTGGAGGTTGCTTTAGAACCCTGGAAAACTTGGGTCATAAAAATTGCAGGGAGCCTTCATCTGCAGGAGTCTCTCCCCTTCTTCAGGAGTTCAATCCTCCAACTTATTGAGGTCAATGAGAATGGGGAGGGAGAAAGACACGGTCGCTCAACCCCACAGCTCACCCCTCCCTTGATGTCTCAACACTGAAGAAGAATGCCTGAAGAAGGCTACTCACACAAATCAACCACGAGCTAGTTTTCAAAGTCTAGTGGCTTTTATGAGGCATCTTTTCAACAGGGCTGTCTCCTTGGGAATCCTATTTTTGCAGAGTGACTGACCTGGCCCAAGATGCACAATAAAACGATTGGGTTTTGGACTGGGCTATTCATCAGGAGGGAAGAGTTATGGCCCATTGTTAAGGCAAGACTGGTTTTCTCTGCTAGGAAGCATTCTGTTCCTTTAGTACCCAGAAATGTCAACAGTAGCCTATGAATTACACCAGCAGGCAAAAAAAATAATGTTTGTTGCTAACATGCCTATACAGAAGTCATTTAGCTTCATAACAAGAAATTGATTGTCAAATCCTAGATACTTGTATTTAAATTGAATGCAGCATCTGTCAAACAAGACCATAATAGCTAGTAATTATTTCTGCAATGAAATTATTACACCCCACTAATGTACTGTATTTATTTAAATAAATGTGACAAAGATTTGGCTCTTTAAAAACACAGTAATTATTCAGAATGAGAGATCAAGGCCTGCAGCTCAGTGCTTATTCTTAAAGAAAAAACACCTCCACTTGAGTTCTTCAGCATCTATTTGTGTTTCTGCTGCATCCTTATCAAAGTCTCTCTTTTTTTTGTCTCATGGTAGCAAGTGCCTCATACCATTTCAAATACAGTTGTACCTTTGTTCTGGAACACCTTGCGAGTCTAACGTTTTGGCTTGCGAATGCCACTAAGCCGTCTGGTTTGCGAACGTTCTTTGGAACCTGAACATCCAACACGGCTTCTGATTGGCTGCAGGAGCTTCCTGCAGCCAATCGGAATCTGTGGCCTTAGTTTCTGAACGTTTTGGAAGTCAAAAGGACTTCCAGAACGGATTCCGTTCTGAGGTTTGACTGTACAGTGGTACCTCAGGTTAAGAACTTAATTCATTCTGGAGGTCTGTTCTTAACCTGAAATTGTTCTTAACCTAAGGTACTATTTCTGTGTAACCTGAAGCGTCTGTAACCCAAGGTACCACTGTAATGTTTAGCTGCATTGTTTAATTCAGTGTTTCTCAACCAGTGTGCCTCCAGATGTTTTGGGACTACAACTCCCATCATTCCTGACCACTGGAATAGGGATGATGGGAGCTAGGGATGATGGGAGTTGTAGTCCCAAAACATCTGGAGGCACACTGGTTGAGAAACACTGGTTTAATTGTTCTCCTCACAAGGAGAATCCACAGTTCTCCTGTGCTGCATTTTCCCACGGTTCCTTGCCATTTTCTCAATGACTTTAGTGCAGTGCTATTACTTAAAATAACTGCTATAGTTGTTCTTCTGACTGCAGTCGTCTGTATTGCTTAGAGGAGCAGTGGAGAAGGATGAGGGTATTGAGACCTGAGGCCAGAGTCCACCCCCCCCCACCATAAAGCTCATTGGGGGACCTTGGGCTGGCCAGTTGTTGTGGGGAATTAATTGGGGAGGGAGAGAGCCATGAGCTCCTTGGAGAAAAAAATGGGATATAAATGCAAAAATAAACAAACTTGCATAAATCTCAAGCTTCCTTCTAACAACAAAAAGGGGGGTTCAGAGTTCTGAGTGCATATTTATCATGAAGTGGCTGGATGCCGAGAAGTGGTGGGATGCACCAGCTGAACGCCCAATGGAAAAAAGGCTCAGAGCCCAGGGTTTGGTGGTGGGACAACAATGAGTAATCAGAGGGAGAAGACCTGGGAGGGGGAGATGTCAGAAGCCAAAGTGGTAAGAGGGTTTAGTGAGCAGGAAGAGTCTGTGGCAGAGAGCAGTCCAGAACCAGAGGCAGAAGAGGAGGCTGGAGAGGAGGTGGGCCAAGAGGCAGAGATGAGTCAGGCTGGTGAAGAAGCCAAGGGGTCTCCTCCTCCTGCTGTGACCAGCTCCCCCCAACACAAAGAGGAATGAAGAGGGTGGAGCAAAGAGAGGCAAGACGAAGGAGCCTCAGGTTCCTGCAGAAGGACCCGGGGAAGGGGGAGTTTTAGAGAGTGGTGGGGATCTTCAGTCCTTGCACTTCCTCATTGGGGCAAGACCTGCTGGGATGAGTTGCTATGCTCACTAGGCGTGGCCTCCTGAGCTGACCTTGTTTCATTGAATAAAGAGTTAACTTCATTGACACCATGTGATTTATTACTGACCTGCTCCTGACAATATTCCCCCAAGTAGACTATGCCACTTTAGACTGCAGATAGTGTGGTATGAGAAAATGCTATCTTCCATGTACTTGACTTGTGAGGTTTCTTTTTTTTAAAGAGAATACAGGCACACAACAGGTGCCACTCTCTCTTAGGAGAGAGGGCTAGGGGCAGGATATGAAAGCCTGGTGGGCCAGAGGCTCTCCTCCCCTGTTTCAAAGAAAAAATAAAGCAAAACCTGCAGGGAACTTTCCCCATTGAGCAGCAGCAAAACACACAACTGCAGCCTGTTGTGCATTACACTGCCATATTCTTCTGCACGTGGAGAGCGCCTCATACACAGAAGCGGAGCAAAAAGTAAGGGTCTCATAAACCGAGCTGACTGCTCATGAAAACACGGGCAAACACCTCAATCTGCTTCTCGTCTTATATTTACAGAGCATAATCTTTTGAACATAGCAATTAAGGCCAGCTGCATGTACATCTGCACTGGCAAGCCTCTAGAGCAGTGGTCCTCAACCTTGGGCCTCCAGATGTTTTGAGACTACAATTCCCATCATCCCTGACCACTGATCCTGCTAGCTAGGGATCATGGGAGTTGTAGGCCAAAAACATCTGGAGGCCCAAGGTTGAGGACCACTGCTCTAGAGGACCCAGAAAAAGCGGGGGCATTTCAAGGAGCCACTACCTGTGCTCGTTAACCATTTTCTTTGTTTATGTTGGGGTTTTAGTGCGGCTACCCAGAAACAGGAATGCTGGATTGCCCAACGTACGCAAGGGAACACTACATTCTCTCCCAAATGCACTGCCAGAATGGAGAGCCAATAGATCAGATGTTAAGGTAACTGTTGAATTTGTAAGAATAATAAACCAAATAAAACCCAGCTCAGCTGATCAGCTGTGTATTCAGCCAGGGAAGGGTATGACCAAATGTAATCATTCTTTTTTGCTGACAGCTGTGGAGAGAGGATTTTCATCCAATGTCAGCCCAGCACCTTTTACCATTTACTCTTTACTACTAAGCTTTCCAATGTAAACGTAGCAGAAAGCGCTCTCAGTACTCTCAGTGGCATAAGTGATCATGCACATAGGCCTTAGTTCCAACTACAATTTATAGACTGGATCATGCATGCAGGGTTGGACAACGTGCAGCTAATTAGCTGACGTCATCAAGGTGGATTGACTGAAATAAATGTGATTTAAAATCACCAAGGAACAAGGTGGTTTCCAGTTTTCTATCTAGCTCATGCATTTCCTGAACAAGCATTTGTATGAATTGGTTGCTATAACAGTTAATGCATACAATCTGCAACTGTCTTTATACTATCCTCAAAAATAACCCAAAATCTCTGGTCCTGAAGTCCACATGCCTTTTGAACAGTACACAGAACTTGGTCCCTGAGGGTCTCCAAGTTCAACCACCTGCAATTCAGGAATCTCAAAACATGGTGCCTCCCATTCATTTATTCAGCCCCATTCTGTTATTCAGAGGGTAAAGAGTTTTATACAGATGGACTGTAGAATTAGGAGCTGTAGGTGGTGGATGAATGATACCCAATATCCAAGCAGGACAGGGTGTGTGTGTGTGGGGGGGGGGAGTCCTCCCTGCAAACAGAAACCTAGCATGTCATGGAGATGAGTTCAGATCAGCTTTCTCCATTATCTGCTAGTTTTTGTCTCCTTGCATACAAACCTTGCCTGTATTTTAAGGTCTTCGGAGGGCACCTTTCCCACAGTTCCAGCAACGCTTGAAGTGTGACTGGCAGGGTGATTTGAGTGTATTTGCTCGAGCTCTGGTACTCCTTTCCTAGGAGGGCCTATTCTCTGATGGTCTTCTGGCAACAGATGGAGACCTTTTTATTTAGACAATTACATGGAACTGAACTATCTTCTTCTGCTCCTTTTGGTTTTGTTTTTTAACCTGTTTGCCCTATATATTGATCTGGATTTGTGTTGGATTCAATGCCGTTAGCTGCCTTGAGCATGGAGACATGGAAAGGCAGGATATAAATTTAAACAATAAATATACAAGCAAAGGGGAGCAGTCAAACAGGCACTTGCTCATTGCAACCTAAAAGAACACGGTCCAGGAAAAGCTTTTACCACTGGATTCTGATGAGAGTTAAAACTGGCCCTAAGTGGCCTGTTTCTTTTTAAAGAGAAGAGTGATGGATGACAGTTCCAGTTTTGGCAGGTCTCTTGTCTTTGTGCACTTTACTAATAGGGGGCGGGAATCCCCGCAGGCCTTTTGGACCCCAACTCTTGTAGGTGTTGTTGGTAAGAAGAATGGCAAATGCTAATTTCTGCTTCCCTAGCAAGAGGATGTTTTTTGTATTTTTATAAGGGTTCCAACTTTACTTTTCCTGGCAGGACGTCTCTTCCTCAGCGTTTCCATAGAAACAAATGGAAAAACCAAAAAATGGGGGGAAAGTCTTCAAGATCATAACCGCTGCAGAGCTGACTGCTGCCTCTCTAGGATCAGAGTGCTTAATGTATTTAGTTGCCTAAGTCCATCCCTCCTATATTTTTGGTGTCAATATTATGAACTTCCCTCCTCCATGTCGACTGAAATGAAAACACGATGAAAAGTTGTTCCAACATTTAACATTGGCAGAAGCTGGGACTTGGCAGATCCAAGCACAGCAACTGCTGAATTTCTGGTTTACTGATTTTGGCCTAATTAGAGCGAGCCAAACTTGATGCCTTTATCCTCCCTAAACTCCCTCTCCAGAATTCCTCTATCATCCTAATACCCCTCTCCAAAATCCTGCAAATTTTGTTATTTGCAAAATGAGGCTGTTGCTTCCAACTAATAACCCAAAACATTTATGCAGGCTTATGCAAACATGATTTGTGAGCATAATGGGACACACAGCCAATTTAATTCCAATAGAAGGGAGGTCCAAAGTAATTCCGAAGTATAATCTGGATCATCTGATTGAACGAGCAGTTGTAAAAACAACAACCCCAGTTTCAGATTTGTTTTTATAAAATGTCTGTCCACGGGCATATAATGATACAGAAATGAGTTTGTTGCAGCTTTGTGCTTCGATTGCTACAGAGAACCAGGCAGTGCATGGTGGACCCTGAGCTTTGTTCGGATTGATGCCGTTTTAAAAAGTACAGAACTTCTCTTTGGCAACCATTCAAAGTCAGTCAATGGCTTTGTTTCTGTGCTACTCTTATTGGTTTTCACTCCCTTTGTCGTATTTCCTTGCAAGTTAATTGATGGCTTCTCTAGGGCCAATTTTGAATATTTGGGGTGTTCCTCCTCTCTGGCTTCTCAATTACAATGTTGACAGCCATGGCGAAATGGAATCAGAGAGGAGGCGGCTCAAGGAACCAGCTGGGGTTCCTCATAAGGCTTGAAAAAATCCTGGATGGAATGGTTCAAGGGAGACTGAACCACTAATTTAATCAAGTGCCTTCAGGGTTCGGAGGTGGCGGTGTGGAACCAGTCTGCAGTTGTGTAATGTTAGAAATATGGCCATACAATTGTTTATACATATCATTTATTCCTGTAGTGCTCTGTTTTGTAGCCCTTTGAGCCTGAAGTGGAGCCCAAATGCTCCCCCTGCCCTATCACAAGGGCTCACTCTGCAGCATTCAAACACCAGATTCCTGGCTTCATTTATTTGATCTCCCACTCCCAGCATGCTGAAACAGATCACTCTACCCTGTTGCCTGATAGAGTTGGCCCTGAAATATTTAGGCTGATTCATGTATATATTGCTCATCAGTTGATGACTGCAACCTGGTTAAACATAGAATCATAGAATTCAGGAGTTGGAAGGGTCCCTGAGGATCATCTAGTCCAACCCCCTGCAATGCAGCTCTCCCATACTGGGATCGAACCTGCAACCTTGGCATTATCAGCACCATGCTCCAACCAACTGAACTATCCAGTGCAGCACCAGGGAGAGGAATAAGGCCACAAAACAGTGCCACCTGTTACTACTTCAAACAAAACATTTGGCTTACACATTCAGCCAACCCCTCACCAATTTCTATGCTATTTTGCTGCATGGTTCTCTGCAGAGATGTGCAGAGTTACACTTCTTACTCATAGCATTTCTGTTTAACCTTAAATGGCAGCCATGTAAAAGCTATTTAGAAACCAGAAACCACCTGCATTCTAATCAGCTTATGACCCCAGTCTTAAATAAGCTAATGCTGTGTTTCATTGCAGTTCTTTTGCTACACAACTGTCTTTTCAGTTTTTCAAATGACCTAATTTTACTTACATTCTGATGTAGAAGAGCCATTATGTTTTGGCAAGCTGGAATTTCTTTTGTACGTTATTAAGGTAATTTGCACTCAAGGAAAGTCTTCCTAAGCCACACAAGTAGTGTCTCCTCTAAGGAAAAATTGACTAGGAGGAAGCATGAAAATAGGCGCTCTAAGTGGAACTGATGGAGGTACTAACAGTTTTTGCCCATCAAAACGTAAAAAACCCCCAAGGTGGAACAATTGTCCCCAAAATGGGCAGCCTGCATTGCAATTGCTAATTTGCTTTCACCCTTGCCACACCTTAAGTGCCCCAGTCTGGTTTAAGGGTCATTTTCAGGCAATTACTTTGCTTCCAAATCGTTATTTTACAGTTTTACACCCAATGAGACCACAGAAAGTGAACAATAAATGCAAAAAAATAAAAATAAAATAAAAAAAATCAAAATTAATTGCAAAGTGGGAAACCTAGAATATTTCAAGGTAGAATGAAACATTTAGTTTGAAAGAAGCTTCTGTTTAATACTCAATGCTTGCTGCTGGAGAGCTTATAGTTTCCAAATTGTGCACCTATTCTCATTTTCTTCTGATTCTGTTGGAATGGGTGCCACCCTGTCACTGTGCTGCTCCTAGCAGTGGAGTAAGTCACCCACACGGCTCAAACCACCTTGAAACAAATCTGATGCTCAAAACGGACATTGGGAGTTTCCAGTTTGCAGGGAGAAACTGCCCACCACCCACCTGCCAAATGCACACACCAAATGCACACAAGCAGCTGGCCTCCCCGGCAATTCAATCCAAGCTGCTAAGCTTGCTATCAAATGCCCCTCCAAGGGAGATGGAGAGAAAAACATGCTGTTGCTCTCAGAGTCTGTTTGCTCAATGGTGTTGCAAAGGGCAGGCAAAGGCTTGGGAGCATTGACCTCGAGAGCCCATGGACATCAGGTTCTTTCTCTGTACAGTCAGTCTTTGTCCTCCTCTCGCATTGCCAATTGCAGAGCAGGTTGCAGCTGAGGTTTCAGGGGGCGCTTCACTTGTCCTTGGCAACTCAACTGACCCCAACAAACAGAGCTGACAAATACAGCCACTTCAGAATTTATTCTGCATTTCACGCCACGCCAGAGGTGAAAGGCTGGGTGATCCATTACCTAAAGTTGCACACGTTGTGGTCAAAATCATAAAGAAAGTTAGAAAGACTTGTGGTAAACCATACTTTCCTGCCTATATATATATATATAGTTATTTGTCCTTATGGCCACAAAGCGAAGCTAATCAACATGATAGCATGAGATGGCAAACCTGTCCATTGGCCATTCTGGCTGGGGATGATGGGAGCTGGAGTCTAACAACATCTCAAGGGCCACAGCATCCCCATCCCTTTTCTAATGACTCAGAAACAAGTTTCTCTAATCTCACGGTTTCTAATGACATTTCATGAGTGTTGCAAAGCTTATCCCATGGTTTATCTGCCAACGGACCTGGCGATTAAGAAAAGCAACAATTGCAACTCCACCCCCGCTGAACTCTAATGAAGAGTTAGCAAATGTCCTGCAGATCACCTGAAGCAGAAGGAAGAACAGGTTCTACTTGGATGTGAGTTGGTACCTCAAGTCCCAGGATTATTGGGTTGAAATGATCCTGCCCTTCTTGCCATCACTGAACTGGATGAAGACTCATGCCTGTTACAGTGAAACTGGAGACTGCCAGAAAGCAGTGAGAAGTTTTACTAATTTCTGAGTGTCTCTGAGAAGGACGTGGGCTTTTCTTGACCCTGTCCTCACTATGTTAGAAAATCCACTTGCCAGTGGTGAGCGAATGAGTGCATTTGAGGACCGCTGGGTTTGAGCCGTCATGACTCGCAACGCCCTTTGGGGAGGTGGCAGTTGCAGGATCTGAATGCAATTGCAAGAAAATGACCCCTCTTCTCACTGGCACAGCATTTCCCTCTAAGTAGGTTCCAAGAAAATCTGCCCAGACATAAAGCTTCCCCTCCCATCCCAGGTCAAATCTGAGAATCTCAAGTTTTAGCTGTTTATAGGCAGGGCGAGTCAGCGTCAAAGCCCAGCAAGAGGCCCAGCGGGTGGACACTGGCTTCTTTCCAAAGGTCAAGCTGTAGGGATCACTGCTCTGGGAGAATCTGCACAGATGGCAGTAAGCAAGCGGCGATGTCCCCTTAGGAAATGAAGGACGACTACTAACATGGAACAACAACTCCACATGATGACATAAAAAAGATCCCAAAGACAGGAAAAGTAAACAGGAACGTAATTCAGTGTAATAGCTGTTGTCTGCCTTCACCTCACCCCCCTCAATATGATGTCAAACTATTGAGTAACTGGTTTCATATATGCTCACGTCATCATCAGATATCTGTATGGTTTTTTTTTTGGTAAGGAAACTCTTCAGTCACTTAGCCTATAACAGAAATGCTCTTTCTGTCCCAGCCTCTGATTTCAGCTTGATGAATCCACAGATCCACTTTGAAGACCTGAGTTTATAACATCTTGCTTGCAGCTTACATTGGTGAATATGGTTCCTGACATCAGACTTTTAAAGCATCGCTGAAATGCAAGATTGCCAAGACGAACTTTTGAATGTTTGGGGCCTTTGGATTACTCAGATGAAGCAACCATTAGGCCTAGCTGGTGTGACTGATCACAGTCCTAGCTGGTGTGTTGCTATCAAAAGCAATACATATACAAACATAAAAATAGCCTGGCACATTCCCCAAGCAACAGGAAGTAAGAGTATGGGAAAGAGCTGTCCACGGATGCTTCTTTAGTTTATATTCCAGTCCTAAACATTTCTATTTGGAAGGAAGTGCAACTGAGTTTAATGAGACTTGCTTACAGCACTTACATGAGGAAGAATTTCATTTGTACCACTGGGGTTTATCAAATAAACATGCATAGGATTGGGCGATAAGGAAATGTTAGGATTGGCAACATTTTCTCTGGAAATTGCTCCTCTGTTGTGAACAAAAGTATGCTCTGCCTTGTTAGCAGGTGGTAACGCCTATGCTCATACTACAAAAATTAATAATAATTGTGGATCAAGCTGATGTTAAAACACAGAGCAGTAGGCCAGGGTTTTGGGGTCACCTGGCAACCCCTACTTGGAAGCAAGTCCTACTTTCATTTAGCTGAATTTATTTCCATGGATATGGTGGTAGGTGTTTTTATTTTATTTTAAGGAATATGCTGTTTGCCAGCTCTTCCCCAGTAAATACAATTTCTTCACATTTTACTTTTTCTGTATTATTGCTTTAAGATGAATGAATAACTCAAGCTTCTTCTTCTTCTTCTTCTTCTTCTTCTTCTTCTTCTTCTTCTTCTTCTTCTTCTTCTTCTTCTTCTTCTTCTTCTTCTTCTTCTTCTTCTTCTTCTTCTTCTTCTTCTTCTTCAAAATACCCCACACCATATATTTATTCTCCATTTCACCACAAGCTATTTATGGATGCATGAACAGGCGAGAGAAATGTGTTCAGAATTTGCCCTGATTCTTTTCAGAAGAGAAGCTTACTTTCATAAGTTGCAGTTACGTTGTCTGAGAGAGCTGGGTTATTAAAAAAGCTGTTTCCACTGTTTTTCCAGACAGCGTATCGTGCGAGTAAATATAAATGTCTGGACCTTCTGTGACCATTAACTTTTTATCTTGCTGACATTCGAAAGGTCGTGTGTATCCTGCTACCCCTTCCATCTCATCGCCTCAGTTAAGAGCTGAGAATTCGGTGCTACATATACAAGTTCATATCAGCACCTCAGATCGTAAGTGGCTTCTCCATTCATGCAAGGGAGTGATTTCTGCCAGCTCCCTGAATCATATCCCAGAATCTACTTTCCTTGAAGTCTGTAAGAGTTCGGAGTTGACTAAGTTATTACAAGTCAACATACAGTGGAACCTCGGTTTCTGAGTGTCCTGGAAGCCGAACGTTTCAGTTTTCGAATGCCGAAAACCTGGAAGTAGTTGCTTCTGTTTTCGAACGCACCTTGGAAGTTGAATGGCCTCCGAGGCACGTTTCTCAATTTTCTCCATTGAAATTGACGGCCATCTATTGTGCCTCGGTTGTCAAACGTTTTGGAAGTCGAACTGACTTCTGGAATGGATTACATTCGACAACCGAGGTTCCACTGTTTCAGGATTCCTGTGTGCAGACTCCTTTCAGAGCAAAAGACTCCTTGATCTGCCAAGCTAATGAAGTGAGAACAAGGAAAATAATCAAGCGGAGGCTGGAGCCTCTTTTCCTTTTCTTTTATAGGGTTCCTACTTCATGCTAGCGGTTTACGTCTTTGCAAGATTGCTTGCATTTCTAACTAAAAGCTAAAGGGTGCATTTCAGCTGGCTTAAGATGTTTTGTTAAAGCTCAGCATATTTTACAGGTTCAACCTATGCAGTCAGATGTGAGTGCCACAGAGTTCAATGGAGCTTACTTTCAGGGAACTCCGCACAGCATTAGAACCATATGGTAGTCTTGACTGTCTCTTAGTGCAGACCCAGGTCATTGAACCTGAGTGACCACAGCCACCACCCACCAGGAACCACCACTGGCAGGGTTTGCAGCAACAGTAGCAGATACGTTCTAGGTTTATGATAAAAAATTTATTCTCTTGCTAATTATGCTGTTTTAAATGTGTATTTTATATTTGATTTACTTTAGTAAAGTTTCCTTTTGAAATGTTTGTGATTTATTTTCTTAACATTTGTGCTAAATGCGCGTTCTGTAGTCAACCTCTTTTGTAATATTCTATTTTGAAATCTTTAAGGTAATATTTTAGTTTCCTGTTAGTTATGTTGCTCTGAATGTATACTGAATGACACGCCCTAATGTGTTGTGTACATGGGATCCTCATCAGGTGTGTTTATCTGTTACATCTGATGAATATAGAATCTATGTACAAAAATAGCTGAGCTATACACTTGTCCAGTAACTCACATGCAATGTTCAACGAGTGTACAGTCTGTGTATACAACAGATGAGCTATATGGATCAAGACGTGTACATACTTTCAAACAAACACTTATGCAAGTATGGAGACAGCTTGTACCTGCGGTCAGTGTAATGCGTGAACAACCCTAATATTCCCTTCTTTGTTCATGTGGAGCACTTCCTGAGTTCAAGCGTTTACAATCAATTCAAATAATTTTCACAAAATCCAGATTTTTAAACTGGACCGTTAAATAATTCAGAAATATGCTTTCATCTTTATGAACACCTTTTAATTTTGAGTAAATCTGTGTCTAACTTAGAAAAAGAAATATGTGTTATCCAACAGATGGCAGTGTTGCACTGTCACAGCAATTGCAAATATTCTTAGCATGAGAAAGCCTTTTAACAGATCTATTTCTTTGGCTACTGTTCATTATGGTACATATGCAGAAAGAACAAACAACACATCTAGTGAATATACACTTGTCACCCCAAGGCAATTCTGCTCTGGCTCCCAATTAACCCTCCATACAGGCTGCCTATTTAAAAAGATGGAGTTCGTTGGATAAATCACAAGTTGCATTTTCAATCAAGCTTGTAGCAACTACAAGAAAACTGACTGGTATCTATGGTAGTTTTTGAAAAGCAATAACCACTTATTGTGCAGAAGATCCTTGATGCATCGACTCCCCAGGTGGGCAAGTGATATATATGCCTGCACTTCAGACAGCATCAAACTTTTAAGTTTTGCTTTGTAATGTCAGAATGTTGGCCACTTCTTTTAAAAATAACAACACAACAAGTGTTAAGCCTTCAAGACTCCTATGTTCACAGGAGCACTTGTTTAATCCAGCACACAATAAAAGATTGAAAAAAGATAGATGTGAGTCTCTCTTTGCCCCATCCTGTCCCCAGAACATCCCTTTTTGAGGACTTAAACTGGTGTAAGTTCTGCTGGCTGAGCCCTGGCAAACCTGGGGAGAATGACTTCCAAGCTGAGCCCTGGCTCAGTCGAGAAAGCACAAGAACTGCCAAATCCAAACTCGCATCCTGGTGGATCTTGGGTTTGGACTGTGCTGTGAAGCTGGTGCTCAGATTATCTGTGGAGTATGGTAAAACCTGATTACCTAAATTTCTCTTACTTATGCCATATAGAACCTGCCTCTGAATTCAAACCAACGTATTAAGACCAGTCGTCACCTAACCAAAAAGCCAACTGCATAACACATTCTCCATTGACACCATATAACATTTGTTTGAAAACATTTTTGCCCTTTCATGCATTTCCACTAGGCACAGGCACTAGGCACTGCCTCACTTCCAGAAACTATTTTATAAATCTGAAAGCATTCCATTCTGTTACAAGTACAGGGAGATGACTTCAGCCCTTGTTCACGGTGCAAATTTATTTATTTTTGTGTGCTTATATGCAGTTATAGTGAATGCGTCACCATTTCAGAGAAAAGTGCCACCTTCAAAGTTAAGGCACCTGTCAATTTGGACTGTCACCCACAAAATTCTTCCTGGCAGTTCTATAAAGCTGACCATTCAGTTTTAATGAGCATCACAAGGCTCGTTTTCCAGTTCCAAGAATATCTAAAAACATTGGAGGGCAAGCAGGTGGAAGAGGTACCTGTATCCAGCAATTATTTTTTAAAAGGGGGGGGAAACCCCTCAAAACCACATTTTTGAAAGCTAGGATCCAAAAGGTGGCCATATTAAAGTCTATCAGCAAAGAGGAATAGGAAGTACAATTAGAATGGCAGCCCACTCTAATCCCTTGATGCAGAGGCTGATACGCCAATGCCTAAAGTGGTGTAGTTTGTAAAATCAAGAGTGGATAGCTTGGTACAATATTGGGAATTCTCATGATCTGAAGGGACATGAGGTGACAATTTAGTTCCCATTGAAATCCATGGGCTATTCCCACTGATTTTCAATGGGAACTAAGTGGTCGCCTTCTGTTGATGCAGCCTGGAATAGCATTAGCTATAAGATGATTTAAATACTTGGAGCTGACAACTTTGCTTTATAGGCAGAACTGTGATAGGACTGAGTGACCCAGAGGTCACATATTTTACACACAAAGAAAATGGAGCTCAGTGGCACCAATATGATCTTTGTGGTCCATTTCAAAGAACCCTTATATTTCAGATCATGTCCGGATGCTACACGCCTGCTGGGATTCCCCTGTGCTTTTGAACACTTAGAGCATTGTTCCACTGTTTTAACAAAGCGATATACTAGAACCAGATGTTCAGCGCGTTCTGCATAGGGTTACCCAGCACGTTCTGCATAGGGTTACTTACTTGCCCCCAGGCAAGAACAGCTCCCAGTGTCTGCCTGGCTCTTTTGGCGAAGGTCAAGGGTCAAACGACAAAGTGCAGGACTTCCATGGCTAGAATTCTTGACCTCATTTTCAGTTACAAAAAAGCAGACATGCAGGGAGAGCTGGGTTTGGAGCAGGGAAGGGGGTTGTATATAACTCTCTGCTCCAGCACCAATCTAAATAACCTCTGAAGATGGTTTGGAAACTTCAGCGAGTGCAGAATTCAGCAGCCAGGTTGCTCATCAGAGCAAGACGGTTTGAGCACATTACACCGATCCTGGTCTGGCCGCACTGGCTACCTTTATGGTTTTGACCTATAAAGCCTTAAATGGCTCAGGACCACAATACCTCAAGGACTGGTCCCTGTGATCATCTTCTGAGGCCCTTCTTTTTGTGCCTCCTCCTTTTTGTGCCTGGCACCTTCATTATACACCTTTAAGTGCCAGGCAAAAACGTTCCTTTTTAACCAGGCATTTGGTTGATCTGATTGACATCCAATGCCCTTTTAAAATGTGGCTCTTTTTTTTGGGGGGGGGAGGTTTTATTGGGCTATTGTTTTTATTTTGATTTTAAATATTGTGATATTTTCTGTGAACCGCCCTGAGACCCCCAGGTAAAGGGCGGTATATAAATTCAACAAACAAACAAACAAACAAACAAACAAACAAACAAACAAAACAAACCTCCTGAAGCTGCTAATAGCAGTGGAAGGAAGACCTACATTGGATATAGATTGGAGTTGTGTTACAGGGGCAAAAGATGACCCATCTTCCTCTGTAATGCAGCCCCAGTTCAAATCAGCCTCCCCTAACACAACTACTTTGTGTGATTGAAACAGATAAAGATAGCTTTTACGTATTGCTAGGTATTAGTGGAAACAAAATTTTAAAAAATCCTTCCAGTAGCACCTTAGAGACCAACTAAGTTTGTCATTGGTATGAGCTTTCGTGTGCATGCACACTTCTTCAGATAGTGAAGCTCATACCAATGACAAACTTAGTTGGTCTCTAAGGTGCTACTGGAAGGAATTTTTTTACGGTAATTTGTTTCGACTACATTAGACCAACACGGGTACCAACCTGTAACTAGGTATTAGTGGAGTGGGGAGGGGTTGGAGAGAAGATGTACGTTGATGGGCAGCTACACTGACCCCCTTTGAACTTTCACAGGTGTCATTTACCTGACATCATTATGCTGGACAGCTGTGTGGTCCTGCCCACCTGTCAATGTTGGCCCATGGAAGGTGGGGGACTTGGCTGGATGGATCCAGTTCCCCCACTGTTGATGCAAGGCTGGTATCTGTCTTAGCATCTAAATCTGGCTTATTATTCCACTTCTATTCAGCACATCAAAAGCTATAAATACTGTACAGAAACACTCTGCACTCCTATTTTCTCCTTCATAAATTTGCCAGTTGTCTTATATGAGGTTTGGGGGAATCCTTTTCAGAAAAGAGGATTTGTGAACTAGAAGTGCAGGCAAGAATTCATCCTGAGAGGAAGTAAATGAGAACCACTTTTGGGAAAAAGGAAGATGTAAGGAATAGATGGCATATTATCACATTAAAATTTGTAAATTAGCTGATATGTGGACTCAGAATGTTGGATATCAGTATTATTACCTTTCCTTCAATGTATTTTCCATGCGCTGCTCTGGTTCACCAGAAGCGGCTGAGTCATGCTGGTCACATGGCCTGGAAGCTGTATGCCGGCTCCCTTGGCCAATAATGCGAGATGAGTGCCGCAACCCAGAGTCAGTCATGACTGGACCTAATGGTCAGGGGTCCCTTTACCTTTATTATTATTCTGGCATCATGAATGCTCTGATCATCAGTTTTAATGAGCTATTTTTTACTTCTGCAATATCAGGGGCTCTTAAAATTCCTACCCCCAAGGTCCTCTTGAGAGAGCTGAATTTAACAGAGTGCAAGGCCCACGAGTCACAAAATGGCAGCAGGTAGAGACTTTGCCAGGCACCAAATAGCAGCTGTAAGGACATGCTCAAAAGGAGGAAGAAATATGTATTTTCAATTTCATAATTGTAACAGATGAAACCCTATAGAGGCTTAATAATGATTTTATGCTTGGTTGTGGTGTATTGCCTAATCTCCCAAAAGCTAACTAGATGAAATATTGATTTCAATCCAAGCAAACCTGTAAGCCCCAGGAAACATGAAGCAGCGGGGAAAAAGTTTTATAGTGCTGTAATCAAAACAAAAACAAAACATTATTCCTGTATGTTGGGCTTGAATGATGGAAGTCCACGTTCAACTCCCCACTTAGCTATAAAGCCAGGTGGATGGCCATGGGCATGTAATTATCTCTAGTCTATCCTTCCTCACAGGTGGGATATAAATATAGCATACAGTACATACATATAGCCGAGGCAAAAACACTTACAGTGTGAATTTAATAATCATGAGCCAAGAAGGCAACTGCAAGAGACATGCAAAAGACCTGCTTGATTGTGCTGTGGGCGTCTTCTTGAGTAATGGGCCTTCTACTTCCTTCCCTGCCCACCCCACCCCCCACAGGCCTCCTGTGTGCTCCTAAAACTGTTCTGCAGGTTTCCCAAATCTCCTGAGAAGATTTTCTGGGTGGGTTGGTGGCTTCCTTGGGAGAAGAGGAAGGGAAGTCCTGTTGTTCAAGTGGAATTCCACTTCAACAATACTGGATGTCATCCTGGGCAATGAGTGGCTTAGCTCTTAGCTAGAAATCCTTAGCATACAATGACTTTGGTGGTCTCTGCGAAGTATTCATATGCACATTCTTCAACTCTTCCTCAAGTCTGCCTTATTTTGTTAATTTTGTTAATTTTTTTTTAATCCTACCTTATTCTAAACCTGATGGATGGAATTCACAACACAGTGAAATTTGGCCTATTAATTTCTCATGGCCAGCAAGGTGTTTTGATCTCAATGCAAAACGAAACCAAATCCATTTGATCTATTAACCATGGTTGAGGCTGTTGAGGGAAAGACAGGGAGACTTTACATTAAAGGGTGAGATGTAGGGAGGCAGATACAGGGGTGAACAAGCATTACACTGATTTTGGGAGCATTACACTGAACATTATGTTAGGGTAGCAGATGACACTGTTAAATGAACACTGCACAGATTTTTAACCAGAGTGTGTTATTGGGTGGCATATTTGGCAAAAACAAACAAACCCCAAACATAATCTGTATCAGACCTCAATAGGACTTGCTATAAAAAGAAAAACATATTGCTTCTCTCACTTTTGTTTCTTTTCCCACCTCCAAATTAATGACAGAGGTATATCAATTTTAAAGGAAGGTCACACTTAATGTGTTTTTAAAAAGGCAAATAGATGGTTTTCATCAGAGCTTTCCAAGCAGTCTCATTAGTATGCCAACCCCTTAAAGGACAAGCAAGGAAGCTCTTTTTATTACTGCGATTAACCTGCACGAGATGGGAATTAAAAGTATCCCCATAAGAAACATTCGTAGTTAAAATTCAAGTATTATAAAGAATAAGAAAGCACAGGATTTTCTTTTAAAATAAAAACGCATCTAATTTAAAATGCAGACTTCATTAAAGAGCTCATTTACATAAATGGCCTATCAAGGGTAAATGTCACCAAACACTTGAAAGGAACTTTAATACACCAAAATAAAAGCTCAGTGAGTTATGCGGGCCATGGTGGCAGTATAATGGTCAACCCAGGAAGCTCCTCATCTCCCAGGGTCACCAGGTGCTTCAGTCAGTGATTGCCAATGCTAACCAACCCCCTGCCAATGATGCCCGTAGACTCCAATACATCAGTTGATGCCTAGTGGAAGACTACAGCTGCAACCATCAGCTGCTTAAGGGGTCAGCAATGTTTTTCAGCCGTGGGCCGGTCCACCGTCCCTCAGACCATGTGGTGGGCTGGACTATATATTTTTTGGGGGAAATGAACGAATTCCTATGCCCCACAAATAACCCAGAGATGCATTTTAAATAAAAGCACACATTCTACTCATGTAAAAACACGCTGATTTCCGGACCGCCCACGGGCCGGATTGAGAAGATGATTGGGCTGCATCCAGCCCCTGGGCCTTAGGTTGCCTACCCCTGGCTTAGATTGATTCTGTTTATAAAGGTGCTCCTACTTAAATTAGGCAACAGGTTTAAAAATAAACGTTTTAAAAATGAAATAAAATACTAGCACTTTGGAAAAATGCAGTTAGGCTAGTGAAACCTCCAAAGACTTAGAAATGCCTCTTCTAAATCGGCATCTGCTCTAACACAAGTGTGAAGTACAAAATATGCTCGTTTTCTTCAGACATAAACGTTTTCAATATGCACATTTATGCATATTTAATATATCAAGAATAAACTAAAATTACAGATGATCAATCAGCTAAGGTTTCTTTATTTGGGTGACAGTGCTAAGTTATGGATGTATGAAAGTGTATGGAGTTGCTGCAGCCAAGTATGATTATAATCAATAATTATTGCTTCCACTGACTAGCAGCACCTCTCCTGGGTCTCAGGCAAAGGGATGTTCTACCAGTGCAACTTAATATGCTTTAATTGGAGATGTCAGGATTGGACCATGGGCCTTATGCATGGAAGGCATGGGCTCTGGGAGAAATTCAAAGCACCATGGTTTCTCCATGGGATGGGGAGGGTCACAGAGAAGACCTCTCAGTGGCATTTAAATGAGGGCAGTCACATCTACACACCTTGGTAGGCTGATGATCTTAAAATGGCATTGATCATTCTTTCCAACAGAATCTACTGTTTGGTTTAAGCCGTGACACCATTTCGTTTGATGTCATGATTATACTGCATTGCACAGCAGGAGAACAAACCATTTAATATAGGCAGAAATACAAGGGTGTGTGCTTTTCGTCTCTCAGGAAACAGTCAGTGGCTTACTTGGAAGGACACTCTGATACGAACTAGCATGAGTGCTATGTTTTTCATTTTACTTTGAATTTTAAGAGTGAAAGCAGATGTTTACAAAGGGGGTTGCAGTTTCAAATGCTAATCAGCTTTCCCCCCTGTGGGAACAAAAAAGATGCCCACATTTAACACAGTTAAGTACCTTGACATCAGATGTTGCATCTCTTGCTGCTTAGAGTTTAAAGACAACTTGCAAATTCTTAAGAGGAGACAAGTTTACAAACCTTTTCAAATTCCAAGCTTGAGAAGGAGAACATCAGGTATCAATTGAAAATCTTATGAATGAATCACCACAATGAATGCAATGTGCTAGCACAACATTATTAAATTATTTCAAAGCAGTCTGAAGGAACCATTCTTAGACAGTGTCCTTGTTAATACCCTCTTGGCAGTAGAGACTTTAAATCAGGAACAGGAAACCTGTGGCTTTTCAGATGGTGTCAGACATCAACTCCCACTAGACCAATCCAGCATCGCTAATGGTCAGGGATGAGGCCATTGTAGTTCAGCAACATCTGGTGGGCTAGAGGCTCCCCATTCCTGGTTTCAATTGACTAGGGCTCAAGAAGAACATCTGTGCAGAATCAGAAGTAGGAAAACAGGGGCCGGCAGATTGGTGTCCAGCATAGGTGAAGACCTGGAGAGGACAGGCTCACAAGAAACAGCTCACAGAAAGCAACATAATCAAGGAGGTTCCAAAATGCATGTCCCGTTCTTGTTCCATGGAGGAGCCCACGGGGCAGGTTAGCAAGCAGAGTTCCTAGGGAGCAACTTTCTCTGAGGAGGATGTAAAAAAAACCTGAGGCCTTTTGAGTCTTTGCCTCCAGTCCAGCTCTCCTACGTTCTGTGTCTCTTTAGAGCAGCATAGTCTCTTTAATGGCCAGTCCTCCTGGCAATTCTCCTGCACTCCATGGCCTTCCACTGGGTGTGCTCCATGCACCACTGGACTGGTGAGGTGGTGTGGGAGGCACTTGGTCCCTTGGAGATAAAGGAAGGTGCCTGTGAGGGATATGGCTGCAGTTCTACAGCCCATTCTGTAGTGGGCTCCTGCCTTCCAACCTCAATTATGGTGGGCCTCTCATCAACAGCAGCTGGCAACTGCTGTGAGAGGAAGCATATACTGTTTGCGTAGATAGATGTCACAGCTGTGCAACGTAGAAACCCCCAAACCCCGTGTTTCAGAACACACAACTCACCCAAAAGTGCATGCTGGGAAAAAAGAGCCAGAAGAGCCAGAAGAGGCAAAATAGCACCCTCTATCGGCTGAACTAGGCCGAATGGAGGTGGGGACTCCCATAGGTGGGTGTTGGGGGGAGGAGGGGACGGAATAGGTCATGGGTCGGGACAGGGTGGGGGAAATCACAGGGATGAGCCGGGGGGTGGAGGGGAGACGGGATATGTCATGGATCGGGACAGGGTGGGGAGAAACACAGGGATGAGCCACAGCAACGCGTGGCTGGGCCAGCTAGCAATGTAATAAACAGTAGATTGCAACAGGTCAGAACAGCAATCTTCAAAAGCCCAGACTATGCATTAATTCTCAAAGTTTTCTTTTCTTTTTTAAAAACACATATCCTATTTTTGCCACTTCTCCTCTCCATGTAAAAAACACAGGCAGGATTGAAGAATATCAGGGAGAAGTAGCCATCTTATTGGAATAACACAGGAAAGAGGGAATCTCTAGTCCTCCAATGTCATTGGATTCCAACTAGCTTATGTCCTAGGCAGTGTGGGCAATGGTTAGAGAGGGTGCTACCTGTAGCCTAGCAATGACTGGAAGGCCTCACAGTTACTCCAACCTGGTACTTTGCCTGGAATTACCACTGCTAGAAAACGTAGGTGTGGAAACACCCACACTGGAAACAGACAGCGTAGTACTTATAGTATTCCTGTTGCCAGCAACACATCCTGCAATGCTAATCTCTTAAACCAGGGGTCAGCAAACTTTTTCAGCAGGGGGCCAGTCCACTGTCCCTCAGACCTTGTGGGGGGGGCAGACTATCTATCTATCTATCTATCTATCTATCTATCTATCTATCTATCTATCTATCTATCTATCATGTGTGTGTGTTTGGGGGGGGGAATGAACAAATTCCCATGCCCTACAAATAACCCAGAGATACATTTTAAATAAAAGGACACATTCTACTCATGTAAAAACACGCTGATTCCCGGACCGTCTGTGGGCCAGATTTAGAAGACGATTGGGCAGGATCCGGCCCCTGGGTCTTAAGCACCTTGTTTCTGGGGGGAAGGGGGGAAATGTTCAATTTCTCACCTTTCACGTTTTTAAGAGGGATATTTTTAGCCCTTATGAATGCAATGCCCTGAAAGTTATGATTTCTCTTGTGCCTCGTGCAGAAGCCACAGCGGCACATAGGCAGCAGAGGTCTCTACTGTATTCTCTGATGCATGCCGCTCTCAAAACTGACACCTGAATGGAGGTTCTGGGAACTGAAAGGCAGAGGCAGAGTAGGAGGCAAAGAGAAGGGCTAGGTTTCATGCAAGGTGCAGGGGGACAAAGGCGACTTGGATGAAAGGATGAAGTGTGAAAAAACGGCTTCGAATGGACAGTGGCTGGGAAGAAGGGGCAGCAAGAGATCAATGAGGGGCTGAATTAGTTGGTGCAGAAAGCAACTGGTCTCTTCATGTAAGAGGAACAGTCTGTGAAGAGTCTGGAAGAGGCAGAGTTTATACCCTGCCCTGAAGCTCTCATAATGCCTGACGAAAATCAGTTCTAAGATGGTCCCTGTCCTCAAGCTTTTTTAACAGCCCCCCCTCCAATATTATCACTGTTTTCAAAGCAGCTAAAGAGATTGTGATTTATGTGCATGTAAGGAGTTTTCTGCAGAGGTGGGCAGAATTCTGACAGCAGAATTCTGATAGCAGAATTCCCAGAGGAGGAGGGGGCTTGATGGAGTCATCCTTCTCCCTCACCCATGCCAATGGGGGGTGGGGGTCGGTGGGTTCTGGCTCTCTTGCCCACCTCAAAAGCACTCTTCTTCCCTTCCCCACCAGTTCAGATCCACAGGTGAGAACATCCAGGCCAGGGGGACAGGGCAGCTGCTGCCACAGGGCAAGAGAGCAATGAATGGCAGCAGTGACAGGGGGCATGGTGGGATTGGATGAGCTTGTGAGAGAAGGGGGATTTGGGCAAGCTATTGGGAGGTGTATTTGGGGTGAACCCTGAGGGGATGGCTGTGAGGAGAGCTATGGGGAGGGTTCATGGGGGTCCACATGTAATTGCAGGAGTTTGCAATGGGGTGGGATTGGAGAGCAGTGGGAGCAGGGACGGTAGCTCCCCGTAAAACAAACCAGCACTGAGCATTAGCGGCTGATGGAACCTAAATACCAAGGCAAAGGAGGCCTGAAATTAAAAGCAAAGCTTTTCTGGCATGTTCCCTCTGGTTTCCACTTGCTGTGTTGTCATGGCTACTCTGTGTAGGTCCACTTTTACATGTGCAGCCCGAAGGCTGGGAGCCAATTCAGCACTGCGTGAGCGGACAGTACAGCAGCACACAGGCGGACAACACAACCGTGCAGGAGGGAACCAGCACCCGGCAGGGGGCGGGGAAGCCAGACAAATGGTATGCATCCATTGTATGCACTACTGACATGGACATAGCCTAGAGGCTTTGACGATATGGTGGGACATACAGTTTCTAAAGTTAAATAATAAATAAATAGCACAGTTGCACATGTTCTGGGAGTGTGGAATCGCACTATGCTGAAGCCACTGTCTTGTTCCCTGCTACCGGCCTAGGTCCGTTCTGCAGGTGATGCAGAAGCAGCCGCAGGCAAACAGTTTCTTTCGCATTCATCAAGCCCTGCATAGTTCCTTGCATGGCTGACTCAAGCTATGGGAAGCAATCAGGGAAGCAATCAATTGGATTTGATATGGTTTAGCACAAGCAAGTCATCGTGCTGCGACTTCTGAAGGCAGGGCCATGCTGTGGCTGACAAGAGCTTTCCTTCTTTTATGAAGAGAGAACAGAGAGTCTCCCGTGTTATTAAATATTTATGGATCCCATTTGGAAGCATAAAGCAAAGGTCACATGGTGCTAATTACATCATCATGGACTCTAGTGCAGCGAGAATGTACAGAAATGTTTAATCATTTTTACAAAGCGACCTTATTAGATTTTCCAAGGCAGACATGGCAGGCTTAAAACATTTTTCTCCTGTTGATTTTCAGTTCCGGCGACTGCAGGCTTACCTTCTGATCTGAACCCTAAATTTACAAAAGGCAACAAGTTGGACCATTTTGTTTGTAAACTGAAACGTATCACTTATGTGCTTGTTTTGGCCACCGAACACAACTGCTTCAAATTGATACAAGGAATAAAGGGGGAACACATAGTGTGAGCTCCATCATCGCACAAGTAGGGGTCTACCTGCACACAGGATGACTTTTTCCTCTCTGCCACACCCTGCAAATCTGCTCTGCCAGAAGCCTCATTGCTGTTGTGCAACCAGGCAGGCACCACTAGACATTGCCTCTTAAATGTTTCTGGTTCTAAACCAGTATACACCCAGCATGTGCTTAAAAATATGGGCTGGTTCATACATGTATGCTCATCACCTGTTGAAAGCCAATGGATGGTTTTCAAGGATGAACGAGAGCCAGTGTGGTGCAGGACTTAGAGAGGATCAGGCTAGGATCCAAATCCAAGAGAGTCGTGCAGCTTACAGAGTAACTGTGGGTCAATCGCTCTTTTTCAGCCCAACCTGACTCACAGGGTCACTGAGATGATAAAATGGGGAAGGGGGACAGGGAGAAAAGAGAACCATGCACATTGCTTTGGGTTCCTTGAAGGAAACATTAATAATAATAACAATAATAATAATAATAAATTATAAATAAAATATCACAGAACTTTGACATCATCTCAAAAAGCTGTGCATCATCAAGCACTAAAGTGATGAGCGATGTACAGGCCATAGCTGCCAAGTTATCCCTTTTTTTTTAAGGGATTTTCCCTTATGCTGAATAGGCTTCCTCGCGAGAAAAGGGAAAACTTGGCAGCTATGGTACAGGCAAAGTGTGAACTTGACCTCACGCACAACTGAAGAAGGCACCAAACAATAATTTTTTTGCAGTGCCATCCAAATGACCTAGCAATGAAAATAAAGGCAGAGATGATTATTTAAACTAGCAACACGTCCCACATTCCCAATTCATCTTTGCACATTTGCGAGTGTATACACAAGAAACGTACAGTACATATATAATCAAGATTCTATATACAAATACAAGTCTCCCCATGCTCCTGTTTGTATAGCCAAAACTGAACCGCTGACACAGAAGAGAGAAATACCAGAGGGTTCAACATAACCCTGAAGTACACACAAAAAGAAAGAATATGCCAAAAACCCAGCCACCACCACCACCAAACCTATGTGGGGAAGGGATTCCTAATACAAACACATAATAACTCAGCAGTCAGAAATGTGGAGAGTCTGAGAGGAGAAGAGGGCAAAGCTTGACAACTGGGTTGGAGGGATCAGCCTTTGAAATTTGCCAAGTGCCAGAAACATTTATGTGAAGATGTCCAGGCACCAGGATTGTGCCTGAAGTCTCACCATCTGGAGGTGCATGCCTGAGGATCCTTGGATCTTGTCTGTTTCTGCACACAAACAACACATCCTATAGAATTCTATCCGTTATATTTTATCTGCACAACCAAAACCCAAAAGTTGTACTGAAAAATAGGACTTTTGAGCCACCTGCCCCCCAAAATAGCAACTAGACATTCCGTTTTGGCGACTGTAACCCTGGTTTAAGGGGAGGCATTTGGCAACTGGCTTATATATCTGAGTTTCTAACACTGGGAAGGAGTAAGAAAATGGAGTGGCGGAAACAGGAAGCCAGAGAAACATAGATACATATAAGAGCAGGAAGAGCCAATTCATTGTATGTTAAATCTGATCTTATTGAAGCCAATAACAAAACTTTACCTGATCTAGTGGGTCAAGGTTTTACTAGCATGAATCTATTCTGCCACCACCTAGTCCTTTATTAGAAGCATAAAACCAAGGCAGATCAGTCTTGTCTAGTTTAGCCTTTCGACTACTGTTACGTCAACTCATACGATTCCTTTGTATGAAAAGAACTCCTGTCACTCAAAGGATCAAACAATAAAAAAATTAACATGTAGAAAAATAAAATTATGTGGAATCATTTGAGATTTAAGCACTTTGTTTTCTCATAGCTGTCTGGCATTTGAATGGAGAGGAAAGCAAATGAAAATGCAAAACAAACCAGATTATATTCATAATAAGCAAGCAAGCAAGCAAGCAAGCAAGCAAGCAAGCAAGCAAGCAAATAAATGTAAAAGTGAAGGTAGTGAACTGTAGGTGAATCAATAAGAATGCTTTTCTTCAGAAGAACTAGTAATCAATAAGTGACCCTGACAAGGCTCTGCAAGAATTTAGTTGCCATTTGAAACGACTAAGGTGACGGCTGGGCTGATGGACGGCTTGTCATTAGGTGACTGAATCACGCAGAACTATAGAGTCAGCCTTTTAAATTCTGCTGGTTAAGAAGATGAGCAGCCTTTGCATTTTATTACAGCAGTATCTTGGAAACCATTTTCAGAACCACATCACAGATTAATGAATGATTATTAGTTTATTTCAGCTCCATAAATTCAACATGTAATTACAGTTTTGGAACTAACGGGAGGTAGACGGCACTCCTAACAATCTTTATACACTGATTTGTATTTTTAATTTTATTTGCAAGAAAATGCACAACATGAAACGCATTCTAAAAAATTTAATTGTCCATTTGGAACTTATTTTTTTAAGTGTTCTGTTTTCAGAAGTGACATAAAATTATTATGCTCCTGTTGCATTTTGATGCAATTTGATGCAATGACAAACTATGGTTTATTATTATGGGAACAAGCATAAGTAAGCTGTGGGCTGACATCCCCTCCTCTCTCCTATGCTATCACAATTGTTTGCTTCTGTTTTCACTAGTTGCAGTTAAGTTATTTATGATAATTTCAAACCTGGGTTTTACAAAGTTGGCTTGTTTCAATAATCCATGGTTCCGCTTATTAGGGTTCAGACACTGCCCTGGGATTTTCTGCTAAACGGTGGTATATAAATTGAATTAATAATAATAATAATCATCATCATCATCTCACACGGTGCAAGAATCCCTTTGCCACAGCCATGAAAAGCCACATGTGTAAGTGCATCTGAAGTCTGTTTAGCATTACAACGATGGGCTGAGATGATAGCATCAGGGCAGTCTCGAGCAGGTCAGGTGCCCTGGCGCGGAGATCGCTCCGGCGCCCCCGCCCTTGCAGCACGCAGCGCCCCGCCTTCCACCCTGCGCACCCTGCGCCACCCTGCGCCACCGGGACTATACCTAGAGCTGGCCCTGGATAGCATTTCTTGTTCTTTATACTGTATACAACAAAACTGAAAATAAAAGGGTAAGCTGTTAATTGCATCTTCTTTATAGCTGATAAATACATTTCACAGAAAAATGTGTCTTTTAGCGGCCTCATTTAAAAAAACAGGAAACACCCCCCCACACACAAATATCATCACAGTTTTAAATATAGTGAAGAAGCAGTTAAAGAGATTGTTATTTATGCACATGTAATGAGTTTTGTGCAGACATGTAACAAAACATTCTTGGCTGCCATTTTCAGCCATCTGGGCTGCCTCTTTCCTTCAGCAGGAGCCTGCCAAACCCATTATTAAATTTCCCTGAGCTTTATGTCATTACACATCTGCTAATACAAAAATACCAATCAAACATATACCATTGGTGTTACAGACAATGATTCCTGGGTTTAAGTTGGCTGGGATCCAACTCTCTGGATATTATGTATTCGGTATTACATACGTTATGTCAAGTTTTATATCGCTTAACATAATAAAAATCTCTAAGCGGTTTATATAAAATGATAAAAATACAATACCCACAGTCAATGCAATTTCCTAGAAGCTGGAGAAAAATGAGATCAAAACAAAACACATTCGTACATCACAAGTAAAACTGAGCAGTGTACAAAATAATAATAATTAAAATCTGAGAATCGGAGTCCAAGAAAGCTTAGGTAAACAAATACTGCATGTTTTAAAGCAGGCATCCCCAAACTTCGGCCCTCCAGATGTTTTGGACTACAATTCCCATCTTCCCCAACCACTGGTCCTGTTAGCTAGGGATCATGGGAGTTGTAGGCCAAAACATCTGGAGGGCCGCAGTTTGGTGAGGCCTGTTTTAAAGCAAATGTTTAAAGATCATTACTGTCTCTGCCTCACAAACAACCTGAGGGAGGGCACTATCCCTGAGAAGGCTTGCTTTGGTGTTGTCACCAAGTGATAACTGACTTGGTCTTCTCAGAAGATCATGAAAATCTGCTTGGCCTGTACCGGGGTTGGTGGTCTGCCAAGTATCCTGTTTCCTAGTTGTTTAGAGCTTTAAATGTTACCAACAAAATCCTGATCTTGGTTTAGTAGATAATAAGCAACTAGAGAAGATCTTTCAACACAGGTGCAATGTCTAAAACCTGGTGTTTTGCTAAGCATCCTAGCAGCTGCATTTTGCACTAGCTACACCTCCCAAACCAGGTGCAAAGCACTACAGTAGACCTGGGGGATGTATCGCTACATCACCCAGGACCAGTATGAGGGCCAGACCATGATGGCTGCTTCACCTGGTGGTGTATCACGAGTAAAACCGCTGCTTCTCCTGAGTCCCTCTGCCATCAGCGCCCAGCGTGCCGAGGGAGCAACAAGCTGTAGCTGGGAGCTGGTGGCAGAGGGACTCAGGAGCGGCAGCGATTTCAACTGTGATACACTGCCGGGTGAAACCACCATAATGTTCTGGCCCTCATACCACTAGGAGGAACAAGCTGCGTCGGCCGGGCTTGCTCCTCCCTTGGCCTCTCCTTTAAGCTTCTCCACTGAGGAGGGTGTGGCTGCCCGCCCCTCAGCAGAGAAGTGCTGGGTGGAAGGAGCAAGCTGTATTGAAACTGCTTCAGCTTCAAGCTGAGGTAGCTTCATCCCAGCGTCTTCCAGTGCCAAAAACGAAGCAGCTTATTCCTCCCTTTCAACACTGCGATGTATTGCCAGATTGCGATGATTGGCTGGTGATGCATCACGATGTTGAAAACCTAACATCGCCCATTACAGTCATCTAATCATGAGGTTACCAATGTATGTCCACTGTGGCATGGCTATCCCTGACCCTTGGGCATGCTGGCTAAGCCTGATGGGAAGTGGAGTCCAACACCAGGTTAGGGAAGGCTGACATAGACCATGTCCCCAACTTCCACTCACTTTGTAATTCAATCACCAATCCTTGCTTGTAGTGACAAAGGGGGCTCTTTAGTTTCCTATGGAGCTGAAAATCTAATGGGGTGTTGGGGGAGGGATGAAAAGATGAAGTGTTGCTTGCTGTGTTCACACACACATGCACACACACCAAGTCTTAAAAGCATTTTCATTAAATTTAAGAGACAGCAGGATGCCCAATATACTTGCTGCCTGTTTTCTAACACAGACACTGCCAGTGGAACAGCACTTATTAGAAGTTTGTGTTGGAAAAGAAATAGTAAAGGCACACTTTGCAGTCCAATTTTCCATGGACCTGCATAGAGGGGGCACAATTTAACTTTCTTTTTGAAATTGAAAACATGCCACATTTGACTGCAGTCTACATTAAAAAACAACTCACAACAGCTTCATGTTTCCGTGTAAAACAGTAGAGTCCACTGTCTTCCGAGTGCATGGGGCATGGCAATGTGGGTTTCATTAAGTTGGAACACAAATCTTGGAAAAAATGCTCCACTTTGATGGAACATGACAGTCTATTTTGGGCGGAATTTGGCTGCATTCAACCTGAAGGTTGATTTCACAGAGGCACTGGAGTCCCATGCTCTCAGCTGCTGACAAGTATCCTGGAGCTGGGTAATGTTATTTACCCACAACGACTACGTTTGGATGTAACACTAAGTCACAAAGTATGATTTGTTTAAGCATACTGTGCATGAGCTGTGTGTTCAAAGTGCTTCCATTTCCTCCCTTATTTGAGTGGGGAAACACACCAAGGAGTGCGGCTTAACATTATCAGTGTTATGTTTCCTCAATGAACTCTGGCTCCAGGTTATGGTTTGTTTGGAGATAAATGAACCACAACCACTAGGCCAGCCTCTTGGTGGTTTGTTTCCCTGCACAGCTATGGGAGGAGCAACATGGGAGATGTGCTGTGTGCACCAATATGGAACCCATGCACAGTATGGATAAACAAGTCATACTTCATGACTTGATATTTATTACATCCGAATGGGGCTAACGTAGTACTTAAAACTGAATGTTAGGCTAAACCAGGGCAAATTTCTGATGCAGAGAAACCCATGAAGATACATAATTGGGGGTGGGGGGGAGCCTTAATGAGATTAACACAGTAATATTTCAACTTTGCAATGTGGGCTGTTTTAGGGCTCCTTCTGACAATAACTTAGTGGTATGGGATCTCCTTTATACCATATTCCAGTAATGCTGGAAGCCACAGATCCAACATGGGAGAAGCCCATGGGCTGGGGCAATAGCTGACTGTTGGACACCATGCATTCTGTGCAGAAGTTAATTCCTGACAACTTCATCTTAAAAAAACCAGAACACCTCAGGTAGAAGGGTTGGGGAAGAACTTTGCCAACCCCTGGATTAGAAAATACTGGACTAGAAAAGAGATGGGTCCCGCAGTCTCACCCAACATGGACTTTGACATCCCCTCAGCATCACTTTGATCAGGGACCATCCAACACAGAAGGAAAAGCTAGCTGCCAGTGGAGAAACAAGAGGGCTCCAGACCTGCCATAGCAGCTCACTTCCCTTTCCTTGTAGGCTAGGAAAAAGAGATTCCCCCCTTCCCCCAAATGGAAGCTAAGTATGAGAATGGAGGTGAATGAAGGGGAGAAAGAAGGCATGCCCTACCCACATTTGACAGAACCTGAGCCCAAAAAGACTTCCCACACCTAAATAAATTGGACCAAATGAACTGATAATCTGACGTTATAAGATAGCTTCATAAGCATTTAACGTGCACCACCTTCCCATGCCAGCCCAGCCCCAGCTCCTGGATGGAGCAATTATCAGCCAATACCAGTGTTGGCTCCTCACCTGTGACCTTCGGCATCCACTGTTACAAGTGGTGTAAGAGTCACATATTGCTGCAGCCCCAATACCACTAAGGTTCTGTCAAATGGGTATTCAAGTCATTGGAATTCTCAGCCTTATCTCCAGTCAAATAACTGTTTCAGCAGTAAGCAAAATGTAAAACATCACTGGTGCTCTGTGTTTTTTCTGAGTTATGACTCTGGTGACCTGCTTTATAGGCCTGACATTCATATTTATGTCTCGGTAGGGCTCATACACAAATCACTGATCTTTTTACAGAGATGTTAGTGAGCCAGTTCCATTTAAGGTCTTAGGTTATCAGAGACATTTAACTCCAAATGACCCTTTTGGTGGTTTCCTCCCAGGATGATTTAGCTCTGCAGTAGTAAGCTAGCACGGGTGGTTTTTGTGGTGTAGTCCCTTGTTTGGACTGCACCAACCATAGCTGCCAGTCAGCAATTTGGAGTAGAAGCAATCACCGCCAGGATTGGGATGTCAAGCGTGCTGAAGAAATGCCACCTATGCCAATGTCTAGAAGTACCCTCAGAAGTACCCAATGGAAGTTGAATGCACCAAGGAAAGGAGGAGGAGAGGATAAAAGTCCAACTGTTGGAAACCCATCTCCGTCTGGATAGGCAGTTTCCTATGCAAGGGCAAGAAGGTTCCTGTAACAACATGGATGGAGAAAGGTATGTGGATGGGCAGAAGATTAGCATGAGGAAACTTTGGCCTAGCCATACCCACTTGCCCCACACGTGACATCACGGCAGGTGTGCAGCAGGTAAAGAAGCAGCTAGGCCAAAGAGGGTTTGCAGGCATCACCAACCAGCTCATCGGCAGCACTTGCAAAGCCCCATGAATAGCACTTTGCATGCATTGGCAACCACTTGACTTGATACTGGAAGTCATTTTGCATTAGATTTTAAATACCGTATTCTATTCCGGCTGGAAGCCACTGAGAAAAAGGTGTGGTAAAAACTGAACTCAGTAATATACATTTAAATCACATCTCCAGCAACCTTTGAATGTGCTTGCTCTACATAAAGGAGAGATTTAGTGCATCCCCTTCTCTGCACACATCTTCTACTCTGCTTTGAACAGATATATTTAGTTGAACTAATAGATGGCATTTGTTTAACATATTATCACTTTCCAACTTCCTTCACACCCTACATGAAGCTGCAGAAATCACCAAGCAGTGTAGTCAAGTGATAAATTACAGTTTAATCATTCAGGCCTATTAATCTCAGCAAGACCATGAACTGGGTCAAGATAGTCCTGATATCAAGTGCTGGAATCGTTAGTCACTGATAAGTTATTAGCAACACCCACGTAGTCAGGCCATTAAATCTGCTTGCGGATTGTCAAGCGATGGGCTCCATTTCAAGTTATTTAGTAGTCACTCAAGTGTAAGAAAGGGAGGAGGGAGAGGAAGGTCTAGAATTAAATTGTGAGGTTACTTAGGGATATGAGAGAAGCTACCGAAGAGACAGAGTTTCTGCAGGTACGCAGAGCCCCATTATTGATTTCAGTTTAGCGTTGCAATCACGCCAGTCCATCAACCCTTTAATGCAGCCGTGTGAAAAATGCTTCAGAGAGAGCAAGCGTCTGGAGTGTGTGTGTGTGTGTGTGTGTGTGTGTGTGCGCGCGTGCACACACACACACACACACACACACACACACACACACACACATACGAGTCAGTCTGCTAGAAGGCAGCAGGTCAGGCAAAAAGGGTGCACAACCTTAAACAGGGATACAGCTTTCTGGCTGCATTAGCTGGAAATGCTCTTGACGGATTCTAGGACAATTACCTTCGTTTAAAACAGGTAACTGCTTTTTGAAGTAATAGAAACAAGCTTTGTCAAATGCTTAGTGGGCTTCATCACACACTATTTCTCTTAAACACACCCCACAATAAGACCACGTTGATCCGGTTCTGACATAGTGATCTCGTATCTATCTAATGCACCATGATTTATTAAGACAGAAAATGAGTGTTGTGCCCACAGCTCCCTTGTGCACTGTAATGGAAAACTTCCAGGGCTTATTAAACCACAGTCGCTATTACATACATACTGGGAAGCTGTGGTCTGATTTCTCCTCAGTAAACCACATCCAGTTTCCTAGTTCTGATGTGGTTTAGTGAAGCACCAAAGACAGGAGTACAAGGGGAAGAGAAGCAAAGATGGAATGAAAGGCTTGTTCTTGGTCTAACAAACTTTGGTTTATCCGAGTGAGTTCATTATGTCTGAGGTGAGGCTTTGGGTCCTAAAAGACAACTTTGCACAGGATAGTGAAACATAGGGAATTGAACTGTGCTTCTTATTGCCATGTGTATGGCCTATAAAAGAAGATCTTGCAGGGATGAGATGCCCAGGCTGTTTGCTGAAGTGCATTCATATATTTCACTGGAAATGCATTAAGATAAGAATCTGTAGCCAAGTGGGCATCGCCTCTTCCCAAGCACCATGATTTTAAGGTAGGGATGGAAGAAGGAAATACATGGGAGTTTTTATTTGAACAGCATGGTGTGTGGAAAGGGCTAAATAATGATACATTGCCCTGCTTATGACCTTTTAAAGCCAGCTTTTAAATGCATTTTAAAGCAAAAAGTAAATGTGTTGTGTTCCTATATCAGCTATACCAGGCATGGGGAGCCTGTGGCCCTCCAGATTACAACTACCATAATCCCTGACAGTCAGCTCAGGTTTCCACAGTAGAGACCAGAGGAGGAATGACTGCTGGGAGCAGTGCATAGAGAAATGCCACAGAGCACCTGTAGTAGGAAAACCAGAAACCTTTATCTGCCCCACCTGCAATAACACATGCACTCCCCATATCGGTTTCTACAACCACAGCAGGCTCTGTAACTCTCCAACAGCTTGACTGTCCAAAAGCACACTCTCCCATTGTCAGGACCAGTGGTCAGGGATGATGGGAGTTGTAGTCCCAAAACATCTGGAGGGCCGAGTTTGCCTATGCCTGACATAGAACATTACATACCAGTGGTGAACCAACAGCTCTGTCCACACCAGAGCTTTCCAAACTTTTTATGTTGGTGACACACTTTTTTATTTCGCAACACTGTAATTAAGTTTTACTAGCAAACCAGAAGTTAAACTAAAACCCCTTTTCCAGCCCCAGGATGGAGCACAGGGAGTGTTTGCGTGACATACCTACACACTGCGGCCGACACACTAATGTGTCGCAACACACAGTTTGGAAAGCTCTGGTCTACAGCCACACCCAAGTGGGTTACAACCTGTAATTGACCTGCTCAAACCCCCTAATATGCAGCAATTCCTAAATAGTGGACTTTTAAAAATCCTCATTAGAGGGTGTAGCTTGCTCATTAGAACAATGTAGGGCACTAACTTAAAGAGGAGGGCATTATATCAGGGAGTGATATATTGGGCCCTTTTGCAAAACTATAAGGAATAACCATTTCAGAGGAAGGTTTATAGGAAGAGCTGATGTTCTTAACTAGCATCTCTGCAATACGGCATGATAGCCAATGTCAGTCATACTCCAAGTAGACGCTCATAAATCAATGCACCTTAAACAAAGAAAAGGGGAAAAAGGAAAAAAGAAAAGAAATCAATGCACATAAAATCTATCAATTTTAATGGGCCTTTGAGTACCACTAAGGTGGTATCACCCACTAGTCATGAGTCAAAATAAACTTTTTACAAGTTAAAAAGAGCTTTAAAAAACCCACCTGAGGTGCACATGAGTAATAATTAGCGTAACTACAGTAAAAAAAAAAAAAAGTGTGTTATAAGAGGTCTCATTCCATTGACTTTGGAACCATAGAAGACAACCTAATAATCAGAGAGAGGAAAGCAGAACTTCAATCATTCCACTATTATTATTTTTAGTGGTGCTTTCTGTTTCCTGTAGAAAGAGTGCATGGAAGCACCACAGTCAAAAAACAAGTAAACATTTTAAATGGCATAAAAGAGGCAGGAGGGAATGTGGTATTAAGGGCAGCAAGATTTTCAACATCAGGAGGACTGATGAGGCAAGGGCTGGGGAAAGAACGAAGGAAGTGAGGGTTGGAATAAGGAAGGGTGGCTGTGGAGAGAAATAAAAGCACAGCGGCTGGCAATTCTGTGCACTGGTATTACCAGCCTGCTGAGAGCAATTACAATAGCACAGACAGCTTGCTTTATTGCAACCTTATTCAATTAACTTTGAGGGGCAGAAGGAAGAGGGAAATAACCCTAGTGATTCAGCAGGGAATTTATTAGAAAATTTTAATGCCAACTTAAATTTGATCCTAAGGCCTCAATATTAAAGGTCATCTCCATTACTGTACTACTGGAAACCCTCTGCTCCCACGTTCCTCCCTTACCTTCCCCTTGTTTTCTTTTATATAAAAAAGCCCCGCACACAATAAAACAGGTCAGAGCTCTTGCTTAAAGCTCCTTGGCATTTTTATCTGAGAGCAGCAAATATCTCCATCTTTGTCTGAAGGCATTATAGACGGCCTTATTGCCTATAAGCTTCCGAATAGTTTCTTAAACAAAACAATCACAAACAAAATAGAAACATGCACTACAAACAAATGGTTATTTCAAATAGTACACAAAGCTTAGGAGAACTACACAAGAAGTTAGGGGAAATTAATTAGACCATTACATACATTCTGTATTTCAGTAAGGAAACACCAGGGAAAAGGAATGAAAGTGTGACAGGTGAGCAATCTTTATTTATGCAGTGCCATCAATATGCTTTATTCATTTAAACATCTGCGGTTTTCCAAGCAAAAAGAGAGAGGCGCATGACGTCATTTTGCGCTTCTGCGCATGCGCCAAAACCCAGAAGTAACCCGTTCCTGGACTGCTAGGTTCGGCGCGGAGCGCAACCCGAAAACGCAGAACCCGCAGCGTTTGCAACCCGAGGTATGACTGTACTCTTTATTGTTAAACTCCTTAACATATACTTCAAGGCTTGAGTAATCCTTGAGCCAGGTGCAAAAAATGGCACTCAAGACTTTTTGAGGTGCTTGCAAATGGAGAATCTTTAGGCGCAAAAATACACCTGGCGCCCTGCTAATTTCAAACCCTGATTGCAAGTGAGACTGTGTACACACAGTCTGTGGCTGCATTCAAGCATCTGTTGACTGGGGTACTTGTTACAGGTAGGTAGCAGTGTTGGTCAGACGTAGTCGAAACAAAAAATAAAAATAAAATCCTTCCAGTAGCACCTTAAAGACCAACTAAGCTTGTCATAGGTATGAGCTTTTGTGTGCATGCACACTTCTTCAGATACACTGAAACAGAAGTCACCAGACCCTTATGTACAGTCAGAGGGTGGGGAGGGGTATTGCTCAGAAGGGTGGTGGGAATGGGTGATTGGCTGATAGGAGTGGCCATCTCACCCCTTGCTTTTTATTGCAAGACCAATTGCAGTTGTTAACAGTAGTCAACAGTAGTCAACAGGTTTACCACTCGTGCATGCACACGAAAGCTCATACCTATGACAAACTTAGTTGGCCTCTAAGGTGCTACTGGAAGGAATTTTTTTTTATTTTTTTGTTCTGACTGGGGTAGTAATACACATCTTAAATTAGAAAGGAAATATAATAGGCATTTTTAAAATAAAGAAATGCAATTAACGCTGGATGGAGGGTGGAGTATTGCTCCCACTTTTAAAACTTCTAAACCATTATCTACCCACTGAAAAAGGAATGCAGTTGTGCCATAATTACTTGCTAACATCGCAAGATCTTTTGAGGTGGTTCAGGGGCAGCAGTTTCCAGTTCAAAGAAATGGAGGCACAGCGTTCAGCATTCCTATTTAAAGGATCTTAATTTCAGCAGGAGGTAGTCTCATCTCTTAGCAGCCTAATTTTTGTGCGTGTGTTTGTCACTAGTGAATACTTATTGATGGCTATTACTCTCTTTCTGCTTCTGTTGGTATTCCTCTGGGGCGCTAAATCAATTTTGTGCTTTTAAAAATTGACATCAATAATGTGTTTACATTTGCCAATACTTCTTAATTGTCAGGCTATAACGGCGGAACTCCAATAATAAATCTTGTCAACAGATAACTTCAGGTGCTAGAATTTTAAGTGTTTCTTCTTCTGAGCAATTTGATAGGTTGAGAATTGCTCCTGAGTGAACCACAGGGAAAAAAGAAGGAGAGACAGGCTGGAGGAGTAATTCTTGGTTGCATAAAATACAGAGGCAGGCCTAGGGCAGACATAACACACCAGGTCTCCTAATAATTTCCAACCTTCAACCGTGCTCTGGGTTAGCGTCCCTGTGCTTTCTATTTTCATTGGAACGAAAAGCCTCATTCACATTGAATGGAAGTTTCCAAATCAGGACCACAGTGGAAGGAAAGGATGAAAAGTTCTCCAAAACACCACCAGGGTCTTGATTTAGTTTTGGCCCCCTGTGCCTGCTGGTTACTTAAAACACACACACAAAAAACCCACCCTCATTCACAAATGGAATTCACAATTCCTGTCTAGTGAGTCCAGGTATGAACCCAAATATATAGGTTAATGTCATCTGCAAGGTCACATCTCTAGCAAGTCTACAGTAAATGAGTTCAAGGATAGGGGAAGGGTATATCTCTCCTCGAGAGGAAATGAGTTAAGGTGCCTGGGCTGAGAGGGCAAAACAAGAACCAGCTTGAAATGCCAGGAAAGGGACTTGTGACAGTTAAGAATAAGATAGGTCTGTATGCTGTTTATTGGACAAACATCAATTTTGCAGGAAGGTTATCCTGATACAGGTCCAGGAAGGAGCAGGGGACAACCATGAACAAGCAAAGCAGAGCAGGGGAAAAGCTGATAAACTAAGCAACAAGCTCAGGATATTAACTGGGACAAGTGGTGGCTGAGTGGTTCCAGGGGTTGAAGAGTCCCAGTTTAGAGGCAGAAAAGTCCAGGTTTGAATCAGCTGTGTGTCACTCGTCTCGAAACTCGCATGCCCATACCCAAAGCTTAATTATTCCCATTGAAGTGCTCGCTTCGGCAGCACGTATGCTTAAATTATTCCCATTGAAAATACTTATCACAAAATGAATGGTAGAGAATTCAAGTCAGAATCACTATTTCAATCCCATATCCTAGTAAAGACGCAATATTTAAGCAAAAGTTGATCTTTCAGCCTTTCTTAGAAACCGATGCCTGCCAGAGCTCTGAATTGTTTGAGATTACCCCATTCATTTGTTTTGGAAATTTTTCTGTTCCTTGTCTCCTGCACTAGAGACAGGTCATGGTACTTTCCAAGTCGTCTTCAAGAGCACATTAGTCAATCTGAAATGTTATGAAGGCACAGATGAGAACAGTTAGATCTCTGTTGTCTAACAACAGGTGCAAGCGCTCCTGGTCATAGCCATTGGCACTACCTGGATCCAGTAGAATCTCTGGACAACAAATCTGTTCCTAAGGGTCCATGTCAATCCCATCAACCACATATAAAGATGACCTCTCTCCATCAATAATAGCTGCATCTTGTTGGAATTCGGTTTCAACTGCTTCAGCCTCTACCACTTAATACAGTCTTTCAGACACTGACTTAACACCAAGGCATCAGTTCCTAGCTACTTACTGAAATAAATACATAACTGGATGTCATCAGCATAGTGATATTCCCCAATTCCAAAAGTCTAGATTTAAGAACATTCAGTTACAATTCAAGCAGATTTTAGCCATCAGGTTGGCATCTGTCAGTCATAATGGAACTGAAAAGGTGTGCATGCATAATGAATATTAGAGACCCAGGTGTATTTCCAATCAAACGGCACTTGTGCAAAGCTTTAAGTTTTAAACAGAGTTAAGTAGGCAATATTGTTCTGAATGACCTAGTTACTGTCAAGTCTGCTTGGGAATTATACTTAATTAATTATACGTTCAGGTGAACGAGTGAAACAAAGTAAGAATAAAAAGCGTAAGGTGAAAGTAACTGCAATCCTTGTAGTCTTGCCATGATGCAAAAAGGAAATGTTCATGTGTTGTACATGAAGAATTTTACACTCCTTTAAAACATCTATGAACAAAAATCAAAGTGAAAAGCAAGTAGAACTTACTGTGCTGGGTGGTAATACTAGAATTATTTTAAAATTATTTGTGCTAAACACAGAGACATTTCATTGTCTTCGTACTGCCTCTATTTCAATGTTGTAGTGTTTTACTGACATTATGGGCTGTGTTCAACTACACCCTAGTCAGAGAAGACCCACCGAAATTAATAAAACTATGTTAGTCTTGTCTATTAACTTCAATGAGTTAGACCAGTGTCAAATACTGCCCTATGAATTTAATCTATAATTTTAATGTTGCAACCTGTCCTGTATATTGTGAAGGGTGATATGGAATCACTGAAAAAGAATAAAGGTTACGAGGAAAAACAATACATAAAAACTCACTAAATGAGTGGATTAGTTTGCCTTAAACACCCCCCCCCCCATACACACATCTGTTTCCCTAGCAGGGAAGCCAAAGGAAAGCGAACACCCTTATTAGCACCTTCAATAATACCTGTACAAAATTATTCACAATACTGGGTAAATAAGGGTGGTAAGCACACCACTTGAATGTGAAGGCTTCCTCGCCTCCTATGCTGGGTTGTTGGGCATGCCTTTCCTAATTGCCATTATATAATAAAGCTGTGTTGCATAACTTTGTAATTTTGATGCAAGAACAGAGGAACTCTGCCAGCCAGCACTGTTATGCTCAAATCGTAAAAGCAGTTGCTTTTCCAACTAGAAGAGTTTGGAAAAATCATTTTCTGCAGTACAGACTGCTTAGGACCACATTTTCAAAATGGAAGTGGCTCTTCACAAAGTGTATAGCTAAATTATGGATTTTGCTGTCACAAATATAGTTGTGGCTGCCCACCTTTAAAAGGGGCTTAGGCAAATCTGTGGTGTCTAAAGACTGCCAATGGCTAGTAGCCACGATGGGCACATTCTACTTCTCCTGTTGCTTCTGAATACCAGTTGCAAGGAAAAGTGCTGTTGTGCTCATGTTCTTCACGTAGGCATTTGGTGGTCTGTGAAAACAGGATCCTGGATTAGATGGGCCTTTGGTCTGATCCAGAATGTTGATGTTCTTCTGTTCTTGAGAATGAAGTGGACCTTCAAGCAAGCTTGTCTCCAGCAAGTTTCAGTAGATATTTGACTGGGCCAGGAGGAACAGAACCATGGAAGGGATGCAGTAGACCACCCGGTTTAACCCACTGCTCAAGAAACAGTGTCTTAATAGTTTATCCCTTGGCATTCACCTGTTTTACATGGGTGGTTTGTGCATAGGTGCCAAGTTCCGGATTGAAAAATCCAGGATCAGCAGCGCCGCAGCACCGGAAATTGCTTCAACGCACTTCCGGACATGCGTAGAAGTGACTTCCGATGCCGCTGTGCCCATTTCCAAAATGTCTGTGGCACCGGAAATCACTTCTATGCACTTCCGGACATGCATAGAAGCGACTTCCGATGCCGCTGTGCCCATTTCCAAAATGTCCGTGGCACCGGAAATCACTTTTATGCACTTCCAGACATGCGTAGAAGCGACTTCTGGCGCTGCGGACATTTTGGAAATGGGCAGAGCGGCGCCAGAAGTCGCTTCTACGCACTTCCGGACATGTGTAGAAGCGACTTCCGATGCCGCTCAGTGGTTTAGACCACAGCGCCACCTGCGTCCCAGCCTTTAAAGATACAGGCATTCAAATTCATGTTTGGGTTAAAGGTCTAAAAAGGTTTAAGACTACGCTTTAGAGCACACTTGAGGTTTCACCGCCACACAATGAGCCATCAAGTCCTGTAAGAAGAAAGTGCTCATAGGGGGGACGGACCCCTTACATCTTTTAAGTGTCATACTTCTCACAAGGAGAATACATGCACTGCTCTTACAACATAATATTAGATGGCCTCATTCATACACACTGGAAAATCAAGTCTGGAAGATGCACAAGAGCCATCATTACTGATTCTCTGACCAGCTAGAACTTAAAAGCAATGCAAGCTTTGTTCCAAGAAACTACATAAGGTAGATGTTTGCTAGAAGTTAAGAAAGTCGCTTGTTGGTCTGCAGAAAAATATTTTGCCTAAAGCACAGTTCTCTCAAGTTCGGATTACTTGGAATGGAATAGAAAAGCTGCAATGTGCCTCAGAGCTCGTTTTACTGAAGGGCACTTCAAAAGAAATATGTGGCTTTGAAAACTTCAGATAGGTGCTGTACCCTTCAAATCGCCTGGGAAATCCAAAATAATTCCTTTTTAAATGGCCAGTTAGACAACTAATTCTTGAGAGATTCAACCTAAGAGCTTGGCTTCTCAAAAGTGCTGCTATTTGGTTCTCCGCTATGGATTCACCAAACTTCCTTCAAACAATGCATTGCCATATTTTTCCATCAAAAGTTCTAACTCTATGCTTACATTCTGCACTATGGAAGACTATCCCAGTCTTGATTTCAAATGAGAAGCGAACAAAGTCAAAATCTTGTTGTAGCCATTAGGCATGTCAGATTAAGACCTGGGAGACCAGCATTCGAATCCACACACTGCCAAGTTTGCTGGGTGATCCTGGATAAAGTGGAGGGAGGGAGAATCATATTTATCACCTGGAACTCCTTAGGTGTGATGCAAATGTAATAATAACTAAAAATACACTGGCCACATTTTTAACCATAAAAAGCCAAACCACTCACTTCTGCATGAGCAAAGGCGCCAGGTGTATTTTGCACCTGGGTATCAGCCACCTGCAACCAAGTGAAGATGCCCAGGTGCCAGGACAGTGTCTGACATCTCCAACAGATGGAGGCGCATCTTGGCACTTTTTACACAGTAGCAACATATCCTGTAGAATTCTATCCATTATATTTTATCTGCACAATCAGAATGAATTTCAGGAACCAAAAACTTGTATTGGAAAATGCGACTTTCAAGCCGTCTGGCCCCCAAATGGCAACTAGACATTCCGTTTTGATGACTGCAACCCTGGTTTAAGGAGCCTTTTTGGCGCTTAGCTTATATATTTGAGTTTCTAACACTGGACTGAGGATGGGAGTCACAAGCCTGTGATGTGCAGGGTCAAAGGCAAAATGAAGTCAATTTTACTTTTGTAGAGTAGGTTTGCTTCTACACTCACACCCACCTCTCTATCTCTACCCAGGCAAGCTAGGAGCATTATCAGAATTCAATGAAGAAGAGGAGGAGGAGGGGGAGGAGGAGTTTGGATTTGATATCCCGCTTTATCACTACCCTAAGGAGTCTCAAAGCGGCTAACAATCTCCTTTCCCTTCCTCCCCCACAACAACCACTCTGTGAGGTGAGTGAGGCTGAGAGACTTTAGAGAAGTGTGACTAGCCCAAGGTCACCCAGCAGCTGCATGTGGAGGAGCGGGGAAGCGAACCCAGTTCACCAGATTACGAATCTACTGCTCTTGACCACTACACCATACTGGCTCTCCACTCCACTCAGGCAAAGTCACCCAAGGAGGTTGTAAAGCATGGGTGGCAAGGAGTGTGGCACAGAAGGGTGTGTGAGCTAGCAAGAGTCTAGCCGGAGAGGCCTGGGGGACCACATATGGCCCCTGCCTGATGTTCCCCATACCAACAAGAAGACTGTTGCCACATTGATGGTTCATGTAGCTCAGTAGTACTACATTCCCTCTGGCAGCGGCTCTTCAAGATCTCAGGCTGAGGTCTGGTATCTTGTTGCCCGGGATCCTTTCTAACTAGAGACTGCTGAACTTGTCCTGGAATCTTATGAATGCAAGGCATGTGCTACAGCCTTTCACATGAATACTACGGGTTTACCATCTGGGCCTAAATAAAACTTTTACTATGCTCTTGGGGAGAAATAGGCAGGAAACACAATTTTTAGGCTGTAACCCTGTGTACCCTTATCTCGGAGTAAGCCCCACTGAAGACAGTGGGACTGACTCCCGAGTAAACGTGCACAGGATTGGAATGTCAGTTACTTTTCTACAGAATATCTGCTCTGCTTTCATAGACATTTTCAAATAAAAACCAATAACCTGGAAAATATAAAAAGACACCAGTAGACAAAAAGGCACTTTTATGCTTTTTAGTTATAGAAAGCTCCTCTTGTAAAATTCAGTCAAATCCTATGAATGTCATGGAACAAAATGACTATAATCTGTCACGTTTCCACAATCCCCTCCGGGCTGATTCAACTAGTTATTTATGAACCTGAGATGCCAATGGTCACTTTGATGACTAAACCATAAATTAGCATGTAAAGAGAATATAAATTTGATTTCACAGAAGCAACAAATTGCAAGGCAGCGAGGATATTATTTAATTTCTATCGACATGTCACGGGAAAAAAAGTCAGCAAAAGGAGATGTGCTACATCTTAATAAACCTGCAAACTGCATAATACATCTAATATTTGATTTGCTCCACTGCCTTGGTTGTAAAACTCTGCACATAATATGGGTCTTAGGTTTAATATTTCAAAAAGCCCTAGTTCATGACAACACTTGTTCACTATTTGAATTATTTCTTTATAACAAACATAAAAAATAAACATCACACTTGAAAAAAAATGAAAATACTCTTATAATTGTTCATCTGGAATATATAATTGCATGTAGAAAATAGAACAGTACAATGGTACCTCGCTAGACGAACGCCTCGCAGCACGAAAAAATCGCAAGACGACAACGGTTTGCGATTTTTTGTCAGACTCGGAAGACGAAGTTTTCTATGGCTGTGCTATAGAAAACTTCGCAAGACGAAAGTCCCGGCCGCCTCGCGCTTCCGCCGCCCGCCATCGCCTGGCTTCCGCAGCAGCCGGATCCCTCCTCACTCACCTTAAGCCTGCGCGCGAACGGGCTGGATGTCTGCTTGGGCGTGAGGGTCCGGCTGCTGGGGAAGGAGGGAGGGAGCCTCTCCCTGGCCCTCCTCCTGCTTCCCCCTCCCCAGAGCCTTAAGAACTTCCGGAGTGGCCATGGCGGGTGAGTCGGTGCCTTTTTTTGCACTCTCCCCCATAGGAACGCATTGATTAAATTTCAATGCATTCCTATGGGAAACCGCACTTCGCAAGACGAAATTATCGCAACACGAAACGACTCGTGGAACAAATTAAATTCGTCTTGCAAGGTACCACTGTATCAATATAGGTTTAGACATCATGAAAAAGTTTATATGTATCCTTATTAACAAGTGTGCTTAGAGACAGTGAGAGCATTTTGCTTGCTTATTCGAAAATAAGTAAATGATGGTTATATAACAACAGTTGTATAAGGTGACTTTTTAATGCCATCTAGACCAGGGGTAGGCAACCTAAGGCCCGTGGGCCAGATGTGTCCCAATCACCTTCTCAATCTGGCCCACAGACGGTCCAGGAATCAACATGTTTTTACATGAGTAGAATGTGTCCTTTTATTTAAAATGCATCTCTGGATTATTTGTTGGGCATAGGAATTCGTTCTTTTTTTCTCTCTTTCAAAATATAGTCCGGCCCACCACATGGTCTGAGGGACGGTGGACCAGCCCACAGCTGAAAAAGGTTGCTGACCCCTGATCTAGACACTACTTCAAACATTTCTGACTCCATAATAATAATAATAATAATAATAATAATAATAATAATAATAAATTATTTATACCCCGCCCATCTGGCTGGGTTTCCCCAGCCACTCTGGGCGGCTTCCAACAGAAAAATAAAAAACAGTAATCTATTAAACATTAAAAGCCTTCAGATGTCTTCTAAAAGTCTGGTAGTTGTTTTCCTCTTTGACATCTGTTGGGAGGGCGTTCCACAGGGTATAAATAGTAAATTATTATTATTATTATTATTATTGACACTGGAAGCATAAATACCCTGTGATGTAGCTTAGGCTTAGGCTCATGGGGCAGGTCACTCAGTGAGATGCATGACAGTGTGAGAGGATTTGAATCCAGGTCTCTTGGGTCCAAGTTGGACACCCTAAAGACTACACCACATTAGTTCTCAACTGGAGTAGACATTACTGGGCTTGGCTGCTGGTTTGAGTTGGTATAAAGCACCTTCAGATAATCATTTCTTCAAAGGCATCAATGAAAGAAAAAACACACCGAGGAAGTCTAAAACAGGATATATTGCTCACTACGGCAAGACAGTTGGCACATTATAACACCAATCCTGGCCTGACTGCACTGGCTACCAATTAGTTTCCGGTCCCAATTCAAAGTGCTGGTTTTAACACATAAAGCCCTAAATGGCTCAGGGTTGCAATACCTCAAGGACCGCCTTGCCCCATATGAGCCGACCCAGACCCTGCGATCATCATCTGAAGCTCCTTCTTCATGTGCCCTCTCCACGAGAGGTCTGGAGGGTGGCAACACGACAGCGGGCCTTTTCTGTGGTGGCACCCCATTTGTGGAATGAAGCTCTCCCCAGGAAGACTCATTGTATATGTTTAGGCCCCATGCAAAAACTTTCCTCTATAACCAGGCCTTTGGCCTTTAACTATCTGTGGCCTCTTCAAAGTGCATGGGATGTTTTTAATGTATTTCCCCCTTCTTTTGGTTTTAATGTATCTGTGTGGGGTTTTTGGTTGTAAGCTGCTTTGGGTTGCCTTGGGCAAGATAAAGCAACCAACAAAATAAATAAATAAATAAATAAATAAATAAATAAAACTAATTATAATATTTTCACCAACTGTTAAGACATTCAGCAGAGCCGTGTAACAGACTGGAGTTACATATTTGGAAGGAGACAGCAACATTTTTGCAATTTAATTAAACTGGTAAGAAAAACGTGCTTACCTGTCGGTGTATCATTTCCAGACTAGCTTTTGCTTTGTTCATTAGTGTTTCTATTTCTTCTGAATCCTTTATGTTTTTGTTTTCTCTGAAAGCATCCCTTATTCTTCTGATGGCATATGTCCTAAGCAAACGTTAGAGATGAAAAATGAGTGTCCACATGATTGCCAAAATTGTGAAAGACAAGCTGTAAAACAACTATTATGATGCAGATGACCAGGAGTTTGAGGAATATAGAAATATACTTAGTACTAACAATCATGCATTTATACAGTGCTTCATATTTATAGATGTATCTTCTATTGTACAACACTTCAGAATGTTCAGAGCACACTGACCAGGTCTGAATACAATGCTAATCCAAACCATGGTTTAGCACAACACTTTGGTTCCCAGAGAAGAGTTTGCAGCCACTTTGTTCCTCTGCTTCTGTTGTGAGCAAAGCCACAGTTTAGTTTAGCATGTTGTCTGAAGCTAGGCTCATGGTTGTCTTACCGCAGACAAAGCATGAGCTGTAACCAAGGCCTGCTACTTAACTTGAGATTTTAAAAATAATAATAAAATCAAACTTATTACACGGATTGTAACTTTATCATTCCCTGATAAAATCCTTTTTTAATTTTTTTTTAAAATGCACAAATCTCCAATGCTCAAGATGCTTGTCTGAGCACATAGTAGATCGCAGTCAAAGCCTGTGTTTTTATATCGTAAACTGCCCTGTGATCCTCAGGTGAAGCATAGAATAATAATAATAATAATAATAATAATAATAATAATAATAATAATATAATAAGAATAATAATACATGTAAGGGATTTTGAGGCTAAGTCCCAGCCTATGAGCTAGAAGTAAAAGATTTATAAGATAAGGTTGAGACCACAAAAACTTGGGTCATCATCCTGTCCACCATGGACATGCCTTTGTAAATGCATTTGGTGGAGCAAGGGAGCAGGACAAATGGAGCATTTGGAAATCTTTTGGGTTCAGGTGTTGCACTCAGAATGAACTGGATGGTGTCCCTGGTGATTAAGTGCAGCTTCAATGAACTGTTTTCTAATCTCAGTCCTAGCGGCATTTTATCTCTGCAAGAAGCCCTCATGCACATCTCTCGATTCCAGCCTCTTAGTCTTTGTTTTCGATTTGCACTTCAACTGTTTTAACTTCCATTTTGGAATCTACTTTGCCTGCCGCCTGCTGCACCCAGGCACGAAAACCAATGGAGAAAAACAAAAAGCAATTCAAAACCTGAAGGGAGCACAATATCCGCCACAAGAGTGCTTTCATTAAGTTTCACAAACTCTAGCATAGAAGAGGCCCCAAGATTGCTCTGTAGTTACAATGGCAGTAACAACCTCTGATTGAAAGAACAAGTTGCAGGAAGGCAAGTTGCGGCAGTACATCAAATACTTCTGTTTTTCAGATCAAACCTACGGTAAGTGAATGCATAAGCTGGTAAAATGCTTTTCTAAAAACAATGTGCCAGAAGGCTCATTGCAAGGAACATCATATGGGCTCATATGAACAAAAAATAACAAGCATGTAGAAATCCCAAGCCATTCAATAACAATGCCAATTCCATTACAGCTGTGAAAATGCCTTGCGTTTAATCAACACATTGTTCTATATAGTTCAGTGTATTGTCTTACACTGGCTGGCAGCAGCATTTCAGGATTTCACGCAGGAGTCCTTCCCAGCCCTACCCAGAGATGCTGAGGATTGATCTTGGGAGCTTCTGTATGCAAAGCAGATGCTTAACTACAAAGCCCTGGCTTCCTCCCACTAAAAATAATAGGAGCTACCAAGGGACATGGTGTTCATTTATTTCCATGTCGCAGACCTTCCCTTATTATGTAACCACTTGCAATTCGCAGCAACCGGCATTCAGGGGCATTCTACCTTTGTTTGGATTGGGCTGTACCAACAATTTGATAGAAAAAGCCATTGCAACTAGGGTCAAGCTGTCCTGAGAGTGGGGGTAAATGCCACACCTTAAAGTTTAAACTGTTCCTTTCTAATACATATGAAGGTCAGACATGGATTACCAGGCAACTAATTATGTGATTTTCCATTCCAGAGGTAACTCTCACTCATTTGATTTTTTTTATCCTGTCTTTCAAGGGCTGGGGTCAAGGTACACTTAGGCAGCCCAACAAGCAATCCTATACTCAAGGAACTGGTGTAAAGTCACAGCAGATCCAAACCTACTCAGTAGCAGGGCTGCTGCTGGCTGCACTGACCTAAGCCTGACAGAGATAAAACAAGCATTTAAAATACTGTTTGAGTTATACCACCCTTTGGGCTGGTGTAAGCGGAGTTGCCAGGTCACCTGACCTAGTGAACAGGCCTTTAGCTTCCAGCCTAAGCCCCACTTAGGCTGGTCCCTGGCATGTCATTACCCTTTTCAGGGCTTAAACTAAGTATCTGTAGCTGAGTGGAGGATGCTGTTCTGGAGTCTCCTGGCTCAGCTGGAGACCTACTGGATTCTAACCTGCTCAGCCCAGGGGATCTGGCTAAAGAATTGCTCCCTAAGGCTGCACTTCAGTATGGCATAATGGTTAGTGTTGGAAGACAAGGGTTCGAATCCCAGCTCAGCCATGAAGCTCACTGGGTGACCTTGGGCCAGTCACCATCTCTTGGCCTATAAGGATAAAATGGGGAGGAGAACCATGTCCACCACATTGAGCTCCTTTGGATAAAATGTGGCACGTAAATGTAATAAACAACATAAACAACAACAGATTTACTAGGAAGTCCCAATTAACACAGGAACACTGCAGGAAAGAACAGTAAGGTTTCTTTCTGAAATGCTAAGTTTTGTATACAAAGGTGTGTTGCTTTGTATTTCTTTTACGTTCTTCCAAGAATCCCAATACACCAAAAAGGAATTAATATCTTTTAGCTCTCGATTAAAGATACGCAGCATATAATGCAATAAATAATAATACAGTACCAACAACAGATTTAACACAGAAACATAGGTACACACACGGCAGGAAGGAACTACAGTAGTAAGGTTTCTTTCCGAAATGGTAACTTTTGTATACAAAGGTGTGTTGTTGTTTTTAAAGTTTCCGTTAAGAACCCCAATACATCAAACAGGAACTACCGTAATATATTTTAGCTTCTGGTGAAAGATAAAGGTCTTCCCCCTCCCTTTGGTGGACAGGGGAATCTCTAAAAACTTGCACAACAAAATACAGCACAAAAAATAGCCCCCAGCCACCCTCCAAAGTTTAGACGCCACCAGGACCCCAGCCCAATTCGTTTCCAGCCTCGAGTTCAGTGGGGCTTCCTCCCAGGTCAGTAGGGATAAGTCAGCTTGCAGCCCCCATTGGGTTGGAGAATAAACAAGGCTGCAGAACCTACTACGCACCTTTTATTTTCAGAGAGGGGGAAACCCCACCGAGCTCGAGGGAAAAGGGCCGCGAGGGGCCTTCAAACCGAAGGCGGAGGAAGCCTTTCCCGTACCTGTATCCGTAGGCGCTGAAGCTCTGGCTCTCCCTTAGCAAAGCCCGGTAGAGCCGCAGCACCTGAGCCCGCCTGGACGCTGCCATGTTGCAAATACGCCGCCGCCGCTGGGCCTTGCAGTCGCCGAAGGCCCCTGCCTCTGAGGCGGCCACCGCCGGGGCCTGACTCCGGAAGCGGCGAGGAAGCCGGCGCCGAGCTCCGGAGCGGGGTTTGCGCGGGAAGCGGAGCCAGCTGGGCTCTCCGAACGAAAGAGCCGCGATCTCGGGGCTGAAGGCTCCGCTCGGGAAAAGGCCGCGGACGCGTCAGGCGCAGCCCGGGCAGCTTCGGCGACCGCCTGGAGAGGCTGCAGAGGAGAGGAAGGTGAGTCCGAGGGGCGGGCGGTGGAAGGAGGCGCGGGGCCGTCTCTTGTGCAGGGGACTCAGTCGCAGCCTGGGGAGGGAATAATGCTGCCCTCCCCTGCGTCGTCGTTCCCCCGTCCCCTGTTTCAAACCCGCAGGCCTGACTCTGCCCAGCAAATACCCTCCCGAGTCCAAAGCAACTCGAAAAAGAAACCAGTTGCTTAGCTGCTGGCTTTCTTTTTTGCATATAATTTTTATTAAGTTTTCTCTTTTACAATTTAAGATACTAATTTTTACATCCTTGAGATATCAATGACTTCCCTTCTTCCCTTTCCATGGTTCATTTTGCATGAATCGTAAATCCCTGCACAAAAAACTATATACCATTGCAGGGGTGGCCAGCTTCCAAGAGGCTGCGAACTACTCTCAGAGTTAAAAACTGGCAGTGATCTACCCCCTTTTTTGGGTTCAGGTCAAAGTTGTTGAGCTTTTTTAGGGAGGAGGAGAGCACCGTTTTTGGGGGGTGCAGGGCTAAAATGTTGAGCTTTTTTAAGGGAGCCAAAGTTGTTGAGCTGCTTTGGGGGGAGCCTGTGATCCACCACAGACGTCCAGTGATCTACTGGTAGATCACAATCTACCTGTTGGACGTGCCTGCATTATTGCATCCATCAAATCTTACTCATACTGTGGAATTTTTCTTAATGCTGCCAGCGTTTTCAGACGTACACAATTGTTGTTGTTGTTTAGTCGTTTAGTCGTGTCCGACTCTTCGTGACCCCATGGACCAGAGCACGCCAGGCACTCCTGTCCTGCACTGCCTTCCGCAGCCTGGTCAAACTCATGTTCGTAGCCTTGAGAACACTGTCCAACCATCTTGTCCTCTGTCGTCCCCTTCTCCTTGTGCCCTCAATCTTTCCCAACATCAGGGTCTTTTCCAGGGAGTCTTCTCTTCTCATGAGGTGGCCAAAGTATTTGAGCCTCAGCTTCACGATCTGTCCTTCCAGTGAGCACTCGGGGCTGATTTCCTTAAGAATGGATAGGTTTGATCTTCTTGCAGTCCATGGGACTCAAGAGTCTCCTCCAGCACCATAATTCAAAAGCATCCTTCTTTATGGTCCAGCTCTCACTTCCATACATCACTACTGGGAAAACCATAGCTTTAACTATACGGACCTTTGTCGGCAAGGTGATGTCTCTGCTTTTTAAGATGCTGTCTAGGTTTGTCATTGCTTTCCTCCCAAGAAGCAGGCGTCTTTTAATTTCGTGACTGCTGTCACCATCTGCAGTGATCAAGGAGCCCAAGAAAGTAAAATCTCTCACTGCCTCCATTTCTTCCCCTTCTATTTGCCAGGAGGTGATGGGACCAGTGGCCATGATCTTGGTTTTTTTGATGTTGAGCTTCAGACCATATTTTGCGCTCTCCTCTTTCACCCTCATTAAAAAGTTCTTTAATTCCTCCTCACTTTCTGCCATCAAGGTTGTGCCATCTGCATATCTGAGGTTGTTGATATTTCTTCCGGGGTGTAGTGCAATTTTGATCATATTATCTAATTCTTTTTTTTTTATTGGAAAAAGTAAGCAAAGCAAATGTTGGAAATAATAGAAGCGTATGCAAAACTTTGTATATACTGTATATAAAAATTACTAGTTTAGGAACATGAAATTAATTGCATTCAACATTTAATTTATAAAGAACACTAAGGGGAAAGGGCTTATCTCTGGAAACTACTGTATAATATCCAAGTGCAAGCTGTGATGGTTTCTTTGGAGAAATTAAAAATCTGCTGAGAACAAGACTGGAGAATCAATAGAAGATAATTATGGAGGGGGGGAATTGGTGTAAAACACATTTTAGATCAGTGTTTCCCAAACATGAGTCTCCAGCTGTATTTGAACTATCCCTAGCTAGCAGAACCAGTGGTCAGGGATGATGGGATTATGTCCAAAAACAGCTGGAGACTCAAGTTTGGGAAACACTGTTTCAGATCAACCTTGACCAGAATTTGGGAAACTGCATTGAAAGTTCTAAATCGGTTTTATATGCATCCTTTATTGTTTAGTAAAATAGCCAAGTCAAATAACTCACTCTTAGTGAAGTTGTGATGGAATTGCCCATTAGTGCAGCAATTTGGGGGCAAAGCCTTTCTCAAGGTAGGAGCAATTACAGGTCAATCTGTAACCCCCCCAATCCAAAAATCACCCTCTCTTTGATCTGGAAGTTCAACACCTATCTCAAAAAGATCTTATTTGGAGACAGCAGCTGGGCTTACTATAGCAAGATATTTGAGATCTCTAAAGACTGATTTGACGGAAATTTGGACTCGGCAACTTTGGGTATTAGCAGCTATGAAAAAATTAATGAATGCAAGTCATGCAAGACGAAAAGGGAAACAATCTGATAACATTTATGCAGTTTGCTTTCAATTTATTGTTTACTGCATGGATATTCAGCTCACATTGGGATTTATGGAAGGTCGCTTTTATTTAATGCTGTTATTGTTGCAGTAACACTCTGATTTCTTTATTTCAAAGAGTGTCTCTCTCTTCCTTGTTTCTTTATGCACTTTTTTGTATCTCATTTGTTCAAGCATTAATTGCAAGTTAATTAATTGCAAATATCCTATGTTGAAGTTGGAGGCCGAAGCGTCTCTTCCAGAAAGAACCAAATAATTCATCTTAGTTTTTGCCAATTGGGAGACCTGGAATAAAATGAAAAGTTCAGGCTAGAACCACTACTAGTGTTGCAGCAAATCATTTAGGTTTGGAAGTACAGTATAGTAATGGCCTGGGCCCAAAAAACTGGTCTCTGCAGCTTGCTCTGCACACTCAGTGTGAAGCTCTCGGTTTGGTTTCTTGGAGCAGTCGCCAGCCCTTCCTTCACAGCAAACCTCTTTTCAAACTGAAGGCATTTAAAAAAAGCAGTTTGTGATAGGTTCTGTGAACTAGGAGTGTCCTCATTATAATGTGTTTTCTTGTTGTTGTTTCTCTGTCTACCCTTTCCCCTTTTTACAGCTATCATTTCAGTTGCTTATTACAGACTGATAAACTGCTGGGGACTCTTATAGGTAAGCCTAGAAACCATGCTTCTATTAATATGCTTTTTGGGTGGTGACAGTGGTGGCTTGGGAACATCTTATTTGGCATCTTAAGAGCAGCTCTGCTGGATCAGGCCACAAAGGCCCATCTAGTCTAGCATCCTGTTCCCACAGAGGCCAACCAGATGTTCATTGTCCAAAATATCCAAAAGCAGGACGTGAAGGCAATAGCGTTCTCCCCATGTGTGATTCCCAGCAACTGGCATTCAGAGGCATAATACCTCCAACCATGGAGGCAAAACATATCCATCATGGTTAGAACCCATTGATAGCCTTGCCATAGAATAATATAATTGTAGAGTTTGGAAGGGACCTTGAGGGTCATCCAGTCCAACCCGCTGCAATGCAGGAATCTCAGCATTCAGTTTCCCATCCAATTTGAAACCATACCAGACCCTGTTTAGCTTTGCAAAAGTGCTAGCAGTTTTATTGCTGCACCCATGAATTTATCTAATCCTCTTTTAAATACATCCAAGTTGGTGGTTATCACTATCTTGTTTTCTCCTGCTCTGGAGGCTAGGACCTGAACCAATCTATCCAAGTTACAAGAAAGGAGATTCCTACTAAACATTGGGAAGAACTTTCTGTTTGACCGTGGAACAGGCTCCTTCGGGAGGTTTTGGACTCTCCTTCCTTGGAGGTTTTTTTAAAAAAATAAAATTATTTAGTTTTTCAGTTTAAAGTTTTTCAGTTAATTATCAACAACCAACATAAAAACAAGATTCCAAGGAATTTCCTGAACTTCCCTTCTCCCCTTTGCGGGGTCTTTTGTTAACCATTTCCTCCTGCATCTTTTATAATAATCCAAATATTTTACGTCTCCATTATATCCAAATTTTGGCATTAAACTACAACTGTTATTCCAATCCTCCTAATGATTTTACCTGTTTACAGTTGTTTTTAAGATAAATTAAAAATTTTCCCCCATTCCTTACCTTATTAAAATTTTGGTCTTCCTGGTCTCTGATTCTTCTGGTCATTTTTGCCATTTCGGCATAATCCATCAACTTAATCTGCCATTCTTCTCTGGTAGGGACTTTGTCTTCTTTCCGTCTCTGAGTCATTAACATCCGAGCAGCTGTGGTTGCAATTATAAATAGTCTTTTCTGTGCCATTGGGATTTCAGCACCTAGAATTCCTAAAAGAAGGAGGTCTTTAAGCAGAGGTTGGATGGACATCTGTCATGGATGCTTTAGCTGAGATTCCTGCATTGCAGGGGGTTGGACTTGATGACCTTTGGGGTCCCTTCCAATTCTATAATAATAATAATTTATTATTTATACCCCGCCCATCTGGCCGGGTTCCCCCAGCCACTCTGGACGGCTTCCAACAAAACACCAAAATACAGAAATCCACCAAACATTTAAAGCTTCCCTAAACAGGGCTGTCTTAAGATGCCTTCTAAAGGTCTGGTAATTGTTGTTCTCTTTGACCTCTGGTGGGAGGGCATTCCACAGGGTGGGTGCCACTACCGAGAAGGCCCTCTGCCTGGTTCCCTGTAACTTAGCTTCTCGTAGCGAGGGAACCGCCAGAAGGCCCTCGGCGCTGGACCTCAGTGTCCGGGCAGAACGATGGTCATGCTTGCTGGGGTTGATGGGAACAGTATTTCACCAGTGGCTGGTGGGCTACTAGACCCGCTTTAGGGGCTGTAAACCGTGTACATGTATGTTGGTAAGAGTTCTGGTCCTGAACTGTTGTACCTGCCTGTTTCTGTTGAGGACTGGTCCTGACCATGCATACTTCAAGTTACTCAGTGCAGTTATGGAGAATGGGACAGAACTTTTAGTTCCTTGAGCCTCTGGACTTCTGGTGATTCCGAGGGAAGAGTTAGCAGGACAAGAACCTGGTTTGGTCTTTTCCTTGCCTTCTATGTGAATTCAGGATAAATGAGCAACTTGAAGAGGATATAAAAACATTGCCATCTGGCATACTTAATAATAGTCTAAAGCTGTAGTAGCAGACTAATGAATTTGAACATAGTACCTGCAGAGATCATGGAACTGTGTGGATAGAGCAGCTGTTGCATTCTCTAGGGCATATTTGTAATGTTTTCATACACTGCTTAAATTATTTTTTGCTATATGTCCTTTCAGTTTTATGACATAGCACTGTCCTCTTGGGGAGAGGGAGTGATAGCATGTGTTTTTCTGATATTCAGTTACTTTGCAGTGATCGTTTTCATGCGTGCTTGAATAATCACCAACTTTTGTGGCATTGTTGTTTATCTCCATTTAGTCATGCCTCTTTTCAGCTTTTAAAAACAGAACAGAAAGCGTCAGCTTGTAGAAATATGTATGAAGATGAAACGTAAACCCAGCAATAGCAGGGGAGGACTTTGAAGGAGGAACAGGAAGTATGGAAGAAAGGCTCGGGGAGAGTGTTAGAGAGGCTAGGAGAGAACAGTAGGGCCAAGAACTGCTCTGTATGAAGCAATCTTGACAAAGTATAGTCGTACCTTGGAAGCCGAATGCCTTGGCTCCTGAACAAATCAGCTCCTGAATGATCGAAACCCGGAAGTGAGTGTTTTCGAACGATTTTTGGAAGCCAAACTTCCGGCGTAGCTTCCACGGCTTTCGATTGGTTGTAGGACGCTCCTGCAGCCAATTGGAAGCCACACTTTGGTTTTCGAACGGTTCCGAGAGTTGAATGGACTCCCAGACTCCCTTGGTCGAAAACCAAGGTACCACTGTACACTTTTTCTATTAAGCTGGGAGTTGCTGAAACAAAGCCCATCTCTTGTTGCTTGTATTTTTTTTCCTAATGGGCATCATACTTTGCTAGCTATGTTAGACAACGTTCCCCAGAATTGGTCCAGAGTTCTTTGTAAAAATAATGTAGGTTGGTATTTATCAGTCTCGTACACTACAATAAAAATACAAACAAATGCCACAACTACATAGGATGTGTGTACAACTCTTAAGACACAATAGGAAAAGGCAGCATGAAATTACGCATTTACAAATCCGACTATAGGAGATCAATAAACAATTCTTCACCCCATTCCTCTGAAAGCATTTTGAAAAAGATGTGTCTTAACCTGTTTCCTAAAAGGGGTGAAACACACCTCATTGGGGTGGGAATTCCATGGGCACAAGACCACTAGGGGGCACTGCTGGAAGCTTTTTGTAAGGAGTGTGGACCCCCGTCACCATCAGCATGGGTGGGTGGGCAGTTGGGGTTGTGAAGTGCTGATTTGTCAGTTCCAACTTCCAGCCTTCTTGTTTTGTATTTTCGTTCTTTGCATCAATAATGTGTTGGCTAAGTAGCTACGTTTGATAATGCAAAATAGGTTTCTATAAAAAAAATGTGTCGGTCTGTGTTTTAAAGCAAAACCTAACCAAGAGTTGAATAGCTTGAAGGAATAAAAGAAGAGGAAAAGTGTATGTGTGTGAATTGGATATAAAATTTTAGAAGACATATTAATCTGGAATGTTATATCTAGCATTGAGATGTCAAAATCAGATGAGTTTCTGCAAAATAAAAAATGACTGAAACTAGCAATCTCTGTTAGTCAATAAATCATCCCTTCATAATAACAAAAAGAAGTATTTCAGTTTCCCCCTCATTAATTTCTCTGTAGGTGGTGGTTTGACATGACTGCATTGGAAGCAAGTTGAATGTAATAGAAATGAACGCAAACAAGGCCTTAGTTTGGTCTGAATTTCTTACAGATCTGTGGTTATTCTGCCCCATGGCTTTGTCACAGGGCTTCAGTTTTCTACTTTCCCAAGGATCACTTCCAATTTTATTCTTGAAAGGCACTGTTATGCCCACTCACCTTTATCTTATGGTATGTGCAAATGATAATACTGTTTTCCTAGATAAAAGTGGCTGTGTTGGGTGGATTTTCAGAAGTAGCTTCTTCAGTATAGATTGGGCTGAAGGACCCTAAATATAAAGCTATTTTATTGCATGCCACATTGTTACCAGGACACTTTACTTCAAAGCTCTTTTTTTTTTTTAAACATACTTTTTATTAATTTTACAAAATACAAAAAAACAAAAAAACGGTACATACTTAAACCCCTTTTCCACCTCCTTCCTACCCACCCACATGGGTCCTCCCCTGCCACAGAAGTATCCCATGTTTGTGAACAGTCAGAAATGGTCCATTTTATGCTTGGATTTCTGTCCTCCTCCCCCTCCCCTGACCCCAAAGCCCCCCCCTGCCACCAGGGAGCTCCAGCAAACCAGGGCAGTACGCAGGAGGACATCCATCCAACCATCTATTGTTATACCAAAAAAAGAGAAAAATAGAAATAGGAAAAAAAGGGGAAAAAGAAAGGGCGAAGAAAAAAAAGAAAAAGAAAAAAACAATACAAAACAGAAAAATTTTTCTTGCATTCATAGTTGAAAAACCATATTTTATGGGCTTCCCCTCCCCCCCCTTCCCCGGTTTTCATCCCTTTTTTATCATCTGCAACAGTTTCTTACTTTATAAAAATACACCTTTGTATCTTATACAACTTATAAATCAATTGTTAACATTTTCATCTAATATTCAAATCACTGAAAATTCAAACTCCCATTTTCTCTTCCCGTGCCTAATTTTTTTTTCTCCCTCTATAAGCCTCCATATTTTCACATTTTCCAAAATCCATTCACTTTTAAAACTATAACTATTCTCAATTTAACCTTACATCCCCGATTACCGGCTCCACCCCCCCCCAATCCAGCAAATTCCAAAATCAGCAGACCAGTTATAAACCTGTTAATCCATCCTTATAATCACAACATCACTTTCCCTTCACCCCACCCCCTGTTTACAGTCTCTTGCCATCCAGGTCACCATACAGGACCCCTGAATTTCTTCTCTTCTCTGCATATTTTTTCCTTCTTCCCTGTGGGCGTTCTGGAGTTCCAATAATACCAATCGTGCCCCCCTCAAAGACAGGGCACTCCATCCAACTTTTTGTAGAGTAGAGTCATCATTTTTTTCATGGTGTGTTTCATTTTGTGTTGAATCATCACAGTCCTCATCTTCATCTTTTCCTTCCCCATCATTGTCATTCTCACATTGCTCTTTTTCAGTGTCAAAAGCTTCATCTCCTAGAAAATCATATTCCGCCATCACCTCCTGAAATTTCTGCTGTAACTCCTGTCGTCGTGTCTCCTCTTGACATAACTCTATTCTTGTTTCCCACATTAAGGTCAAAACAGACCGCTGGAACTCAGGGGAACACTTTTTTGTTGACATATTTCAGTCCTGCCAAGGTCAAAACTTATCACGTGGGGTGGAATATGATCACAGTTTATTTTCTCGACTCCATTTTAACAAGCTGGCTGCATTCTTCAAGTCTTGTTAACAATAAAGTTCGAACTCACATTTCACAAGCACTTAAGCCAAAAAAGAAATTCCACAAAGTCCAGAAATACAAAGTGAAGTAAAAATTGACTATAAATCCTGATCAACTCACTGAATTGCCTAGGCTGCCGGCTCCCGAGGGAAAGAAAGGTTTTTCTTAGGCTTTACCTCATTGCTGCAGGGCAGTCATAAACCACAGTCTCTCTCCCCTTTTCACCCTGCATCAAAGGGGATATTCTCTTTGATGCCTTTGAGGGATCCTTTTGAATTACAAATCTTCTGTTTATGGCTTCGGGTTTCTATTTACTGTCTCTTTGTTGCCGTGGGGGGGGGGGTGGCTTCCTCTTTTCTCCCCTCTCTCCCAGACCAAATTGTTTTATAATCCAAATCGTGAGGTTACTTACAGTCTTTTCCAATCGTTTTATTTTCGGAAGAATCCAGCGCTCTCCGCCTTCGGCTTGAAGCTTCTCCCTGCTAGAATAACGTTGCCGCTCAAAATGGCCCCCGCGACTTCTACCCTCCTCGCTCCGGAGCTCTTATTAGAGCTAACCGAAGAGTTGGGGAGTCCGGATTGGGTCTGTGCCGAGCAAATTGCCCTCGGGACGCCCTTCCCGAGGTTCTAAGGGGCGCAGCGTTGCTCTCGCTGCCCTCCCCACTCCTAGCAGAGACGGGCCGTCTCGGAGACGAGACGAAACCCCGCCGATCGACGCTGGCGCTGAATCCGGAAGCCCTTTACTTCAAAGCTCTTATTGGAAAGGCTTACATGTTCCTTGCTTCAGAATCAGCTTTGGATTGCGAACGGACATTTGTAGAAATGAGAGAACTTCTGCTCTGCAAATTTGTACCTAAGAATATAAGAAGAATATTGAACTCAATTAGGCTTACTGCTGAGTAGACACATGCAGGTTAGCAGTGTTCGGAGTGTGTCTGATTGTTGTTGTTGGCATCTGTCTCTCGAGAAAATGAAGTGCACCTCTGGGGTGAAGTCAAACTACTGGAGAATCACAGCACCTGCTGTGGCTGTAGAGTAACTCATAACTGCTGCCTCTCGCATTGTTTTCGCTGTGTTAGCTGCACCAAAGTGACCTCCCTGGAGCGAAAGCCTGGGCAGTGTGTGTGGAGGTCCTGGGCTGCCCAGACAACAAGACCTCCCCTTGGCCTCGCTGATGTGGCCCAAAGGAAAGGAGAGCAATACGTTTGGCACCAGCTTGGCTGCAGGGGTTCCCAGAAGGACGTGTGCTAGGCACCATCCATCCGTCTTAGGGTCTCCACTCTGGATTTGTGTAGGGTTTACGCCTTACTCTTTTCTTCTCCTGAAGATATCCTGCAAGGCAGTGAGTAAGTGTCTGGTTGTATAACCATGATAAATCCGAGGAGAAGCGGGCTTTTTCATTGCCTGGATGGAAGACTCTTGGGAGCCCCTTGGTGCTTTCTGAAGGCAAACTAGAATATAGTATGATAACATACACACATTGTGGAGGGGAGAATATAGGTTAGAGATTTCTCTTTAATAGCCATTGTGGTTCCTGTCCAGATGTTGCAGCTGGGCTCAGGGTTTGAAACTAGCAGGGTGCCAGGCATATTTTGCGCCTAAAGATTCTCCATTTGTGAGCCCCTCAAAAACTCTGGGTGCCATTTTTTGTGCCTGGTTGACACTCAAGGATTACTGAAATGTATGTGCTTTGAAGCCTTGAAGTATATGTTAAGGATAGACAATATGTTAAGGAGTTTAACAATAAGGAGTAGAGTGTTTTGAAAACTGAAGTATGGTACCAATATTTTTATTGTAAACACCAAATTAAACATGTATTAACAATTTCTGCTAAAAATGTGATATTAATGTGTCACATATGTGAATTGCGTATTAGTTCACGCTTATCAAAATAATAAATAATAAGTGTTGCTGGCCCCCCCACCCCCTGGCGGGGCGATCAGACATTCTGTTTTGGCACCCACAACCCATCCTGGTTTCTAACACTGGCTGGGCTACAACTACCATCATCCATGGTGGCTGGGACTGATGGAAGTTGTAGTCTATTGCATCTACTGTAGTGACCATTCCAGAGCCTGTATGTTACAACCACGTATTACTGGGAAGTGTTTTTAAAACAGCGCCAAAGGGACTAGGCCTTTCTGATTTGCAACTGGTTGCACAAATACGTTCTCTCTGGGGAAATAGGTCTTGCAAATGTCCCAGTAGCATTGCTACTGGTGGAATGAAGGTCCTGTGCTTATGGTGTCTCCATCTTTGGTCTTCCCCATCATTCCATGCAAAAGTGCTCATTAGCTTGTAGCAGGATCGTGGGAGACCTGTGTTTATTTTATTTATTTGTTTATACTGCCCTTTATTTGTGCCTTTACGGTTGATTTGTTACAAAACAATTTATTACAAAACAATAACACCCCCACCAACAGACACAGAATATTAATCTGCCAAATGCCTGGTTGAAGAAGAACCTTTTCACCTAAAAGTCTTTAAGGATGGTGCCAGATGAAACTCCCTGGGGAGAGCATTCCACAAATGAGGAGCCCCTGCAGGAGAGGCCTGTTTTCGTGTTGCCACCCTCCGGACCTCACATGGAGGAGGCACTCAAAGAAGGACCTCAGATAATCAACACAGAGTTTGGGATGGTTCACAGGTGAAACTCACTCGGAAAATTAGAATATCGTCGAAAAGTGCATTTATTTCAGTAATGCAACTTATTATTGATTTATTTTTCTTTTGATTTTTACAAATGCTTTCTTTTGGAAATTCCACAGCAATAAAACAAATAGTTACAATAATACAAAAATAAACATCACTATTACATTTCATTAATCACATTCCATTTATAATTGACCCGCCTAATGACAAATAATTACAATTACAACAAATAAAGGCTTGACATATCTTGCTTTGCATGCCATGCATCTATCTCGTATATTGGTTTCACCTTTTAAGTTGTGTTACTGAAATGAATGCACTTTCCTACGATATTCTAATTTTCCGAGTTTCGCCTGTATATGGGGAGAGGCAGCCCTTGCGATATTGAGGTCCTGAGCTGTTTAAAGCTTTATAAGTCAAAGCCACACTTTGAATTGGGTCTGGAAGCTAGTTGGCAGCCAGTGCAGTTAGGCCAGGATGGGTGTGATATTCTCAAACCCCAGTGAGCAGCGTGGCCTCTGAATGTAATAGTGTAAAGGTCCTTTTACTCAGCTGCTGAACTGCTCATAGCGTGAATTAAGGAGTAGGGATTTTCTTTGGTGGTGCTCCGACTTTGGAATTTCTCGCTCTAGACTGGTACCAACACAAGCCTTTTCTGCACCAGGTTAAAGCTTGTTCTCTTTTCTATCCAGACCTTTTAAAAGAGTTACATTTGTCTTAGGTTGCTTATTGGTGTTGATCCGTTTTTAAATTGCTTTGTGATTAATTTTGTTGTTTTTATTGTACTGTTGTTGTCATGGATTCTGTTTTGAGTACAGGGCAATTTAGATTTTTTTAAAAAATAACATATCTATTAAAAGGGGCATTCTCCTCCTGTGAGTGTTCGCTTCTGCAGAATCCTCTTAACATATGCTGTCTTAAGGTAATAAATAACTGCATTGCTTGGGTAAGCAGTCACTGACCTTTCCAGCCCACTTTTACATATTTGCAGAACGGCAAGTGAGTCTTGTTTCACTTGCTTTCCTTTTATCAGCTGTGAAACAACTTTCCACTTGTTCATCTTTGTCTTCCAAAGCAACTAGTGGGACCCAATGGCATGTCCAATTCTCTGCATCATGACTACTAACACTATGAAAGACGTTCATGCCAGAGAAACGGCTTCTGTGCATAGCAGGAAGAAATAAAAATGAAGAATATTAAGGGAAGAGCTAGCACTCAGCCTGCAGTACTTTTTGTTTTCCACAGAGGGGAGCTGCTAGAAGTAAAAGTGAAGTACCTGTATAAAAAGTTGTAAGGTACTGTCTATATGAACAAAGAATAACTACCAACTGCCATGAGAAAAAGGTATACATTTCTTCCCGAACCCTGCATTCCACTAGGCCATAGTTGGCAAGCTATAGCTCAGTGATAGCCAATGTGTTAACCTTCCAGGGTCTGTTGGACTCCAACTTGCATCAGCCCTAGCCAGCATGGCTAATGGTTAGGGCTGGTGGGAGTTGTACTTCACAATCTCTGGAGGATACCGTGTTGGTTACCCCTGCTATAACTTATGTCTGAGATTAGATTGCATGAGTACCACCCTAGGGTTTCCTTAAGCAAAAGTGTCTGCCTCTATAACAGGGGTGTCAAACTCAAATTCATCGGGGGCCGCATCAGCAGTTTGGTCACCCTCAAAGGGCCGGTTGTATCTGTAGGACTATGTGTCCATTCTTTATTATCATAAATTATTGTCACTGCATTCAATTATTACTGTTTTTTTGTAATAATGTAAGTAATAACTAGCTCTGAAAGCAGAAACATAGTAAGAATAATGGCAAGTAGATATTCAAATGTACAATTATTGTACAATTTATTGAAAAATGATTTTTGGTAACTGTACTGGGTGGTGGAGGCTCGCTAGGGTTTCATGCAGGACCTTTGCAGAGCTACTAGTACCTTGAGATGCTGGGGTCCTTCTGCATGCAGGACAGATGTTCTGCCAGTGAGCCACCACCCTTCACCAAGGGACTGGCTGAGGTTGACTCACTGGAGCTGCTCTCCTGGTTCCAGGGTTTAAGGGCCAGAAGTATAAAGCAGCATCCTATGTTTCTGAGGAGAGGGAGAGGGAGGAGAGGGGAGGGGAGGGGAGGAAGGAAGGAAGGAAGGAAGGAAGGAAGGAAGGAAGGGGGAGTGGGAGGGAGAGAGGAAGGAAGGAAAGAGGGGAGAGAAAGAAGAGTAGGGAATAAGGAAGAGAATAAAGAAGGAAAGAAAAAGAAAGAGGGAGAGAAGACGGAAAGGGAGAAAGATGGAAGGAAGTAGAGGGAAAGAAAGAATAAGAATGAGGGAGAGGAAGAAAGTTGGGATGGACGGAAGGAAGAAAGGAAGGAAGTAAGAAAGAAAGAAAGAAAGAAAGAAAGAAAGAAAGAAAGAAAGAAAGAAAGAAAGAAAGAAAAGAGGGAGCAGGAGGGAGAGAGGAAGGAAAGAGGTGAGAGAAAGAAGAGTAGGAAAGAAGGAATTAAGAAGGAAAGAAAAAGAAAGAGGGAGAGAAGACAGAGATAAAGAAGGAAGGAAGGAGAGGGAAAGAAAGAATAAGAACGAGAGAGAGGAAGAAAGAAAGGGAAGGGGGGGTCGCCGCCTTGATTCAGCGCCAGAAAAGAGTGCGAAGGGACCCAGGGGCAAAAAGCATTTCCCCGGCCCCAGCTGTTTGTCGGCACTTTGTTGGTGCGGTGCTTCAGCAGCAAGGTCCCACTGCTGGGTCCCGCTGGCTGGGGCGCTCGGCGGGCCACATGACGAGGTCTGGCGGGCCGGATTTGGCCCCCGGGCCTTGTGTTTGACACCCATGCTCTATAATAACAAGGATTTAGTACTCTTTAGATGAATTAATTTAAATGGGTGGCCTGGACTTCCAGTAATGACCCTTAGGCTTATAGAAATCATTGGACTGAGAATCTCTGTAAAATACTGTTTTTAAAATCACTTTTCTTGTTCCTAAAGAAGGCATTATGCCTAGAATTTCAGCACTCATATTTGGATGGAGGGCACAGAAGACCTAAACATTTTGAGAATCCAACTCAGAGGAAACGGAATAGGGTGACGCTTCCTAGTCTACTGAAGGGTGGATTTTCCCCTCCACCCTCCTTCCATTTTCTAGGCGAGAGTATTTTCAACTAAGCATGCTCAAAATTCGGATTTCAAACCTTGCGAAGGATTTTATGAGGAGACGAATGAAAAACTCACTGCCAAAATCTGGAATAGGAGAAACAAAGCTTGAAATAGAGCAACTCTGCTGACCTATCGTTTTAGAAATCTTGGTTTTCCTTCCGGTTGGTTTTCTGCTTTGTGAAAAAGCTGCTTTCTTTTTCATTTAAAAAGAAACAAAACACAGCTCTTCATCCAAAGGGGGAAACTGCGGTTTGTTTAAAATCTAGCTAGTGGACAAACCAGGATCAGAAACCACAATTGCCTAACTAGAGTTTAAGCAAGACACTGTTCCCTGAATTGACTTAATGCAGAACCATTTGTTTTAAACAGTTTGCTTAAAACTATAAGTGGATGTTTTTTCTCTTCTCTTCTGATGCACAGAAGAGGAAGGGAGAAGGCATGAAGCTGAGGCTCACTACACTCAACATTCACATGATGAAAACTCTGGCTATCTTTTGTTTTTAGCCTGGCATACCTGAGCAACTGTTACTATGGTCACCAGGTTTGTATTCCTGCAGTGGAGAGCATGGTCCCTCTGGAGGATAAAGCAACATTTTTCTCTCTCTAATCATGCACTACTAATATTCAAAGTACCTATATTTCACCCTATTCCCCCCCCCCTTCAACACCAGAGCACTGAATTAGGGTGAACACAGGTTGTCCATACATCATACATTTAAAGAACACCCCCCCCTCCATGAAGAATCCTGGGAACTTCTTGAGAGTGCTGGGAATTGTAGTTCTGTGGAGTAATCCAGGACTTCATGCAATTCTTTGTGGGTTTTTTTTGGGGGGGGATGTGTTTTAAATATATGGTGTGTACACAGACTTACCGGTAGGCTGCGGGAAAATCACAAGCACCTACTGGCTAGTGCCAGTGATGTCCCTGGTGGCCAGCTGTATGCTGCTTTCCTCCCACGTTTGTGTAGTTTTTGAAACCTTTAAATATTTTTTTTAAAAAAAACTGCATTTTTTTCATCATTTTTACTGCCTGCCTGATAGAGACTGATTACTCCCCACTGTACTTGGTGAGAGTACACTGCAACGTGCTGAGAGTGTTCATTGAGCCTTGTTAGATTAAAAAGGAAACCCTGCCACACTGTTGAGCAGGACTCCTCCCCAGCCTGTTTCGTGTGCTCAACCCTGTCCAAAGCGCGAAAGCACGTACGCTGTGTGTGTGTGTTAAAGGAAGAAACAACAGCAGACAGGTGATCCCTTTGCAGCCTGTCTTCTTCCCTGCATCAAGGCTTCCCACTCCTGCATCCATCAGTGGAGATGCAGCAAATTGTATTACTAGCCCACATGGGGACGGTACTGCTTTAGTACTAAGAGATATGTGAGAATTTCCTTCCCATCTGGAACGGCCCTGTGCGGTTTTCTCTTTTTCTGCTCTTCCCTCTCTCGCTGCTTCTTCCGCTCACTGCATTCATTTGATCTTGGCCATTTTATTCTCGCTTTCCATTTCAGAACCCAATATAAAGAAGCTTGGGAGCCTGGGTTAGGAATTTGATTCTGAAGTATGCCAAAGACTGCAGTTCCCTTAATGTTTATAAAAGAAAAAGAAACAAAAAAAAATCATAACCCTCGTTTTCATGTTTTTGTCTTAATATCTTAAAAGGAATCCAAAGTGTATTGTCTCTGCCTTGTATGAAGTCTTGAAGTTTAAAGGAATTGCCTGAGCTTCATTTTTTGAAAGAGATTTCATTTTTCCCTGAGATAATTTAAGGTGACATCCTTGCCCAGTTTGCACGAGTTGTTTGTTCTAATCCCTCAGCCTATCATAAATCTCCTAAGGCAGTGTGAATGGCTAGCAAATCTTGAGATGCCTCATTTAAAGAGATATACCAGGCTACAGGTATCTGCACCCCCACTGACAATTTCCAGTGTTGAATCCCCGCCCCCTCAAAATGTGTTGGGGTGCTCACCATCTGGTGGAACGTTGTCATGTTGTGAGTTTCTCTTCTCCTCAGAAGTAGCTGCCTTTTTTTGCTAAGTGGGATGGTGGTAGCATCCCCAAGTTGATGCCGTCTGATATAGCACCATCAATGGGAAATGCAACGGGAAATCCTGCTCTCTGTGGCTATAGGAATGTATAACTTTGGCCTAATGCTCTTTTAATGAGTTGGAAAGGTAAAGGTAAATAGACCCCTTACAATTAAGTCCAGTCGCAAATGACTCTGGGGTTGTGGCGCTCATCTCGCTTTACAGGCTGGGAGCCAGCGTTGGTCCGCTTCCACAGACCGCTTCCAGGTCATGTGGCCAGCATGACTAAGCCGCTTCTGGTGAAACCAGAGCAGTGCACGGAAATGCCGTTTACCTTCCTGATGGAGCGGTACCTATTTATCTACTTGCACTTTGACATGCTTTCGAACTGCTAGTTTGGCAGGAGCTGGGACCGAGCAACGGGAGCTCTCCCCGTCGCGGGGTTCGAACCTTTCGATTGGCAAGCCCAAGCAGTGCAGTGGTTTAACCCACAGCGCCACCCATGTCCCTTTGAGATGGTAATACTTCCTAATGCTTGTTTTGTGTGACCTGCTATTATGATGCGATGCCTGCTTTTACTGATTTCCTTCTCTGGGCCAACCTTCCCCAGTCTGATATCCTCAAGATGTTTGTGACCACAACTTCCACCTTCCATGAACATTGGTCATGGATAGGGGCCGATGGAAGTTGAGTCTGAAGCATCTGAAGGTCATCTGTTTGGGGAACGGCTGCTCTGCACTGTTTCTACAAAATACTAGTGAGAGGCTTAAACAAGTTGAAAGGAAGGAGCATCCTCCTCAGATCATTGGGCGTTTCTTGTGTCCCCCTCTGCTCAGTACTGTGGTAGGACCAGGGATAGCTGATGTGGTGTCCTCTAGTTCAGAGCTTTCCAAAACTGTTCATGTTGGTGGCACACTTTTTAGACGTGCATCATTTCGTGACACAGTAATTCAGTTTTACTAACAAACCGAAGGTTAAACGAATCCCTTTCGAGCCCAGCAAGAAGCACAGGGATCGTTTGTGCGACAAATGTGCCGCGACACACAGTTTGGAAAGCTCTCCTCTAGATGTTGTTGGGCTTCCAGCTCTCATCGGCTCTGGCCAGCCCTGCCAACCACCAGGGAGGATGTGCTTATTGTCTCGGATCTTCAGAGGCTGATTATTTTCAGAATTCAACACACGTGTACAGTCACCCATAACTGAATCAGACTAAAGGGCGTTGCTTTTTAAAACCTTGTGATGGTTAGCTGCCTACCACTGCTTCAGGCTATAGTGGCATGTGCATGCAGCAGTGAAAGACACTATGGTCACATTCACACCCTACGTTCAAAGCCCCATGATAACATTTTAAACAGTTGTGGCTCCCCCCCCCCAAAGTTTTATGGGAACTGTAGTTTGTTATGGGTGCTGAGAGTTGTTAAGAGACCCCTATTCCCTTGCAGAACTGCAGTTCCCAAAGTGGTTTAACAATCTCTTTTCCCAGGGAACTCTGTGAATTGTAGCTCTTTGGGGGTCGAATTTTCTCAGTTACGGATCTTCTCAGTTTTGCGCCCCCTCAGCTTGACACCCTGTGGGGTGGGGGAGAGAACCACCCACACCACCCTAAATCCGGCACTAACAGCTCTCAGCACCCTTAACAAGTGACGGCTCCCGGAATACTTTGGGGGAAGCTGTGACTCTTTAAAGTGGTATCATAGCGCTTTAAATGTGTGGTATGAATGTGGCCTGTGACAGCCACAGCCTTTCCTGCTGTGTTTTACCTGCAGGGGAGAGGAACTTTCCAGAGAACCTGTGCCACCAATGTGCTTCCTGCGGTTTCAGACATTTGTGAATACACTGTTGGATAACAAGTATATAAGTAGCAAGAGTGACTTGGCCCTGCATCCTTCAACTCTGCCCTAGGTTGGCCTACCAGCTTCTGGTATTTGGAACTACTTAATAAAAAACATACCAGAAACATACTTTGCCTGGAGGCCATAAGCTTCATGCTCCCCTCCACCATTTGCAATGTTTAGTGACACTGGAAATCATTTCAGATGGAACAGGCAGAATGCAAAGGCTTGTTTGTGCTCATACTGTGTTTATTTTGGAAGGTAATGTCTGCTTCAGAAGTAACATATGTTCTATGCTATATGGCAGTTGCCATGGCAACTTTTTTTTTTAAAGGCAGCATGGAGAATAGCCAGATAGAGTTTTCATAATAAATGGCTAACATATGATTTCAGTACATGGGAATTTAATTTTTGAGTAACTCCTGGTTTTGGGGGGAAATTTCTCCCCCACCCCTCACCCCAGAGAAGCAGATACGCTTACAAGGAAAAGTTACCCATTTAGACTTTACAGACTAGCAATTGTATAACTGGCTCAAATAATGGCAGGCTTTAGAATCACTGTTAGCTTAGCGACAGACCTCCTTCCTTGCATATTGAAGGCTCCAAGCTCAGTCTCCAGGTCTAGCCTGGGAATGTCTTCTGCGAGCCGCTGCCAGTGCGAGTAGGCAGTGCTGACTTTGGCAGTGTGACTCAGCAGAAGGCAGCCTCCTATGTTCCTGTGAAAATGTGGAGAGGATTAAAGAGTAATATTAAAGCAGGCTGTATTGTCCAAGAACTTGTGCCACAATCAAATGACTGCCCTTTTTTTAACGTGCCTCGGGAATCTTGCTTTTTCCTAGACCTTTTCCCAAGTGCTGCAGTGCACTAAGAGCTGTCAATATAACTTTTTTGGATTTCTGGCAGCTGGTGCTCTGTGAAGAGGTGGTTGTGTCCAGAATTGCAACACACACTGCAGTTTTAGTAACCTGTACTGATGTTTTTATTCAGTGTTCGAAATTAGCCAGGCGCCAGGATGGCACCTGACGTCTCTTCCATCTGGAGGTGCATGCCTGGGGATCATTGGATCTTGACAGTTTTCACACACTAGCAACACCCCCTGTCAAATTCTATCCGTTATTTTAATCTGCACAATCAGAATGAATTTCAGGAACCAAGGTGCTTTTTTATGTGCAGCCTGAGTAGGGAACGACATTATAGTTAATTGTTGTAGCTAGTCTTCACTTACCCCACCCCACTGCCCTGCTCACAGTTGTGAGGAATATCCCTACATTATGAATGGTCCGTGTCGCCATTAAGAAAAAGAGGTCAGAATAAGCTAGTATATATGTGGACTGTCCCTGGATCAAGTGACTTTTCTTCTTTAAGTTCTCAAAGTTCTTAACCTAGCTCAAAGTTGTCATCTGAACTAGCCAGATGTTTAGCTGATAATCAATCGCAGACATTCAATCATTAAAAATAAAAGAAGACTAGAGCCGTCTTGCCTCAAAATGGCAACTAGACATTCTATTTTGGCAACTGCAACCTTGGTTTAAGGTGACATTTTGTGCCAGGCTTATATATCTTGGTTTTTAACACTGGTTTTCCTGTCTGTCTGGAATACAGTGGAACCTTGGTTCTCGAACAGCTTAGTTGATTAACAAATCGGCTCCTGAACGCCGAAAACCCGGAAGCAAGCATTCCAGTTTTCGAAAGCCGAATGTCTGATGCGGCAGTTGTTGGCTATTGTTTCCAGGGCACCTGTGCCAATTGGAATCCGTGACTTGGTTTTCAGATGTTTCGGAAGTCGAACCGACTTCCAGAATGGATTATGTTCGAGAACCAAGGTACCGCTGTATTGCATTTTTAGTTACATGCATCCTAGAGATTTTGCAGGCACACACAGGTTATGAAAGTGACACAGCACACTGAAAGTGGGCTAACGCATAAGAGACAGGATCCTTGCGGTAAAGTGATGTCACTTGTATGAGCAAGAGTGCTCACAATATTACATGGGTGGATACTTTGCTTGTTTGTTTGCTTGCCAGTCGTGGTGGTGAATACAGTGCTTAATGAACCATTGACATGACTGCCATAAAGTGGTTTCTTGCAGCTTGGGGCCTGTTCACACGTTCACCCAACTGAAGATCTCTACTCCATCCTGCAAAGAGCATCTTTGGCTCGGAGTGGGCAAGAACTTGTCCTTGTACCAAATTTAACAATGGAGATGTTGGTCCTGTTAACTAGGGCACATTAAAAAAAGCAACAACCCAGCAGATCTGGAGTGCCTGCTGGATTTATTGCTACAATCACCCTTGTGTGGAGATATCTTTGGCATATAATGGGAGACTGCCATGGCCTATTCAGTAGGTGTCTCGGTTAATCTCATTATATTCCTTAGGGAATAGTATTTCATTATTTCTTACTGTTTAAAATGTAATACCTTTCTTAGTACTTGAGATCTGCAGCTGTCAAGCTATTCCTGTCCATCTCAGAGGGTCACCGTTGGCGTGTAATGAAGGTCTTGTCACTGAATAACAGCAACAGGACTGTTAAGGTATCTGGCCTCTTATTGGTGGACTGCAAATGTATTTTGACAGCCTGGAGGCAAGTGGTGCTGAACTACTGTTAGCCCTATATCTCTGGCATGGGCCGGGCACCCTTTCAGTATTGATCCTCCAGGAAATCAAATTGAACCTGTGTTTCTTTCTCTCTTCATAGTGTATATTCCTTTTGAGAAACTTCTGTCCCATTGATGGTCTATGTTGCTGCTATTTACAATGACTCTTGTTAGCAGTATCTGCTACTGCGGTGGGAGTGTGTTTCTCGGCTTTCTGTGTTTGTGTTAACCATGGTTGAATTGGATAGCCCTTGTGGTTTCTTCCAACGCTATGATTCTATGAATTAGTACCAGTGCTAACCATGGTTTAATGGTGTCCAGGTTCCAAATCCACTAACAATTAAAGTTTAAAAGTCTGGGTTTTAAGGGAACTGGGTTAGTGCACATGTAGCTGTAAAACCATGGTTACTGCTGACAAGGAGAGGGAGGCCCCATCTTGGCCTTGCTGATGGAAAGGAAAGCAATATGTTTGGCACCAACTTGACTGCAGGAGTTGCTGGAAGGAGGAGTACAAGGCTCTACTCCAGATTTGTGTAGGGTTTACTCCTCCTTTTCTTCTCCCGAAGATAGCTCCCAAGGCAGCAGAGGTTTTGGATCAGAGTTTTCCTTCTCCTAAATGGGTTATCTTCCCAGCTTGATGATCCCCATCTGCCTCTTACTTCCCTGTACAGCACATGCAGAAACTGCCTTCTTGGCCATTAGACCCACCATTGATTTCATCTGCTCAATCCACCGGAGCCTGTCTTTGCATGTAGGGGAAGCCCCAACTCACCAAGGGTTTGTGACCCATCGGCTACCCTCATCTGGTTTAGTCAACCCGTCAAAGCCATTCCCGGGGTGTGGCCGTTGTCACATGCTGACAGTTTCTCGGAGCCGTGGGTGAGAGCTGAGTGCTTGATGGGGACCAAAGGTGGACAAACTACCCCAGAAGGAGCATGGCGGGTCCCCCACCAGAGGTACAACCCCTCCCCAACACCCCATTTTGTTAAGGGCCTTGTACAATAATAGAATAACCTTGAACCTGGCCTGGTAGCATATGGGGAGACAGTGCAAACCTTTGAGCACTAGAATTATGTGCCGGCAACAGTTAGTCCCCCATCAGTGGTCTAAATGTTGCTGACGCTTTGCTGCTTTCTCTAATTATTATTGCAGCTGATGTTGATGTGCTGTTCCGATTGTGTAGAATGACCGCCCTTAAAAATAACGACACTGTTTAGTAGCCCAGCTTGACCCATGCCAATGTTCTAAACAAACAGATCTGCCGAGAGGGAGGAGCACAGAGGGAATTTTCATCTTTCATACCTTCACAAGGAGGTATGTTTATGAGAATAAGCAGATGGGGAGGACACGTTTTTTGGCATTCATTGGTAAGCCCACAATACCTCCAGGTGGCACTATGAAAATGGCAATGCTGTGACATTGCTCCTGTTTTTATTTTATTTTATTCCGCTAAGACTACTGTGTCACCTGTCTCTGTACTCATTTAGAGCCATCTGCTGGCTTTATTTGCTGCCTCCCTCCCTTATAGTGCTGGCACAATAAGACTTGGTCATTGGCCGGAATATTAAAAAACAATTATCTTTTTGGCTTTCGGATGGCCAGTGCCAAAAAAATATCTAAAAGTCAGAAACTTTGTTGATGCGTGAGGATGCGGATCTGAGGAATCGTTTGAGCTGTGCACAGCTGCTGCAGTCTTGTTTGTAGGAGAGTACCCTGTTTGTGGGAGAACTGCCATGTCACATTGTTCCTACTTAAGGGGCTGACAGTGTACACAGATGGCTTGTGTATGCTGCTCCTGGAGGGGTGGGTGGGTGTACGTACACACACACACACACACACACAGAGCACTAAAACAAATACATACTGTGATACCCCAATAATAAACTCTAGTTCACAGCTCTATTAGTATATATGTACACAAGCTTTTTGGGGGTTTCACAATCAAAAAATTTAAATTGTGCAGTGCCTGTGTACTACCTACATTAGGGACGCAGGTGGCACTGTGGTCTAAACCACTGAGCCTCTTGGGCTTGCCAATCAGAAGGTCAGCAGTTCGAATCCGTGCAGTGGGGTGAGCTTCTGTTGCTCTGTCCTAGCTCCTTCCAACATAGCAATTTGAAAGCATGCCAGTGCAAGTAGATAAAGAGGTACCACTGCGGCGGGAAGGGAAACGGCGTTTCCGGGCGCCCTGGTTTCTGTCATGGTGTTCCGTTGCGCCAGAAGCAGTTTAGTCATGCTGGCCACATGACCCAGAAAGCTGTCTGAGGACAAACGGCGGCTCCCTCAGCCTGAAAGTGAGATGAGCAGCGCAACCCCATAGTTGCCCTTGACTGGACTTAACTGCCCAGGGGGCCTTTACCCTTTACCTTTACAGTGGTACCTTGGGTTACAAACGCTTCGGGTTACAAACTCCGCTAACCTGGAAGTAGTTGCTCCGGGTTGCGAACTTTGCCCCAGGATGAGAACAGAAATCGTGCGATGGCAGCGGGAGGCCCCATTAGCGAAAGCGCGCCTCAGGTTAAGAACGGTTTTGGGTTAAGAATGGACCTCTGGAATGAATTAAGTTCGTAACCCGAGGTACCACTGTACTGCCTACATTGATGTGCCAACATGAGCAGTACTGTGTTTCCAAGGATTGGTTCAAAAACAGTTTTCAACATTAACACGATTTGTGTACCTGTTGAACAAGAGCACCATACCCATTAATTTGCACACTTGGACAAGGAACTAGGAACTTATACTTGGTCAAGTCCTGAATTTTCGTATAGCAAGCGAATGCTGCTGCCCCTACAAAGCATTTACATCAGTGAATGATAGTCTGTGGTACATAAGCAAGGAAGGTTGACCTCAAAGGAAGTGCTTAAAGACTAAAGGTAAAATCAGAATTACAACACCGGGTGAAAAATCTGCTAAGGGAAATCTGCACATGGTATACACCACTGTAGATCACTGGACTCTCTAGCCAACAGTGTCTTCGCAGAGTTGAGGTGATGCTAGTAACCTACCATATTAAGTGAGTGGAAATTTTGGGCAGATTCTGCTTCACATGTAATAATTATTTTATTGCATTTTAATACACATGCATTTTTCTTCATTTTCCAGTTTTACTGGATATAAGGCATCCATTTTTGCTTTGTTATCATTACATGGGCAAAGTAAACATCCTATCAGTAGAATGGGGGCATCTTGGGCAGTTTAAACTTGGAATTTGTGCAGCAAGAGGTGCAGATCGAAAGTATTCTTAACGTAGAAAAAGCAACGGTGTGAATTGTTTTTTTGTCTGTTGGCATTGCTGATGCTGCAGTTAAGATGAAAGATTCCGGGCACACAGTCTTGTCTTCTGCTTCATCCCTGTTCAAAGCTATCTCTTGGTTTCATGCAGGCATGTAGACTTTTCATTCTGAAGAAGTACTTCATACATCTCATTGCAGGTATCTGGCATGCATACTGACAGTTTGCCTTTTGAGGAAGCTAATGAATAGACTTTCTGTGGATTTTAGGTGTGTAGGGGTGTGGGAGACCAGCACTAAAACAAACGAAGCAAATATAAAAATACAAAACCAGGATCCATGTCATCACAACAAATATGAGATATTGAGCGCACCTGGAAAGTCATGATTAACAAACAGTCTCTGATAAAAAAAGATAAAAATGTTTTGGTTGCCTACAGCTAAAGGTGAGCAGAGATAGATGTGGGCAGACCTTTCTTGGAAGGCCATTCCATAACCTTAGCCCCACATCAGAAAAGTGCCCACTGTCTTTTGTTCTAATGGTGGAGGGACCATCAGCACCTACTCAGGTTCATATGGAAGGAGGTGGGCTTTTCTTGGAAAAAAGAGGTTCTGATCCTGAACTATTTAAGGTTTTAGAGCAGGGGTGAGGAAACTGTAGACCTTTAGATGTTGTTGGACTGTTCTTGTTTAGTCGTTTAGCCGTGTCCGACTCTTCGTGACCCCATGGACCAGAGCACTCCTGTCTTCCACTGCCTCCCGCAGCTTGGTCAAACTCATGTTCATAGCTTCGAGAACACTGTCCAACCATCTCATCCTCTGTCATCCCCTTCTCCTTGTGCCCTCAATCTTTCCCAACATCAGGGTATTTTCCAAGGATTCTTCTCTTCTCATGAGGTGGCCAAAGTATTGGAGCCTCAGCTTCAGGATCTGTCCTTCCAGTGAGCACTCAGGGTTGATTTCCTTCAGAATGGATAGGTTTGATCTTCTTGCAGTCCATGGGACTCTCAAGAGTCTCCTCCAGCACCATAATCCAAAAGCATCAATTCTTCGGCGATCAGCCTTCTTTATGGTCCAGCTCTCACTTCCATACATCACTACTGGGAAAACCATAGCTTTAACTATATGGACCTTTGTTGGCAAGGTGATGTCTCTGCTTTTTAAGATGCTGTCTAGGTTTGTCATTGCTTTTCTCCCAAGAAGCAGGCGTCTTTTAATTTCGTGACTGCTGTCACCATCTGCAGTGATCAAGGAGCCCAAGAAAGTAAAATCTCTCACTGCCTCCATTTCTTCCCCTTCTATTTGCCAGGAGGTGATGGGACCAGTGGCCATGATCTTGGTTTTTTTGATGTTGAGCTTCAGACCATATTTTGCGCTCTCCTCTTTCACCCTCATTAAAAGGTTCTTTAATTCCTCCTCACTTTCTGCCATCAAGGTTGTTGGACTGCAACTCCTATAATTCTTGACCAGACCAGTAGCAATGCTGGGGCTGATGGAAGTTGGGCAAGCCAATAATATAGAGATCTGTGGGTTGCTCATTCTATTGAATTGATTCACTTTGAATTGAGTCCAGAAACGGATTGTTAACCGGTATTACATTATTGTCAGCAGTTGCCATCTCTACCAATATGCAGATGTAACTGTGGATTTGAATTTTCAAGGCCATATCAGACTTCTCTTGGGAACGAAGCAGTCAAAGCTGGTAAAAGCCGCTCCCTAACTCACGACCACTATGTAGCTGGCAGAAAATGTGCTGGACCCAGAAACATCTCCAAGTTGTGAACCTGATTTCGCTAAGTCATAGGGCAACTCCATTCAAACAAGCTATGTATCTGCTTCCAGGTTGCCAGATCATTCCTTGCCTTTGTATTCCTGGTGGATAACCTACAGTGGAAGAGTGTGACTATTGATTCCTCATTAGTCATGTTTCATTGTGATACACTAGATTCTACATCCATAGGCATCTGAAAGCATATATGCTCACCTATTCACTGGGGCAACTCATGATTTTTGCAGTTGGTCCCACAATTTGTGCTTCCTTCCAGGTTTAAGAAACCATTTGCATAGCTGTCTTACTACAAAAGAATTTCAGAACTAGACTGGAAAGAGAAGTTGCTGAATTGCAACTTATCACCAAGTTTAAAACCATGGAGAGACCTGGTTTGAACAGATACATTGGATTCTTATCTCATTATACATGATAAAGCGATCTTCAGCCATCTCACCCCTTGCTTTTTCATGCAAGACCATTTGCAGTCGTTTACAGTCGTCGACAGCTATCAGTCAGTCAATCACCCATTTCCACCACCCTTCTGAGTGATACCCCTCCCCACCCTTTCTCTACATATAAGCTTCTGGGGACTTCTATTTCAGTGTATCTGAAGAAGTGTGCATGCACATGAAAGCTCATACCAAAATAAAAAAACTTAGTTGGTCTTTAAGGTGCTGCTGGAAGGAATTTTTTAAAATTTTGTTTCATTTGCATATTTGTTCTCTTCATTTCATTGGAAGATTGGTAGGAAGGACACCCTGCAGTTACTTCTTTCCTATAATATGCCTACAGTCAATGGATAGATCCTTTTTCCTCCTCCAAAATGACCCCCCCCCCAGTCCTCTAGGCATAAATGCTCCAAGTTAATTGGGGGAAAAACATATAAGCTGTTCTATCCTCACACCATAAGCATTAATCGCAAAGTTTCTCCATTGTAATGCAGGTGTTTTAAGTTGCTGCAAATGTATTCTATAGCACTGCTAATCATTTCTTCTTTTTTTATATAAAAAAATCTGTGTCCTCTAAAAGTTGCCTAACTTCAAAAAGTGCCAGTGTGTGCAGGGTTTGGCTTCCAGCAGGAAATCCGAAGGAAAAAAGAAGCACTGGGTTTCTTACATTTTTGCTCTCGACGAAAAGGGGTTGAGAAAATGTAGTTTTTAAAGGAAGTTGTGGCTGACGTAGAACCAAGTACAGTGGAATAGGAATATCACTTAAAATGGTTTCAAGCACAACTGAAATTTGCTACTCGGTGGGGGCCCAGCATCAGGTGAACGCTAGCATCTTAAGCAGCGCAATACTGCTTAAGTATTTACATGTGTGTATTTACATGGGCCTGTCCCATCCAGCCTTTGAAAGATGGGGTGTGCAAAATAGTGAGCCATGGGAACACAGCAGTTCAGGGCCCAAGCCTGTGGGAAGGAGGGCACTTTACCTAGCCCCCACCCCACCCACCCAGTCTGGGCTTTAATCACATTCCCATGAGGCTGTACTATTGCTTGAAGAACTTCTGTGTAATCTTACCATTTCCGTGTATCTATATTGGGCACCCAGAAGCAGTCTTAGAACAAGCTACATTCTCCTCTCCCAGGGAGTGCTTGTGGAGCACTGGCTGTTTAGATGTTTGTTGGACTCTGGATTCCATCAGCCCCAGCCAGCATGGTCAAAGATGATGGGAGTTGTAGTCCAGCAACATCTGGAGGGCCACAGATGCTGTAACCCTGCTCTGGCGCTTGCAGTATTTACTTATTGCATCTTTACATGAGGCATTTCTGCCAAGGCACTCGAGCTGTTTCACAGTATTAAACTACCAAAATAAACAAATGGTACCCAGGACAACAGAGTGGAGTAGCTCGGTCTGTAAAGCATGAGACTCTTAATCTCAGGATTGCAGGCAGCAGATGGGGGTTGGACTTGATGACCTTCATGATCCCTTCCAACGCTACAATTCTCTGATTCATTGATGACCATTTCAGGAGCTGATGGTATGTGCTCCTTGGCCTGACTCTCTCTCCTTTTCTGTCGTCTTTCAGGGCACACAGGTCTTACTTTCAATAGTATTACTAATACTCTCCAACTCAGTAAGGCCGGGACTCGTGCATGCAGAGAAAATGTTCTCCTGCTAAATTATAGCCCACATGAGTTTGTTTTTGGTACTTTTTTTTTACCCCGCCCTTCATCCAGGAAGACTCCAAGAGTGGCTTCCATAATATCAACAAAGACAGCACCCAGCTTACAATCTAAACGGCATGACAAAAAAGGAAACGCAGGTGGGAAGGGATGGAGCAAACAAGTAGACTCAAACACCAGCTCTTAGAACTGCAAAGCTCTTATCACTGACTAACTATAATGGAATCAGGTAAGGAAGAGGAAGAGCAAAGTGGAGTAGACCCAGGGGAGAAGGGCCTGATCCCCACCTCTCCCTGCCTGTGTTCCAGCTTGATGGAATGAATGTGAGATGCCAGTGCATTTAGTAGAGGAAGGCTTGAAATAATTTACAGGTAAAAGTGGGGGTTGCTTTCACGCCGTGGACCCGTCTGGAACGGATTAATTCACTTTCCATTACTTTCAATGGGAAAGTTTGCTTCAGTTTATGAACGCTTCAGTTTATGAACAGACTTCCAGAACCAATTGTGTTCATAAACCGAGGTACCACTGTACTAGGAAAATGCAGCCCAAACAAAGTGTTGGAACAGTATATGTGCTGTGATTCCTTTTATGGAAGGCATTGCAGAAACAAATCTATTTGTCTATTTACAGGTAGGTAGCCGTGTTGGTCTGAGTCGAAGCAAAATAAAAAAATTCCTTCAGTAGCACCTTAAAGACCAACTAAGTTTATATTTTGGTATGAGCTTTCGTGTGCATGCACACTTCTTCAGATACACTATTTGTCTATGTTCCTGTCCCCCTTCTTCCTCCCCCTTTAATTTCTCACTTGCCTGTATTGTCTGCTGACACCCTCTAGATGGTGTTGGGGGACCCTACTGTGATGAGTGTTCCTTTCAGCGTGAGTCAGGGTTTACATTCCACCTAACATGTTTTTGTGACAATGTGTTGGCATATTTAGTAGGTGGTGTTTGAGTTTGTATAGATTTAAACACATAAATGAGGGCGCTAATAGCAAGTCATGCAGAAAATGCATGCCATCATTTTCAAGAGGCATTATTTGTGTGCTTATTACTGTACTGATTGATTACCTGTTTAGGGGCTGAAAAGAGAAAAAATAGTACCCTATATCTCATATGGCAAATCTTTTTGAATCACAACATTTTTGCCCAACCATGCAGCGCTATGCATATCTACTCAGAAGTAAGTTTGCTCCCATGTATGTATGGGATCGTAGCGTCAGACTTTTGTGTGCTGTGGGTGTGCTTGGCAAGGAGCTGTAATATTTTGGTTAAACTTAGATTTTCTGCATTTGCAAATTTTAGTCCCACAGTCTTAAGCAGATGTCAGTTATTATAGCCGATACCTTTTCAGAGGCTGACCCTGGCATTGCTAATGAATTGCCACCCCTGTAGAGCTATGAATCTTAAAGCCACCGAAATGAGAAACTTAATACTGTACGTAATTGTTCTGTTTTTGAGGGAAGGCAGGTTTTGAGGGGGTTGGGGGTGCCTGATTTAGGCTTTATACAACATGTTTTTGCCGAGACACAAATTATTGGCAGGGGGCATTGCTTTTTTTGTTACTATGGTGTGTGTGTGTGTGTGTGTGTGTGTGTGTGTGTGTGTGTGTGTATGTATATGTGTATATATATAATTTGTACCCCGCCCATCTGGCTGAGTCTCCCCAGCCCTGTGATCCTTGAAGGGCAGTATATTACTGCATATACTCGAGTATAAGCTGAACCGAATATAAGCCGAGGCACCTAATTTTACCTCAAAAAAACCCACCAAAACCTGGGAAAACTTATTTACTCGAGTATAAGCCGAGGGTAGGAAATGCAGCAGCTACTGGTAAATTTCAAAAATAAAAACTAAAACCACCCTATGCCTTTCCCAGCTGTCAGTGGCAGGGTGGGGGTGGGGAGAAGCGACGAGGAAGGATCCCTTCTTCACCGCTTCACCCTCCCCGCCGCCTCGCACAGAGCAGGCATAGGACGGGGGTTCGGAGAGTCGCAGCGCAGCGCTTCTCCAAACCCCCTGTCCTGTGCCTTTCTCTGCCGCCACCCGCCTCACTCGAGTATAAGCCAAGGGCGGATTTTTTCAGCACATTTTTTGTGCTGAGAAATTAGGCTTATACTCGATTATATACAGTACAGTAATTGAAAAAAATAAAAGAATTATAAATTATTATAATACCGGGTAATAAAAATTGGGTGATTGTAGTGTAGGTCCTAGGAAGTTTGAGAAAATTGCTGTGGGAATGCAGTTCTCTGAGCTTTCCTTTAAGTCTCTTATATTGAACATATGGCTTAGGGAGGAGCAATATGACAGTGTAACAGTGATCCACATAGGGACAAAATTCAACAGTCCCTGGCTGCGATAATGCACAGGCCATGGTGCATCCAGCAGTTTTATATGGAAGCCTAACAGCGCAATCCTCCCTGTGTCTACTCGGAAGCAGGTTCTGCTGAATTCAGTCAGGATGCCCCCAGGTCAGTGGGATTAGGACTGCAGCCTATATGATTTGTTCACAGCCAACAATATCCTCAGCTTCGGAAGCAGTGTGTATGCGTGGGATGTGCAATTGAGAAAGGAGAATTAAGATTTCAACAGCCCAATAAGTTTTAGTTAAGGTTTTGTCCCCTTCTGCTGCTGTTTCATATTCTCTGCCACAGTTTGACATTTTTCAGCCAAGCGAAACCATTCAGCCGCATCCATGGAACATTAACTTAACTCTCATTCTGGGACTATCTGTTGATAGCTTATATAGAAAATAAAATCTTCCCCTAATGCTTCTCATACAGTTTTTAACCTACTCGCTACATCTTTTAGATCCAGGGAGAGAATAAAGCATTTTAAATGAGAGTGATACAACATTAGCTATGTAACTGGGCTGCTGTACAGTGGTAAATTAATAATTTTAATAAATTCCAGCTCTTACGATAGACAGGGTCAGACGCAATTTAGCTGCTACCGGTAATATGTAGGTCTGAAGACATCAATTGATGAATTCGTTAAGTTCAAATTGAATATGTTGATTCTAACCAAATTTTAAACAGAGTTTATGGCGTTGATATAGACGACAACCATCTCTTCATTTGGACATGTTTGGGTGATCCTACTGCTGGGTTCAATTTGAGCTAGGTGTTGCCAACATGGAATGTTTGGCTTAATAACAAAGAGTAGAGTGCTGGCTGTGGGCCAAGAAGAACTGGGTTCAGCTCCTTCCTTAGTAGTGAAGCTCACAGAGATGAATTTGGGCCAGTCAGCAACACCCAATCTAATTTATCTTGCAGGATTGTTTTGAGAGTAAAATAGGGTTATCCCATATCAGTTATCCTGGAATTCAAAGGTGTTTTAATAACAATCATGTCCAGAGGGCCTGTATGCTTAACTAGTTTGGAGAACAGAGCTTAGTTTAGGAGCAGGATCCAAGTGATTGCGAGTCTTCCTCCCAAACATTGTTGGGGAAAACGTTTCTGGCATTGTATTTGTTTGCTCCTCTCACCGATAGCCTAAATATGTCCCCAGCATTGCAATAACTGATTTTTTTTTTAAATGTTAGCCTATAGTTGGTTAAAAATACCTCGAAAAAAGGCTTTGCAGGTTCCACCAATGAACATTGCAGGTGCCAGCCCTTTCTCAGAGTACAGTACTAGATGTGCTTTTTTCAGTTGTGCGGCAAAGTCATATCTGCCCTGTGTGCTCCCCTCTTATATGTGCTTTGTTTGAAAATGTGTGGGAAATTGCAGTAGCAGAGAAGTTCACCCACCAAATGAAATGAATATGAGGCATAGTCAAACCAGGTGGTTTTTTATATAATTTGACATCGCATTAGTACATATACAAACTGTTCTATAAGAGAATATCCTCCAAAAACAGTTGTGTTGTGTTCCCCTTTGGCGTCTGTTACTGTCCTTAACCGTAACCTAACATCTCTGCCTGTGATCTACCCATATAGAGAATGGAAGAGTAAAAGATGTTTGACTTAAATACCATTAATGCTAAGATGAGCAATTACTGTGTCTATATAAGCTACCCAAAGGCTTTAAATTCTCTTTATTGAGTTCTTTCGCCTTCACTTTATCTATTTTTATAGTATTTTGGTCAAGTAATAATAAATGTTGCAGCAAAAAATATGTGTGTGTGTGTGTTTTTTTGTGTGTTTATATGGAAAAGACCATTGTATGTGACAGAAACCTAAGGCGCTTCTAGATAGTTGCTATTTTTGAATGGGAGTCAATCACATACTAGAAAAATTAGGTTGCACAATTATATAGTAGTTACGTTCCAAGGATCACACCGAATGCCAAAATCGCATATATTCAAGACACAATGGGTCGCCCAACCACTGCCACAGTGTATTTTCTCCTGGCAGATCAAGAGGAGCAGATGACAGCAAAGGTTGCAAGCTTTTTAGCTGGGGCAATCAGAACAAGGTCCACTATTTGACTGCTGATTCAGAACCCTAAACTGTGTTTTATATAATTGACTTTTTTATTTTGTTCTGTGTATGTCGCAATGTTCCTTTGTTGCTATGGCTGATGGCTGACGCGAATAAAGTTTCATCCATCCATTCATTCATTCACAATGGGTTCAGTGGCGGATGGGATTGCTAAAGTCATTTTCCCCAGAACACTGCCCCCTTTCCATCCCATTCTGATTATTATTTTTGCCACACGTGTGTAGCGGAACGTGCAGAAGTTGCATGTGCCCAAGTTGTAGCCTTACTGTAGTTGATTCAGAGGTTTCATGCAGCAAATCTGCTTCCCCTAAAAGTTTGGCCTTTTTTGCATTGAGAAAAGTGGTGTGGAAATGCACCAGAAAGTGCAGGCTAACACTTGCTTTGATGTACCATCATCTAACCTCACTGCTAACAAATCGGAATGAATCTTCATTAAACAGGCCATCTCGAAGTGCCTGGAATTGTGGTTCAGTGGGGAGAGAGCAGCAGCTGCAGCAGCAGCTGGGAAAAGGGTTAAATACCCATCTTCCTGTGTGACTTTCTGTTCTGCAAGTTGCTCCCTTCCAAAATTTGGAATTGTAGGGTTTGGAAAGGCAACTTGGCTGTGTAGCTCTGGCTCCTGGCTTCCATTTCCTCCCATTTGTACTGATCCTGCTGTGTTTGCCTTGAGGACTGAGCAGTTATTGATTAAATATTATGCCTTCCTGCACCAAAGCTTGAATAAACTTATGCACTAAAGCATCTTCTACAATGAAACCATTACCTTCTGTAGAGCTGACTCTGCACTGGCTTTGCTGCAGCCCTGAAATAGGAGAGGGACCTATGTAAGATCCTGGACTGAATTTTGCCAGGGTATTAATTTAGGTAGAAACTATGCAAGACGTAATAGCTATTCACCTCAAACCTGACAAAACTTGGCAAGGTTAGATTTCTACCCAAAGTCACTGGAATATCAAGGTGACACTGCAGCAAAGAATCCCAAAGCTCCTTAAAGGCTAAGAAATGAATTGGGGCATAAGATTTCATAGATTTGTGCCCACTTTTATTGGATGCATAAACCCACGAACAGAACCTTGTAGTGTTGTTCAGGTGGTTTGCTATTTGGGCTCCTAAATGTGTCTGTTGTTGTTGTTGTTGTTGTTGTTGTTGTTGTTGTTGTTGTTGTTGTTGTTGTTGTTGTTGTGTCTGTTGTTGTTGTTGTTGTTGTTGTTTTTATATCTTACCTTTTAAAATTTCTACTCCACTCTTCATCCAAGGACCGCAGGATGGTTTACAATATAAAAACAGAACATCTGGAGGAAAGCAGGTTGGCAAAGTCTGGTCTTCAGCATATGCAGGAATTATCATTCTTGAAGGCTGTAGATAGTCTTACATAAAGAACTTCATGCTATGCATTTTAAGTGAGTAAAGCCTTGTCTTAAAAACCATTTAACTCATTCCAAAAGGAAAAAAACCAGATCTATATCTCAAGAGTATTTTTCAGCATTCCGCCATTTTTTGCGGTTGGGTTTTCCAAGTTTCATGTCTCTATATCGGACGAACAATAACTCAGTACAGTAGTAGCCATTTAAGACACAGTTCTGTGGTGCCTGGTAGGGCATCTCAGATACTGTAGGATTTTGTAGATCTCCCATCTTCATGTGTAGAGCAGGAGGTCCACCTAGGTCCACTGCAGCTATGGAAACATCCATGACTGCTCCTTCTCCTCTGTCAGTGGTCTGATGGAGACAACAAAAAGGACTCATGCAGGTATCTTATCAGGAGAGGTTTTACTCTCTTGGGAGAGCCCCACCCATTCCCCTGACACATACACCCTGGATTGGCGGAGGGGTGGGGTGGAGTGGGGAGTACACAAGCCAAGGGGCTGCCCCACTTATTTCCCTTCCCATTGGTCCCAGCAGGGAAAAAACCCACTAATCTGTTGGTAAAAGCCAGTGTGGCGTCATGGTTAGAGTGTTGGACCCAGCAGACCATGGTTGGACCCAGCAGACCATAATCCCCACTCATTCATGAAGCTCATTGTTGATCTCTCTCCCCTTCATACCTGTTTTTTCTGATCTTGTTTTTATCCAGTCCAATTAATATGTGTTTAGCATTTGGAAAAGAGAAAAAAAAGCTGCAACCCCGTGCCCCATAACTTTCCAGTAGGCTTGAGAGTTGTTGTTTAGTTGTTTAGTCGTGTCCGACTCTTCGTGACCCCATGAACCAGAGCATGCCAGGCACTCCTGTCTTCCACTGCCTCCCGCAGCCTGGTCAAACTCATGTTCGTAGCTTCGAGAACACTGTCCAACCATCTCGTCCTCTGTCGTCCCCCTCTCCTTGTGCCCTCAATCTTTCCCAACATCAGGGTCTTTTCCAGGGAGTCTTCTCTTCTCATGAGCTAGCCAAAGTATTGGAGCCTCAGCTTCAGGATCTGTCCTTCCAGTGAGCACTCAGGGCTGATTTCCTTCAGAATGGATAGGTTTGATCTTCTTGCAGTCCATGGGACTCTCAGGAGTCTTCTCCAGAACCAGCTTGAGAGTAGTGGTTAGCTTTTATATAATAACTAAATCAGTTTTATTAATTGTTTTATGCTTTCAATGCCATAATTCAGAGAGGACTGCTGAAACTGCGAATGGGAAGCAGATTGGCATTGAATTTTATTAGCTCTTCTCCGTTTGTTGTCAGGCGATCACTGACATGCAGGTCCTTTTGGTCCTGGAAGAAGGCAAAAGGCGGGGGGTGGGCGTGCTCATATGCACCCCTGCATGAAATGACTCCAGCTTGTACATGACTTCTTCCCTCAAAGATCTTGGGAACTCTAGTTTCCTAGGATTCTTTGAGGGTAAGCCATGAGTTGTACTTGTACTTGAAATAGATAGTATGGATGTGTAGAATTCTGCATGTTATATGGGTACTGCTGTAAGCAGAGGAGGGATTAGGCCAATATCTCCTTCTGTTTTAGGAGTACTGTGGCATAGGGAATAACACACCTGTGCCTAGCTTGCAGTCCCTGCTCCAAGACCCTTGGTGCTTCTTACATGGAAAATCAGGGAGGTGGCTAAAAAGAAGGCAGGGAGAATCCAGTTAAAGGTGATCTACTCCCGAAGAGTTTTGCTGGTGAATCGCCAGGGTAGTTCTCCAGTATCCTCCTTGCCTTTGCAGACGTCCACAAATCTAAAAGTTGTGTCATGGTGCGCAGAATTACTTCTGCTGGTCAGATTGAGTCAGATCACACTTTGTTGAAATTCACTTGTACATTATATAGAGAGGGTTCGGCCACCCACCCACCCTGTAATTTTTTTTTTGGGGGGGGTCAGTTGAAGTGCCAGGCATGCTATGGTCCATGGGGTCACGAAGAGTCGGACACAACTAAACGACTAAACAACAACAACAACAGTTGAAGAGCATCTCAAAACTCGTCTTCCTGCTCTCCTATATGCTAGCTAAAAAGATGCAGAATTGCACAAAGGAGCTTCGACAACTCTCCTAGCTCAGAAATAGAGGATGATAGCTCCGGTATCACGTATCACTACAGACATTCTGGACAGTGTCGATGCTCATGGACATCTGGAGCCAGGCTGCCATAATTTGGATGGCCTCCCAGACTTTGTCTGCAGTGCCAGGGGTCACTTTGGCCTTTTTTTTGGGCAGCTCACAGTCAGGAAGGTGGAAATGCACTCCAAAGTCACCTGCTGGGCAGATTTTCTGTGCTGTGTAACTGATAAAGATACAGTACTCCCCCCCCCTCTTTTTTAAAATCCCGAAGATCCAGCTAAACAAATGCAAACGGCGAGCCCCATTTTGCAAATCTAATGGCTGAAATTTACTCCCATGCAAGGGATAAAAAAGAAGCGTTGTGCATCAGTTTGCAATGTTATTCTCACGAAACAGTTTGCAAATATCGATAGCGATAAAGCAGTTGTTCAATTTACCTATTGAGCTCTACAAATAACATCGTTCCTCCACATTAGCAGCATTCGCAGGCTGTCAACATAGCTAATTTCAGAGGGAACATTAGGGCCTGGACTGACTATATTCATATACAGACACCTTCTGGCTTAAATAACACATTCCAAACTTCTCAGCTTGGTATCACATCAGCAACCCAATGGTCCATCCATTGGCCTTCCTGTGATTCATTGGTGATGATGCACTTCCATTTTGAAATCAGTGATGTGCTTCAGATCTTGGTACCACTAGCCTACCTGATGTGAAAGTTAGGAATTATACGTGTGTTTATCTTCAAAAAACCCACTTTCTGTCATTTCTGAACCCCCCCTCTCTCTGTGTCAAAACAAAATAAAAAAATCCTTCCAATATCACCTTAGAGACCAACTAAGTTTGTCATAGGTATGAGCTTTCGTGTGCATGCACACTTCTTCAGATCTCTCTCTCTCTCTCTCTCTCTCTCTCTCTCTCTCTCTCTCTGTGTGTGTGTGTGTGTGTGTGTGGCATTCAAATTATACATAGCGGGTTATATTTAATGTTAGTCATTCTCAGAGTTGCTTTCATTGGTCTACTGTGAGTGTGTCTTAATGGGATATCACTCAGCATTTGCAATCACACAAAAATAGTGAGGCTATATATAATTTGAGTTAAATTTTTGTACGTTCGAACAGTACCACTGTAGCAGGTATAAAATGAAACACATTGGGCATTTGGGATCTCCAACTGACGTTCTCTACTCGTCGCACATATGCATTGCAGTGTGCAGAAATGTGAACTGGGTTCAACTGTTAATTGTTTTAAACAATCTATTTATTATTATATTACAGGGCTGTTGGGAGGCATCATTAAATAGCAGCTGTACAGAACTTTGAGAAGCCCAGTAGAAAAAAGTGCTAAGCAAGCAGAACGGGGCTATTAATAATCAAAGACCCATGCATAATACAGCGGCCTAAGTACTACTTTCTGTATTTGTTAATATTCATTATTTGAACAAGTTTATACATGATTGGTGAGGATCATTCAAAATGGAAGGAAAGTGTCAATTTCAAACAGACCATAGCTGCAACTGCTCTCCCTTGGCAATATATGCTAAATCTAAAGATTCAGAAATGCCCCCATTTTTTGAAATGCGGTATGTGGAGTGTCTCTCCTTCAGAAACACTGCTACTTCCGCGTTTGCAAATTTGCTTTGTCAATAATTCAGTTTCTCAGTGCAGGGCCATTAGAATGTCTATATACTTAAGTGATGCCTATCACTAGACAAAAGCAGGCACACCTGTACATTATGCATAAATCTTACTATTTTTAAAAGAACATTCAACTGTTTTAAAGGTCCGCATTTCTGCCCATCATATAACAGTTCTCTTAAGTGTTTTGCGGGCTTTTAATTATTAAATGTAGTCCGGCATGGCGGATCACATTTCAAGTCATGTTCATTGGTTCACACGCAGCATCAATTGCAAAGACATTGCACCTAGTCTGAATCTGTCGGAAACCCCATTTTTGGTATGGGTCAAAGCGAGACCCAAACAACAACTGTTAACATTGGTGTTAACAGTTATTGTAAAATGCATTGATTTGTTTTTGTACAAATCCCCCACCCTTTTTAAATTTTCCTGCCAGGAGTTCCTTCTAAAGGTAGAGGAGCTCAGGAACCCATTTCAGAAAGTCCCTGGATTATCATGTCTGGCTTTCTTGTGTCTTCATCAGTTGCTTGCTGGTTTGTACAATGGCCAGGCTTCCTTGCATAATTTCCTTGACAAATGGCTTGCTTATTAATATTTCAGCCCTTCTCTTGCCAACTGGTGGAAGCAGTGTGCCTCAAGGCTGCAAATTACAGTTCCTTCTTCCGAAGCACTCTAACCTTTTCTTTTAAACGTTTTGTAAGAACCTGTGACAGATAAATGGTGCAGTTCGAACTCGAGATGACTCCTCTTTTTTTTTTTTTACACACACAACTGAATGTACGTTTGCTAAGTACAGCCGGAAGGTACTGTGTGGCTGAAACAAAAGCAGGAGCACCAGCAGCTCTGCACACACCTTACAGGGCGCCTGCCCCTCCTGACCTGAAAGCTGTCAATTTAATTTGATTGCAAAGCAAAAATCCGTTCGGAAACTTCCACATCCTCTCCCCTTTCAGGATTGGTTGTGGATATGAACATAACGTTAACCGACGCGGCTTGTAGTTTTCCCAGTATAAACACCATTTTGTGCTGGGGTTGAGCAAACAGCAACCACAATCCCACAAGAGCTGCCTGATTGGATCAGAACCAAGAGAAATTCACATGCAGGTGTCTTGTTCCCCCAAGGCAGGGAGGCAGGTGCTGGGAGAAGAGCTGCTGCTTCGAGGATGAAGCAGCTCTCAGACTGCAAGCCTGTACATTAGCCAGAGGCACTACCCTTTTCTGGCTCTCCATCAGGGCCTGATCTGAGCAAGTGTTTCCCCCCTCATCCCAAGTAGCCTCATGTGCAGCTAGTTGGGGCACTTTGGCAGCACCAGCGTTCTTGCCTGGCTCCCACCTCCTCTGCCCTGGGGAAGATGAGGGATGGGGTGTGTTCGGAGACGAAGGCAACTGGCATGGGGACCTCCAGTCCTGGGGCAAGGATATCCAGAGCCGATGGCTCCTCAGGGTCATTATCAGTATGGAGGTCTGCTAGAAGGTCCTCTAGCTCCTCAGTTGAGGAGACCTCAGGTTGCAGCTCTGGGCAGGGCTGAACCATGACCGCAGAATGCAGTGTCATAGACCATTTCCTGCTGCCTGCTCCTGGTATCTGGTGGTACAGATAGGTGCATTGCCTCTGAACACGGAGTTTTTGTTAAAATAAAAGAACAATAATAGTATCTAGAAATTTTACACATCTGGTGTATGATGGTTATCATTATAGCATACGTTTCTTAATTGTAAGATGCTTTCCTGATCTTTCTGAATAATAATTCAGTGAGGTAAGCCATTATTACTCCCACTTCATAGACAAGGAGCTGAAGCTGAGAAACAGCAGTTTTCCTAAGGGGACTCAGCAAATCTGTGTCTATTACAGCGGGTTGGACTAGATGACCCTCATGGCCCCTCCCAACTCTACAATTCTATGATTTCTATGAATATTGTTTCTTTCCATTCTCTCTCTTTCTCACACACTCTCTCTCACACACACACACTCACACAAATACATATTATTTATTGTGATACTTAAAAAGCTTTACTTAGAAAAATGTGGTGGCTCATTATCTTATTAAGGAAAATGGCTCCCAGTTTTCTTGTTTCATATTAAAGTTTCCACAGTGTTGCCAGTGATACTGTCATGATTAATATACTGCTTGTGGAAGGCAGGCAACTAGTCAGCCTGCAACATTCTGAGACGCCGTTAGACATTGCAAAAAGGCATAACTTGCGTATTCTTTGCAAACTTGTGACTGTAGAAATGCTTACAGAACTATTGGTACTGAGTACATGAACCCCCCCCCCAAAAAAAACTCCCCCCCCCTCATTCTTCACAACCACATTATCCTACTTTGTCCCCAGGGATATTAAGCAAATACATCATTTTGGCATATCTGGGGAGATTTGCAATTTCCCCCCCCAAACAGAAGAGGCTCCGCAGAACTGCAGCCTAAATGTGTGTATAATGCAAAGGACTACCGGTACTTAGATTAAAATAATGTGTTGCGTTTTCCAGTACATGTGAAAATGTGGACAGTTGTAGACAGTTTCACAAACATAATTTATATCAGAGTGTTTCTTTTGCCTATCTCCAAACACTGATCTGGAAAGTTGTTTTAAATAATTATTTTTGTTCAATTTTGATAATAACAGTGCAAATAATTAAATAAATAAATATAATCCCTTTGTAACAAATTTGGTGCCACAGTAGAAATTGGCAAAAGAATACTTGTTATCCTTATACAGTAAAGAAAATGATTGTTAACATTTTTAGCTTTGCTTTGTTTTCTTATAAGTACATGGTTCTCAATACATGATATGATGAGTGTGAAACTTGCAAATACCCTCTCCACAAAGCAGTGTGTAAAAAGGCCCCATCCATATTAGCATAGGTCAAGAAAGAACCCAAAACACTTTCAGATTTGCCTTTTTTGGGGCATTTTTCTTTTGCACCGGATATGCCCCAAATTTTATCTAACCAGCCATTCAGAGTAAAATTGGTTGTTTCCCCATGGGTATGTGTAATTGAAGTGGCGTCCCATGCCATCTGTGAATCACTTTGAATGCAGCCTCTTGAATATGAGCTGAAATGTATGGTGGATTCTGCCACATTGCATCCCAAGCATCAGCAGGGATTCCCATCCTAAAGCGAACTCCCAAACCGTTTTAGCACTCATGGGAGTGCCAACCATCTCTACAGTAAGCTCATTATGAACAATAGAGACCATCACATTCGTATTACAGCCAGACTGAATACATGATTATTCATACCACACTTAATACTCTTCTGACATATGCCTCGCTTCTGTGTAAAGTGCTGGATCTGCAATACTTTAAGCCAAGATGGGTGAAAGGCTCTCAAGATATGGGTGATCTATTGCAGTGTTAAAGGGTTACCATCCTTAAATAAATGTGTCAGCCTACAGTGGCCTTCATCTTCCCAAGTAAAGGAATTTGTCAACCTGCTTGATTTCCTTATATTCCAGATTTGGAATTCACAGTGACTCTAAAGGTGGCAGTCTTTTTGGCCTATTTAGTCCAACCTTCCATAGAAAAGGGATTTTCTATGGTCAGAAGGACTGTTATGTTCAATGTATGGAACGGCATGTAGTCCCGATGGATTAGAGTGGCTGGGGAAACCCAGCCAGGTGGGTGGTGTATAAATAATAATAATAATAATAATAATAATTATTATTATTATTATTATAAATTTCTGCTTGCAGCCATGGAACTGAAAGGCTCCTTACATAACAACTGTTTTAAATAAAATAAAATAAAATAAAATTCTTTCCAGTAGCATCTTGGTTGGAGGCCAACTAAGTTTGTCATTGGTATGAGCTTTCGTGTGCATGCACACTTCTTTCGATAGGTCAACAAAGGAGGATAACTAAGACCTCGTTTCATCTTATGCCTAAACATAGTTTTCTTAATAAGTCTGTACCATCTGTCCAAATTAGCAAACTGTTCCAAAATCTCTTGCTACCTCTTAACCACCCGTAAGGACCATGTCAATTTCACTGCCGTCAACTCAAGTTTTTGGACTTGTTTGATGTTTTAAGTTTCCAAATATCTTGATGACATCCCCTTTGAATCCTTACCCTTGGAAATGCTAACAGGGAGATTTATCCTATCCCTGAAATGACATAAGATCTTTTCGGTCTAGGAGAGCCGCAGATATATGCCTCCATGTTGGCTGCTAGCAGACCATGCACCACCAACCTGGAAAGTTTTAATAAGTTGAAGGAGTCCAGCTATTCTGCATCATTTTAATAAAACAGACTATGAATGCAGTACTGACCACAAATTCCTAGATGCAAAACGTACTTATTCTTTTGATTCTAAATATTTTGCTTTGGTGCCTGGCTCTGGTTGGTAGATCTTGGAATCTTAGTAAAAAACAAAGTAGATTCAAGAAGTCTCATATCTGCCCCCACCCCCGGTATTTTGTGGGTTCTGATTGTAAAACTTGCTCTGCGCTTCATCTTGGTTTGTTGAGGGTCATGCCAATTATTTAGATAACTTGACTGTTCCCAAATGCCAGCTGGTGGCTTTTTTCTAGGACTAGATGACTCTTTGCAGAGGTGGGGGTATTCCTTATAATAAAGATCTGTCTTGTGGGGATGAATGGATAGGGGAAAAAATGGTTGTTTAAATGTACAGTCATACCTCGGTTTAAGTACGCTTTGGTTTGAGTATTTTCAGTTTAAGTACTCTGCGGACCTGTCTGGAACGGATTAATCCACTTTCCATTCCTTTCAATGGGAAAGTTCGCTTCAGGTTAAGTACGCTTCAGGTTAAGTACGGACTTCCAGAACCAATTACACTCATACTTCGGGTTAAGTACACTTCAGGTTGAGTACGCCGCGGACCGTCTGGAACGGATTAATCTACTTTCTATTACTTTCAATGGGAAAGTTCGCTTCAGGTTAAGTATGCTTCAGGTTAAGTACGCCGCGGACCGTCTGGAATGGATTAATCCACTTTCCATTACTTTCAATGGGAAAGTTCGCTTCAGGTTAAGTACTTTTCAGGTTAAGTACAGACTTCCGGTTAAGTACAGACTTATGGTGCTGGAGGAGACTCTTGAGAGTCCCATGGCCTGCAATAAGATCAAACCTATCCATTCTTAAGGAAATCAGCCCTGAGTGCTCCCTAGAAGGACAGATCGTGAAGCTGAGGCTCCAATACTTTGGCCACCTCATGAGAAGAGAAGAATCCTTGGAAAAGACCC